>NC_081792.1:21148864-21467198 GCF_963082965.1 Carassius carassius
ACATTGATAAAAAATAAAACCAGCTTCTTGAGCAGAAAATAAGCATATTAAAATGATTTCTAAAGGATTATGTGACACTTTTACTGTATTATCAAATAAATGCAGTCTTGGTAAATAGAGTCTCTTTTAAAGGGACTGTAAGTAGGAATTACTCCCATCTAATGGTGAAATTGTATTTTGCATTCAAACTAATTTTGCTCTCCAGCGCCTCGCTTTTTCAAATGTGCGTTGCATCTACGGTAGGCGCTATGTACCAAAAAGCTTTGACAGGATGTCTTCTAATAGCACTTTGTTTTGGCGACGATGTTTTCTTCTCCTGTGGCGCGGCATATGTATGGTCCATAATAAGAATGCAATCCAGACTTTTAAACTTGCCGGTGCAGTTTCAAGCGCCTCTCACTGCTCTGCACCTGCGTTTCTGGCTCTGACCGAAAACGCGTTGTGGTACTTTTTGTCCCTCTCTGCTATTATAGTTTTGCAAGATGGCGGGACTACATGGAAGCCTCCGTCGACCTACCCGTCCCATGTATATAAAGATAACAAATTCTTCATTTACGAGGATTAGTTTAAACATTGGCATAGGTATTTGTACACCATTGAGGGCATATTTATGAATAAAAATATTGATTTTAGATAATAAAATACCTAAAAAGTTACTTATTGTCCCTTTAATAACATTACAACCCAAATCTTAGATTAGTAGTTCACAGTATGTATTATAAATATAAATAAAACATTTTTCATTGAACATTTTTCCCAGTTTTGTGACTGTCAACAAGCTAAGCGGACATTTATTTAAAGAAAATTATATTAAAGATACTGCAATTTAAAAAAATTTTTTTTTTATAATATTATTATAAAATTCATAAACCTATTATTTATTTATATTTGATCTAATTCTGTAACAACCAACATGTAGTATTTTACATTTTAATCACTTTGCCTTTAAAATATTCTGACTCAGTCTTAGTCTTTAAATGTTATAAAAATCAAACACTCTCCCTTAAGAGCTCTGAATAATATTAGCTGCTCCACTGTTCCTTTTCAGCTTACTTTTTTATGGTAGGGGAACATACTGACACCTCACTATCAATCAGAGTATCCTTAGTAGAGCAGTTCCTTTAAATAAACTTGAAATTTTACTTTGTATTCAGAAAACAAACATTGGACATTTGCACAGGCTCTTCGGGACATGATGCTTTTGCCAGGTTTTTCAACACAATATATAAATCTCAAACAGTGTTTAAATCTCCTTGAACTGTTGCACATGTAGTGCACCCAAGGACACATAAATATGATTGAAATTTCAGAAACCTAATTTCCACGAAATATAGCATGCTGCCCAGGCCACCCGTTTGAGTACAGTAACCTGTAACAGAAATAAATCATTTAGTAACCGTTACAAGGTCACAATGCGCTGAGGTCAAGAATATTTCTTGCCACACTGAGTATTGATTAATTTCTCTCTCTCTCTCTGAATCTCCTAAAGTCTCTCACTCATCTCCTAAGGGTGAAAATAGAAGAAAAAAGCAGGTATATGTGAAGTCTTAAGCAACATTAATTAACTTGAAGAGACAGGTGGGGGTCACATGATCAGAGAGAATAGCCTCTTAAAGTGCCAGAGGCCACTGTCTTAAGTTAGCAGAGCGATGAGTGTGTGACGAAATACAGGCTATTTATCTCCTTCATCCTCCAGCGAGTTATCCTGACATTAAGACACACATGGACTCTCCAAGCTCACATTTCAGACTTGCTCTCAAATCTGACATGAAAATCAATGCACCGATACAGACTAATACTTAGAAATGGGAGAAAAATTCATAGGTAAATGCTTTAAGAACACTGGGGAAATTACAAAGTAAAACTATTTACAGTCAGTGCTATGTTGCAGCACTTCAAACATTGTACTCAAGCAAGTGATATGAGTTTGAGTCAGGCTTGCATCACATCCTCTTCCTTCTTTTATCCCTAATAAAACTGGAAATAAACACACGCACACAAAAAAAACACTTTAATAATATGAAGAAAATTAAGAAAAACAAAAAAAATTTAAAAATAAGACTGCCAAATAATAATTTTTTATAATTTAGAAATTATTACTCAAAATGTTTAGACAAAATATTTAGATGTAGAAACTATTTTTTATATTATGTATATATTAATAATCAATGTAAAATTATTACCTGACAAAAACTAAGGCACATAAATAAATAAATAAATATTTATTTATTTTAAACGAATAAAAAATTTTAAATGTTGAAATTATGTAGATCTTATGTACAGAAATGATGTAGATACATTTGGACCATTATTTTCAAATAATACATTTGATGATTACTGGTGTCTTAAAAAATTAAGAGATATATTTAGACATAGAAACTATACATAATATGTGTATTACATGTATTTATTTTAATAATTTAAGTCAATTACCTGATGAAAAGTAAGAAGAAAACTGAAATGTTTAGATGTAGAACCTATGTAGGCCTATATTTTGTACATTATGTATAGTTTAATAACCAATTTGATGATATATATATAGATAAAGGTGATTACTTGGATAAAATTAAGAAAACATTTATGTTTATATTTAGTTGTAGAACTATGCACGTTTTGTGTATTGCATTTTAATAAGCTAAAACATTAACCACGCAGCACTCCAGAGTTTGAGGTTTTCCATTACATTTGGCTCCAGTAACATCCACCCACCTGCTCTGAGCTAGGCTTCCCCCGGTACTTCCACCTGCGAGTTAATCATATCAACATTTTATGCCTGATGCCTGCAGGAAATGTATTCCTCTAAATGTGTTTATCTTGGAAGCTAGTCATTTTACACAAAAATACACTCCAGTTTCTGTGGAAATAATAACATTGTAATGTTCCCTGCTGAATATCTGTCAACAGCTTCGCAAAAGTTGTTAATCTCATGACCTGTGATGATGGTGCTCTATCGTAAAGGACTGATGACACGTCAGGCATCATGATTGTGAGAGAGACAGGTCAGGAATAGTCGTGGCTGGAGGACTGATGACTAATGCCACCAGAGCAGATATCAGACATATATTGTTCTGTGAATAACATCCTGACAACCTCAAGGTCTGCAGAGTTTATCAGTTTACTGTCCATGATTACCAGCCAACATGCCTCTTTTTTTAACTGGTAATTTGTGAACATTTCCTCTGGACTGAGTTGCCAGAAACAAACATGAGTTTAATAAAAGGACAAGGCTGGCTGGTGTCAGGACTGAGACTGAGGCAGCCCTTAATTAAAACGTCTTCATAGGCTTTAATGGTTACATCAAATCTTTATAAATGAAATTACACATCAGTTTAATTCACACTGTAAAACATCTTACTGTGAATGTGACCGCATATTACTGGCTACTACTTATCATACTGTTATATTTTGTAAAACCACAGTATCTCATTTAAATGGAATTAATTTCAGTAATATGGTAAATTACAAAAATAATTTTTGACAGTCAGCAACTCAATTAATTTGGCCCATATGGTTAAATGTGGGTTAAAAGTAAATAAAAACAAAACTGTTGAACATTGTGGAATCCCACCATGCTATACATGCTATATATCGTGCTATTTCATTTTTTATGTTTTGTTATGAGTGAAAATTACCTAGCATGCATTTTGCTGTAAAAGTATGAATATAGCATTTTATTGTAAAGTATCAAGGTTAGATCAGCATTGTTTATTCATTATAGAACCACTATTAATTTCTGAGTGAAAATTTTCACCAACATTTTTTTTTAGTGTAGGATCACATATATGGAAGCATTTATATAAGAGCTTGCAGTTGATTCATTCAATTTTAAAATAAAGTGTAAAGCGCAGGGTCTTACGGTCACATTGTATATTCCACCAAATTGTTGAACTGATTTCAATGTAAATTTCTGAATATAGTATGTTTCTGTTAAATATTATAGTTAATCTATCATTGTTTATTAAATGTTTTACATTACATATACATCATTTTAGAAGTTAAATGCAAGGGCTTATGTTATTCCCCTATTGTAATATGTTATGAGTGAATATAACCTTGTGTGCACTGATTTCATAGTAAAATTTTGAATATAGTCATTTACTGTAAAATATTAGTTAATCCATATAAAATGTTTGCAGTGATTTTTAGTACAGAGCAAGGAAAATGAGAGAAGCTAGATTCACAGTTCTGCCGTTGTGCAGATATCCCACACAAACTGTGAGTTTGCTCTGGATTTAGTTACATCTCCCACACAGAGCCTCACGCTCCAGTGCATCAGATGACCTGGCTGTTAAAGGAGATGAGAGCGAACATGTCATCACTCCCATTCTTCTATGAGACTGCACGTTCCGACTGCGCAAGAGGGAAACGAGTGAAAAGCCCATTGCTTGTTTTATCATCTTTGAATCTTATGACATGCCCCTGCTGTTTTATTTCTTGCGTCTAAGCAATCAGCCATAGAAGAAAACAAGCCTGTCTTGATATCATCTTCAGAACTCATTTACTTGTCTTTCTTATTTCTTTTTATTTTCGGCTCATTCGATGAAGATGCTTTTTTTTTAATCTGTTAGATTCCTCCATGTAAACTCTAATCACACTCTTATTAACATCTACTCACATACACAAATATATAATTTACATTTATATAATGAGAGTTGATTATATTTCTCTGTGCAGCTGAAAGCTGTTGTCAGATGTTCCTCTCTGTGGATTTCATGATTATGTGCAGTCGATGTGCCCAAGTCTTATGTGCCCTTGATTCAGTCTCATTAACACGCAGCAGTGAATCAGCGGGGCCATACTGAGAGCGTATGTGTGTGTGTGTGTGTGTGTGTGTGTGTGTGTGTGTGTTGTTTTAAATGGGAGAGCGCTGACAATCTGACTCCTGTCCTGGTCAAATAGTGACATAAACATGAGAGCTATTTTAGGCCATCTCATAAGCCCCCTGCCATTCCGTTTCCATATGAAATTTTAAAAAAGTTCTTGAAACAAGTCCAGGGATTCAATTTGTGTCAGATGAATCTGATCTGAATAGTCATACAGTACAATTGTCCAGTCCTTGGATGTAAACTAATAAAGCTGTACTATTAATGTCATAACATTATTTTTTCGGATGTGTATTTAGTATGAGATACTCAGACGATATGCATGTCTATATCAGGGTTGTACAAAATTTAGAGTTTAAGAATGGGCTCCCTTTCAGTTCAGTGAGTGTGAGTTAGAATTCAATTGTTAAACCCCACAGGAAATAGAAATGACAGAAAAAAAAGAATTACCTGAATTGTAATTAAAAAAAATAATAATAATTATATATATATATATATATATATATATATATATATATATATATATATATATATATATATATATATATATATATATATATATATTTAATTTAATTTATTACTGTGATTATTATTTTCAGCAGCCATTACTCCAGTCTTCAGTGTCACATGATCCTTCAGAAATCATTCTAATATGCTGATTTGTTGCTCAAGAAACTTTTTTTATCATTATTAGAACAGTTGTGCTGCTTAATATTTTGTGGAAACTGTGATGTGATTTTTTTTTCAGGATTTGTCCTTGAGTAGAAAGGAACAGCCTTTATTCAAAATATAAATCTTTTGTTACATTATAAATATCTTTACCGTCACTTTTGATAAATTTAATACGTATTTGTTGAATAAAAGTATTAATATTTTTAAGGCTTTTAAACTAGACTATTAAGCCACATTTAAACTTTTGCTTTTCTAATTCAAAGTTTGTATACATTTATTTGAATTTTAGTTATACCTAAATTAAAATTTAAAAGGCAATCACAACACACAACCCTGGAAACCATATGCTGTCCCTTTTTATCATTTTATGAATCAGAAGGGCCACATTTTGAAGCTTAGTGTGCCCATTTGCCGCCCCACACTCTAATGCAAACTATTACCCAAAAGCTCATGCAGTAAAATGTATAGTCAGAAGAAGACCGCAAAGATTTTTAGATTTTTTACTGTTTTTTTACTTTAAAAAGAAAAATGCCATAGTGCCATATACCTAAAAACTGTGTTATGTTATACTGTTTTTGTGCTGCTTATACAGGTATAGAGGGTATGGAGTGCTCTTTGCCCACTGATGGACGGCGTGTGCCTCTCAGCCAGCTCTCCCAGGACAGTTTTCGGGAGTGCCAGATGACCCTCACCCTCACCGATTTCTTCATCATCATTTTCTCGGGCATCTCCGTCTCAGTGGCCGCCATCATGGCCAGCTTCTTCCTGGCGTCCACCGTCCACTGTTTTCAGCGCTGGAGCAAGGGCACTAAAGGAGACGAAGAGGAGAGCGAAGAATGAGGATGGAGGTTAGAGCTGAATGACCTTCAGTATGATTCAGAGCTGCCAGCTCCTGACAAGAGTTCAAACAAACAGCATGACTGAACAGACACCAGGTAGAACTTGGCAGAAATTACCTGGTCACTAACAAAGTGACCAGTATGGACACAGAACCATCAAAATCAAAGGATATTTGGTCTGAAAGCAAGCCTTAGTACACAGACTTCCAGGGATTAAGTTGTTTAAGGAAATTCTTTGAGATCTTGTCCAGCAGTAGAGATTTCAGTGTCGTTGAATACTCGTGTCTGTAGGGTTTCCCTTCATGTAGTCGTTATAAAGTTAGCAAAATATAACTGTGCTACTTCTTGATTGTGCCAAATCAACACAGGTCGACAGCAATGGTTCAGACAAGCACTGAGAATCGATGATGAGGAATAATCGCTATGTAAGTCACGCAAGTCGAAGCAGAAGACAAATGTTGCAACTTTATACAGCCAAGAATATGTGATATAGGATAAGGATAGGAAACAATAACTTGAAGAGCTTAGAGGGATTTCAGAAAGCATTACCTGAAACTGAAAGTTTAGACTAGAGCTTAATGTGAATAGTTGTGTCAAATACCGCACTTTAAAATGGCCCTCAAACTACCAGGTGCACTGGTTCATCCCAGATCTGCCAAAGAACGCTTTGACTGAGGGACTGAGGTTTTGTGTTTAAAATATAGATTTATTTTTCTTTAAAGAAAGCTTATGATCTTAGCAAGATTACATTTATTTAGCGTAATTATGGTACTACTCACATATAATGATACATAATATCCTTAATGTGACTAAAGAAAATATCTATGAGATGGAGATAAGTACATGCTACAAATGTCATTGTATTATTTAGGTACTCATGTCTTAAAAGAATATATTTGAAAAGGCATATAAAGGGCCCAGAAATGTATTTGAGCATTAAAGTCAGACTTATATGTTGTAACAAAATATCTTAACCAAGCAAAGCACAACATGTCAAAAATAGATGCCTGTTTGGTTAAAAAAAAAAAAAGAAAAAAAATTCATTATATGATATAATCAAAAAATTAAATTCAATCAAGTAATTAAATTAAATGATGTTTAAAAATCGGAAAAATGACCTTGAGGCCATATGGTGAAAAGCAACACAAAAGTCTCAGAAATGTGAAATTTGTACTAAAAAAGGTTCCACACTCTTTGTTTGCTGATGTCACTTTTTTTTTTCTAACAAAATGACGTTCACGTTTTAAGTGTGTCTTAAGTGTCTGTGTTTTTTGAGGCCACTGTACATTCACCTGTCTTCAGATTGCTGTGTCAACTTATAATAATCCAGTGTATAACTAATGGCATACATTTCTGTTCATTATGTCAATTCCACCAATTCCAAAAAAATGATTTTGTCAGTAGACTGTGTGGGGGAATCTGTTTTCGAATGTCAGAAAAAGAGATTTGATTGTTTGTGTTTTCCTTTACGAATAGTTCTATCAGAATTAGGATAATGTATTTTGCACAAGTTCAAGAATAACTTTCATTAATATCCTAATGTCTATCGCCATCCTCTGTTCCACGGTTGCTGTCCATAAACAGATGCTCTGGATGTACTATTTCGAGAATATAGCTCTTTTTCCCAGACAGGTATCACAGCATAATTTTTGCAGTGGATGAATAATTAATTGGATCTGTGAAATGAAGCACACAGTGTGCTAGCCTTCAGAAATATTGGGGATGGAAAAAGAAATCATTGTGATTCAAAGACCATCTTATTTTAAACTAATTCTATTCTGCTCACACAACCTCAGAAATCATATTGTGTTGGATGTAGGAAGCACAGATCCATATAAATGTTCTGGTGTCAGGACACCTATGCACAATCTTTCAAAGCTAGACTGTAGCATGGTTTCATCAGCAGAAATCAAACCTGCAGCTATAATATTGTCATATTGAATGATTTCATTTTTTTTATGAATTTTTTTCCATATATATACCGTACTCAACTATTCATAGCTGTTCAACCAACCAGAAAAAAAAGACAAAACGTCTATGAATATGTACATGCAAACAAAATGAGGTGGTATTGTTGAAAATTTAAATTATAAACAAATGCTGTATACACTTACTATGCCATGACAATAGAGCTGTTTAATCATGACATCAATTTGTAGGCAGAACTCATGGTTTCCTGTTGGAATTTCGAATGGGTTATTTGAATAGCAAAAGTAATAATAAGGATGAGAGTAAATTATATGAATTAGACATTTATGTTTATTCTACAACATACATTATACACAGTCAAACCTCAAATGCGAAATTTGCAACAAAAAGAAAGATGTGTTTTAAAGCTTAAATACTGTAAGCTGCAAAGTTGCTATATAAGGAGAATCAGTTATAAATTAAGTATCTTATTTGAACTTATATTTTAAATTGTTAAATCATAAATCGAAAACTGCTAACGTATTTGAAATTCCTGAGGGAACTGAATGACCTGTAACAGAACAATAGTTGATTTTACATGGATTTGGTGTGAGATTTTGCAGAATAATGGCATTTGCAATGATAAAATGCATCCGATTTCAATAATCAGTACTTTCCTTCATTGTCTACAATAACAAGTAAAAGATAGCGGGTTCATTGCTGTACTGTCTGTTTCTGAATTCAGTATGTGTTGTTTAAAAAGAACCCAGAGCTTCCGGAGTCAACTGTCACACTGAGCAATGTAGTAAAGATTTGTGTTGCATCATAACATGGAGTATATTTGTTCTCCGTCTGAACTGAACACCACATTTACCTAGAAAACCAACTACTATGTAGTTTCAGTACAAAGAATGAGGGGAAAACATTTAAATGAGGGATTTTCTTGCATGACCCAGTGGCGACATCATCAAGTACTTTGTTTTTTCTTCTCCATATGGCAGTGCACTGTTGATGAAATACAACATCATATTAAACGCTAAGCTATTTTTGAGCTTTTATTTCTTTTGATTTTTAATTTTTATTACCATTCCTATAGATAGCTCTGTAAAACAGATGTGTTTGAGTGTTACTTTTCCACATAAAGATTGATTAGCCAGTTCTTAAACACTTTTCTTGAAAGTTTTCATGCACAAATGAATTAACGTCTTACTTACATTTTTCAGTATTTGCATTCACAAATGGTGCATTTTGATACAGATTACAGCTGTGGAGAGTAAATGCCATCCAGTTCATATGACCTACGTGTTTGCCCACATAGCTGTTTTATAATAAAGCAGTCGTTTGTATTTTATCCACACAACTATTTAATGACTCCAAAAACCACAGAAACGTAATGAATGGACAGTGACGCAAGTGTGATTACCCTTTCAAAGGAAACACTAATGCCATTCTCCATAAACTTGCTGTCAAAATAAATATATGGTGAGAACGGGTGGAAAAGGGAACCCTCCTGCAAGCATTTACTTCATTTGGTTACCATGGCTACAGGGCCAGAGGCTTGCGCAGTGGGATGCCAAAGCGTGAGCTAGGAGAGAGAGGCGGGAACAGTCACAGCCTTTTGCACTTGCTTCCTCGTCCGTCCTGCTCACACTAAGAGGAAGTGCCATTTTCGGGCAATCCGTGTCTGACTGTGTCATCGGGTCCTGTCTCCTGATTCTAAATTCAGTGCTAAAGAGCAGGTAGGGGTTTCACAGGGTCACTTTCAGCTTGGAGCTCAGTCTCCTCTCATTAGCTGTGGTTCACATAATGCCAGAGAAGTCTCTTCGGATTAAAATGGTGCTGACATCTATTATTCCGAAATGCACACTGACGCTTAAACTCACACCAATGTAGGCCTAATGCTCCCAGAATTTTATGTGCAAGAGTAGCCAGAGACACGAGACGCAGATTGAATCCGGTCCTCTCTGTATACAGTGGCACAGCAAGCATTTTTTTCATAACAATTAATAAACTAAACCTTTTGGAGGGATTTTACTGTCTGTTCACTATATATATATATATATTAGTGGTGGGAATAGATTAATTTTTTTAATGTAGATTAATCTCACTGTGATCTTGAAATTAATCTAGATTAAAATGGCTCATTCGAATTTTGCCGAAGGCATTCAGAATATGTGTGTTACACAAATAAAATTGACAAACAGTAAGTCTTTGAGAAGGGGTTTATCAAGCTAGGTGGTGCATTAGAAAAGGGGCTCATCTCCTGTTTCCAAAATGCATCACAAAGTGCTTGAAAAAGCTGTAAACTAATTCCACATTGCACAAGGTGCAAACAATCTTACGCCTGTTTCACACATACTCCGTCTGCAGTGCGTATGCGTTGCATATTTTTTTACGCACCCATGTTAACGGATTCTAGTTGCGTTCCAGGATCATTGCGTCAGCAGCAGCGCAGCGATCGTTTACGTACCGAGTAGCGAACTGCAAACGCGTCCTGTGTGAAAGCACATCGAGTCCGTGCTGCACCACATACGTAACGCACACGGACTGCATACGCACTGCAGACGGAGTATGTGTGAAACAGGCGTGAGCAGGGCCGTAGCTGGGGTCAGCGGGGACCCGGTGAAGGTTGTACCAGTGGGCCCTGTTTGAAATTAATTTGTATGTTCGCTTATTTTTATTAATTTGTACCATTTACACAATGTTTAAGTTTTTTCAAGTTTGTAGGTGTCAAGGTACAGAAACCAAATAATTAAATGTAAAATAGCACTGGATAGTCTTCAATGTAAAAATGAAATCAAACCTACATTTATTCAGACACCTTCAACATTTCTCACATTATTACAGTTTTGCTATATATATCAAAAATTATATCTGGTGTCTGAATAATTTTTGGTTTGACTGTTAAAACTACAAATTAATTCAGTGAGTGATTTTCATTTTCATTTTCTTGGATTAACATTACAGCAGCCAGTAGCTAAATTAGGCGCGGTCACTTTAAGAGACGATGAATGCATCTAATATAAAACACATCCCATTTTTTTCCTAAACTGTTTACTTTCACTTAATAAATAACTGACAGTTTTTTCGAGCATAATTTCCGAGGTGGATATTTTGACATATTTTGTATGTATTTGTCGGCACAAGAACAAAAATAAGCAAATTCGATGTTCAAGTGTTTTGAGACGCCTTTCTCTGCTTGAGCCCTGAACGAGTACTGAATTGGGCTCTTTCACATCTTTTTGTTTGTTCAAACTGCGATTTGTATTTGTTCGTTCAGGTGCAGGAGGGACTTCGAGGAGAACTTTGCAGAAGAGAGCTCGGTTCAGTGTCACTGTCCGAACACAGTCCGGACACACCGAACACAGCGCGCGAGTAACCAGCTACTCTGTTCAGCTTTTCCGCATCTTGTGTTTGGATGCTTTAATGTTTAAAGGCTTAAAAACAAATGAAAAAGATAAGCTTTCGTGACGATGCGCAGCAGTGGCCCGTCAACTGTCCTGAGCATCTTTTTAGGCTGACCTCAGCCAGTCGGTTATATAAAATATCAAGGTGAAAGTCATCATAGCTTGCTTATAGACCCAGCTCCCAACCCAACTTCGAGAATATATTAACGGCGATATTTTTTTTATCGCCCGATAAGAGTCTCACATTAACGCAGCACGTTAACGCCGATAACGGCCCACCACTAATATATATATATATATATATATATATATATATATATATATATATATTAGTGGTGGGCCGTTATCGTGTGTGTGTGTGTACAGTACAGACCAAAAGTTTGGAAACATTACTATTTTTAATGTTTTTGAAAGAAGTTTCTTCTGCTCATCAAGCCTGCATTTATTTGATCAAAAAATACAGAAAACAATTTAATATTGTGATATATTATTACAATTTAAAATAATTGTTTTTAAATGTATTATACTTTAAATGATCATTTATTTCTGTGATGCAAAGCTGAATTTTTAGGATCATTATCACATGATCCTTCAGAAATCATTCTAATATTACGATTCATTATCAAAGTTGGAAAGTGTTCTGCTGCTTAATATTTTCTTCAGAACATGTGATACTTTTTTAGGATACTTTGATGAATAAAAAGTAAAAAAAAAAAAAAGAAGCTATGTTTTTAAAATATAAATATTTTGTAATAACAATATACACTACTGGTCAGTAATTTGGGGTCAGTAATTTTTTTTTTCTTTCTTTTTTTAAAATACTTCTATTCAGCAAGGATGTGTTAAATTGATAAAAAGTGATAGTAAAGAAAATATATTATTAGAATATATATTATTAGAATTTTTTTTTATTTTGAATAAATGCAGTTCTTTTTAACCTTTTATTGATCAAATATATTAGACAGCAGAACTGTTTCCAACACTCATAATAAATCAGAATATTAGAATGATTTCTAAATGATCATGTGATAGACTGGATGTTACATGTGACATGTTACATGTCACATGTTCTATCACATATTTGAATGAGCTCCTTTTACATTATAATCCTCTACGTCCGCTACGTTCTCAAAACTCAGGCAATTTGATAATCCCTAGAATATCAAAATCAACTGCGGGCGGCAGATCCTTTTCCTATTTGGCGCCTAAACTCTGGAATAACCTACCTAACATTGTTCAGGAGGTAGACACACTCTTGCAGTTTAAATCTAGATTAAAGACCCATCTCTTTAACCTGGCATACACATAACATACTAATATGCTTTTATTATCCAAATCCGTTAAAGGATTTTTAGGCTGCATTAATTAGGTAAACCGGAACCGGAAACACTTCCCATAACACCCTATGTACTTGCTACATCATTAGAAGAATGGCATCTACGCTAATATTAGTCTGTTTCTCTTTTGTTCCGAGGTCACCGTGGCCACCAGATCCAGTCTGTGTCCAGATCAGAGGGTCACTGCAGTCACCCGGATCCAGTATGTATCCAGACCAGATGCTGGATCAGCACCTAGAAAGGACCTCTACATCCCTGAAAGACAGCGGAGACCAGGACAACTAGAGCCCCAGATACAGATCCCCTGTAAAGACCTTGTCTCAAAGGAGCACCAGGACAAGACCACAGGAAACAGATGATTCTTCTGCACAATCTGACTTAGCTGCAGCCTGGAATTGAACTACTGGTTTCGTCTGGTCAGAGGAGGACTGGCCCCCCAACTGAGCCTGGTTTCTCCCAAGGTTTTTTTCTCCATTCTGTCACCGATGGAGTTTCGGTTCCTTGCCGCTGTCGCCTCTGGCTTGCTTAGTTGGGGACACTTCATCTACAGCGATATCGTTGACTTGATTGCAAATAAATGCACAGACACTATTTAATTGAACAGAGATGACATAACTGAATTCAATAATGAACTGCCTTTAACTATCATTTTTTCATTATTGACACTGTTTTCCTAATGAATGTTGTTCAGTTGCTTTGACGCAATGTATTTTGTTTAAAGCGCTATATAAATAAAGATGACTTTGACTTTGACTTTGACACTGAAGTCAAAACAAAAAGTGTTACTACAAAAACATTAAAATGTTATTACAAAAACATTAAAAATAGTAATGTTTCCAAACTTTTGGTCCGTACTGTATGTATATATCTGCACAACTGTTTTCCCTCAGCAAACATTGTAAAGTTAATTAAACACAAGATGACCTAGAAACCCCTGAGAGAGAAATGGCAAGGAATGCTGAAGAAAGAAATGGACATCTCTGTGCAAAGTCTCGCTGATCTTAGTTTAAACTTGAGGTAAAGTAGGTTTCTCAGGTTACTGTACTGCAGCCTCTGGGGGCTAAACTTGTACCTCCATCCTCATTTACAGTACAGCATGCTTGAAGAGGGTAATATTTTTTCATACCGTGTAAAAAGTTTGGGGTTAGTAAGATTTTTTTTTTAAAGAGAATAATACTTTTGTTCCACAAGGATGCATTAATTTGTTACAAAGGATTTCTATTTCACATAAATGCGGTTCTTTTGAACTTTCTATTCATTAAAGAATCCTGAAAAAATGCTTCACAGTTTCCACAACAATATCAAGCAGCACTGTTTTCAAGATTAATAATATCAAATGTTTCTTGAGCACCAAATCAGCATATTAGAATGATTTCTGAAGAATCATATGACAATGGATTGAATGGCTGCTGAAAATTCAGCTTTGACATCACAGGAATAATTAGATATTAAAATATATTCACTTAGAGAACAGATATTTTAAATTGTAATAATATTTCACAAATATTACTGTTTTGTATATTATTTATCAGACAAATACAGTCCCTGGCTTGGATTTATCTTACCAACCCAAACTTTTGAATGGTCGCGTATGTTCCTTTAAAACACAAAAATGAAAAAGAAAAGTATAGATTACAGCTCCTCAAAAGTAAATATTGTAGAGGAATGCTATGAATTAATAAATATTGATCATGAACTCTCACCAGTACATTAGGCTTAAGGGTCTTTCATTAGATATCACAGAAATTGGAAACTGCTGGTGAGAAAAAAAAAAGCAAAAAAAAAAGAAAATGAAGACAGACAGGCTAATATATGCAGTATGCATGAGCACATGCTCTCCAAAGTCGCCATCTGTGCACATATCACACATACTGACAACCAAGACAGTGGAATTACATATAAAGTGACTCCTTGGGAACAATGACCTAAAGTCTACTTTCATAACATTCATTGTATGATATTCTCACATTTGCATGGAGAAAATGGATTGCAGATGTCTAGCAGCTCCTGGCAGATTGAGGGCGTATCGACAGCTTTATTATGATGCCACATGTGACCTGAATTATGCGTGTGGGCAGAATTTGGCACGTACCTTTCAACAACCTGGCCATTTGACCCCTGACAAACCTGGCATTTGAAGGGATGAAAAGAAAGAATCAATCAGTGCATATATTACACGTGTTTAGGAAGCAAAGCTTGTACAAACAACAATGGACAGATTGTGGGTAATCGTCAGATTTTAATTTCCGCGTCTGGTTTTTGCTGTAATCATCCATCAAAGCTTGACAATATTGTGTCTGGCTTGGGAATGGTGGATGTGGCCTTGTACAATGAATGAGCTTAAATGGGATATTCCTCCGAGGCCACATCCCTCTAATGTGATTGATGTCTGCTCATGCTCGTCTTTCTCAGATTAATTCAGCGTGGCAAAACTGATTGGACGGAGGAAAACTGGGAGGGAGACAGACAGGAAGAGAGAGAGAGGGAGACAAACCACATTTCACAAGGAGTGTTGTCATTCTTAATGTGGACGATCTATTAGGCATTCATCAAAAGCATGTCCTTTAACAAGCCTTCTGCTCAGTCACAGAGAGCATATTGAATAAAAGGATGCTACGGCCGTTGGATTCAGATCAGCTGGGGTGACTTTTGAAAATGTGATTTTTTCTCAAGTGCTACATCTGAAAACTCCACTCGTCTGCTATTGGTCAGAACCAACAGATAGTCCAGTCCCGAACTCACACCATTGGTGTTGAGCCAGTATTGCTGTTGTCAGCTGGTCTGCTCAAACAAACAGAAAATTTTATTTTCAGAAAATCAGCATACACATAGCTTACTCACAGATCACTTCTGCATTGTTATGTATGTGTGCACACTATCAAGTACAAGCAAACTTGTAAGTGTGTGCAATACACAACTTTGATTCCCAAAGCTTTTGAAAAATGGAGCATGGATCCATATGGCCTATTTAAACTCAGTGAAGAAGTGTTGAGTCTGCAGTAAAGTACAGGTAAATGGAACATTGCGAATTGGTCAGAACCTCTTGTTCTTACGTTCTGTCTTATGACTTTCTTTCAGAAATTACCCTCACTCTATGAGCTATGAGACTAATCACCACTATACATGTTAATGTGTTACAGTAATCTGAGATTTAATCATTCAGCACTATAATTATGTGCTATTAAAGACTTAAATAAGTGTATATACATTTACAGAGGTTGTCATAAGAAATTAAACAGAGTTACTGCATAATGAAGACAGATGTTGATATTACAATACTAAAATAATACAGCAAGGGTCTTCAGCAGGAGGTCTGATCACAAACTAATAAAAAAAATTATTAAAGGAATAGTTCATTCAAAAAAGAACATTTACAGGAAGTCTACTCACCCTCAGGCCATCCAAAATATAGATATATTTGTTTGTTTATCAGAACAGATTTGGTATTATTACATCACTTGCTCACCAGTGGATCCTCTGAAGCGAATGGCTGCTGAATGGGAGTTCAAACTGCTTATAAAAACATCACAATAATCCACAACTAATCCACATGACTCCAGCTTTTTTCAAAACCATAAAGTATATAAATACATTAATCTGATACTAAGCATATTATTACAGGTCAGGCTGATCTAGACCAGCTGGTTTTTTCAGCAGGAATATTTTACACCGTAAATGTAGTGTCTAGATGTAACTGCTTTCACAATGGGTGCAGACAGACATCCCAACAAAGTACTTGCTGCTCTATTGAAGATCTAATATCATCTACTCCTCTTTACTCTCTTCCCCTGAGCCTTACAATAAGTTACAAAGCATGTTAAGAGGTGCATATACCTCAAAAGGTCAACTTTGATTTTGTTTGATGTAATTAGGACTTTGCTACTCGCTTCTTTTCCCCGGAGCAAGGGAAAGGAATAATGTCGAAATGCATAATAAATATAAATAATAACAAACAATGGGCGGGCGGCGCAAACACACATCAGAGCAAGAGGAGAACAAACTCAGGCAAATTAACCGAGAATTAAATAACTTCATGGCAGGTAATGTGCCGTGTCTGGAAGCCCTTAGGCTACAAACCAAATAAATATATACTGTACAAATGGATATATTAGGACTAATTTGCAACTTTGATGAGATTTTCAGTGGATGCAACCTTTGGTCTCTGTTAGCTGCCCCGGGAACGAGGTGCTCTTATTTGATGAAGGAAATAAACATTTAGTTCTCACATAACAAGATTCACTCACACCTTACTTTTATTTAGTTCTGAATATGACAATGTGCAAAGATGTTTCTAAAAACAAGTGAGTTTAATTATGGCTTCCTGGTATTTTTAAATGCTAACACTATATGTGAAAAGATGCATTCATTTACAGTAAATGTGAAAATATTTAAATGATATCATGATGCAGCAAAACCATTAAGCTGCTCAAAAAAAGCGAAAAACCACATTGGTGAGTGGCCTGGCTTTGGCTGTGCTCCTGTCTCACTCAGCATTCTCTGGCTCCCTTCAGAGGCCTGTCTGAGCTAATTAGCACATGATGCAAAGTCGCATGTCCCCTCTGAGTGTATCTATGAGTGTGTAAGAAAAGTATAGGAAGAGACAGGAATAGGTTGAGCTGCAAAGTAGGACTTGGGTTACACTTTAACTAGAATAGCTATTAAGAGTGCAAAGATTTTTTCTACATGTTTAATATTGTTTTGATTTTATTTATTTTGATTGGAATGTTGTCTGACCTGAAAATGTATTTAAATTTTCATTTGTGAATTAACTATTTCTTTAATAGTGAAAATACTCTGGCCCAGATCTGATCTGGACATTTGGTCATTATTAATAGCTACCTTCATTTGATCATTAATAAAATACTTGGCTGTAATGAAGGTCACAGGCACCTCATTAAACCTGGGAAATGCACCTTTAATTTATCCAAACTGAGTGGTCACTAAAAACTAGCCCATTCACATTGTTTAATGTCATATTTTGTAGTATTTTATATGTTTTATTTCCCATTATTTTCTCATGTCATTTTTAGGAGGCCAATTTCCCCTGAAATATACCCTGCAACACTTATAAGTGCTAGCACAGCATATACAGAGATCAAATAAACAAGTGTAATCCATTCCAAAACACTGCATACAGAGGTGTAAATGAGAATGTGTGTAAGTGCAAGAAAGAGACGTATGCTTAGTCAGACAATGTCAGAGAGCTTAATCACATCTGCCAGAGCACACTATTATAGCAAGCCTGAGGTCTTTCAAAACCCACAGCAATCTCAGCCTTTGTAAAAAATCACATCCACTTACACCAAAAGCCATGCAAGAAGCAATATGAAATCAGCACACCGGCCTTGTTCTGAGAAAATGTATTTAGAGACTAAAGGTTTAACCGAGGATTCTGTGAGGAATGAGCATGAATGAAAGTGTGCATCTCTACAGTAATATCTCAAACATATTTCAGATTTTAGTTTATGATGTCCAAATAATGGGATTTTAGCACTAACTTGTTTTTATCAACCAGCAAAATTCTTTCATACATTTGTGCATTAACATTATTATTTAATTATTTAGTCGTGAAATTAGCAGGAATGGATTGTTTTATGTTGAGCTGCCCCCTCGTGGTGTGATGCGCCAAATTATCTGAAGTCATATGATGACACCTTGTGGCAGACACCGTGAGCGTGAACCTGCAATATACAATATTACAAATGTGAACAATCACGCGCTCACTTTAAAATTATGTAAAGAAATTGTTTGCAACAACACATATATATTCAATTATTATTATTATTATTATTTATTTTTATTTATTTCTGTTTAGCCACATAAATATTAACGGGGGAAAAGATTAAAATCTATAGTACATATCTAAACATAAAAACAATTAGTTAAAAACTTTAAAACGGTCAAATAATAATAAATAAATAAAAGTTTCTGCATATAAATCACGCTGTGTACGAAGCCCTCCAAAATTACGTCATCACGTCGGATCCGTAAGTTTTGCTTGTTTTTTCTTTGTCCTTAATTTATTAATACTGCCAGGTCGTGATTCCATTCTTATTTTAAATACTATGCAATTATCACAAAGGTACATTGAATCCCAATGTGTAACAGGTGCACGTGAAGTCAGAACAGTTAACGTTACAGGGTTTAAAGACCAAAACCATTTTAAAACATTCACTTCAGTTGTCCGTCGTCTTCCAATCTCTGGTTTTACATCGATAGATAAGTTGAATATTAGTTAACAGTTATCAGCTAGTGGGATCACCTTGCTTTGGTGCTTAAGCTGACAGGACAACATTTCTGATTGTTCTACATAGACTGTAAAAAATATGGACAAAGCGTCTGTGACGTCACCCACAGACTTTCTGAAGAACGGGTTTGAAGCCTTTTATGGGGGGTACGGGCAGCGTCATCTTGGAAAACCTTGGGAAATCCTAACCCCGCCCACCTTCTGACGCAGCGCGCTTCACTCAGCTCTCTGTGTATATTTTAGGCAACGAAATATGTTATAAAACACCATACTAACTATTTTCGTTTTCATTAAAAGAAATCTTAAACATTATAGCCACACAAATGTGGTTCAGGCAACGCATATTGATTATATTCAACTACATATAACGTTTGCCTATTTATGAAAAAACAAAATATAAAACACAAACCTGCCTCTTTTCATTTTAAATATAATATAAAAATATTAAACATTTTATGGTCCAGGCAATATGTGCATTTGTACTAAACAACAGATTTTGCAGTAAACAACATTACAGATCATCTTCGTTGTATTAAAATTTAAAATTACAAAACTCAACCCAGTCTCTTTTAGTTAAATTTAAGTTTTATCAATATTAGCCATATTAAAAGTATAAGTAAAAGGTATAAGAAGCTATACAAATAAAGCAAACAATTCAGTTAAACATACAAAGTCAGCGCTCTAGTCTAAGCATACATCGGTAAAGCTTATAAAGTTATGAAACTTCCCCTCAGCCAAAACGATTGCCCAGGGAAAAAATTATAGATTTACGAGACCAAAAATCGCCCATTAGATATACACAAGATAAATTATATCTCATGTTTAACCACTACAGAGACGCCAGAGTCCGCGGCATTGGCGGCAAACTTTAGAAGGTCTAGCCGAGGAAAGACTGCTTCAGACGGTGTACATGAACGCCGAGCACCCGGTCATCGCTGGATCAACTGGATAAAATTTTCATAAATCTTTAAATAAACCACAGATTTGAGCTCTAAACAACTACATTCTCGCCTGGAAACCTCTTAAAACTACAATTCATGATACAGAAACAGTAGTATTATATGTCAACTGTATTAAAAAAATGGCACTTCTTGTTGTCATTCTCCGTGGCGCTGCCTTGTCAGCTGTCAATCAAGCTGTCACTCAAAGTTAACCACACCCTTATTGTCATATATTTTATATCTAAATACGATCTAAACTAACGAGTTAGAAACAAATTCACCCCCCTCACAGTTGTCAGGCACTCGGAAGCTATCGAAAAATACAATAAAAGTCCATGGGACCAACTTGTAAAAACATGAATTTATGCTGTGAAAACGGACATTTTAACATGGGGGCTATGGACATTTGCTCCCTTTTGGGACCTTGCCCTGGCGGATTTTCGATGTATTGCAGTTTTTCGCACTTCCGGGTAGGCTTCATTTTTCAGATCAGAATGTTGCCGCTTGTTGTTCTACGAATCGTCGATTCAGCTTAGTGTCGGGTGGCAAGAATGCGAAAGTGTCACCACAAGGTGGCAGCAGTGCACGAGAGACGGTTCGTGACCTGCATGAGCAGAAGAACTCGACTGTAAGTTAGAAAGCAAGTTATCCGTGAGCTTTTAGAACTCCTTGGTGTGCATATTCATAAATTTCACTTAGCTCGGCTGATGCAGCACCCTAGTTTACTTTATTTGGAAATCTGTAGTTTATTATTATTATTAATGGGCGACATCCAACGGGAGCAGCTGAAAGAGTGGATGTAAAAATAATAAAATAAATACATTAGTATTATTACTAATGAAGTAAACTAATTCCACTTGAATTCCATTATTTATATGCTATATTTTTGTTAAATCGGTCTTAAAACCTCTTTTAGGAGCACTATTTTGGTTAAAAGTGGTCAAAAATAAGCTGACACATTTTTAGTTGTAGTTACACGAGTAAGCCCCAAACGTTGGCCACACAGTTTTTTCATATTGTTCTCACTAGTTCTCATTTAGGAAATATGCAATCATATAATGAGACAAGTTAGAGCATCTGCTTTTTAAGCATATGTGTTACTTAAAATCTGTGTTACTATGAAAAGTAATTACTGTTTTCCATTACTGTGATGTTCAATAGCAACATTTTATCTGCTTTAAATTAACAACAGTCATAAGGTTAATTTTGTGAAAACACTCTAATTTGCACCTATTATGGGCACTAGACATTTCTAATGGCAGGAAAAGCACATATTTGCTGCCAAGACACAAGCCTTTACCTTGTTAAAATTCCTTGCTTTAGTACTTAATGGAAATCCAATTTTCATAAGGGCCATTTTAAGATGTATTAATTCACTCTACACTGCTTTAGTCTGGTTGAAGTTTACTAAAATTAAATTTTCCTTGCCTATATTCTTCTCTCCGAGGGGTTCGGATTTTGAAGTACTCTTGGAGAATGTTCTTTCTTCACAATGAAAGTCCAGGGGCGCAACTATCCAGTGTAATATATATATTTATATATATTAATTTATATATTATTACTATTATTATTATTGGGGTGGCACAGTTCAAATTTTCACAGTTCGATTTGTTACACGGTTCAAGAGTCACATTTCAGTACAGTTCGGTATGTGCTGTTTATGGAGAAACTATAATTAAAAAAAAAATCTAACTACGAGTAACAGCAAAAATAAATACAATAGAGTAAAGAGGTCTAGTATTAGTTTTTAGGTACAGAAATTGAATAAAGTAATCAAATGTAAAACAACATTGCATATTTGACTATAAATTAAAGATTGTTCTTTATTAAAGTTACAAAAGCTTTTTTTATTTTATTATTATTATTTTTATATATATTATTTTTATTAAACATTTTAATTATTACAAACAAAAACATATTAAAACAAAAACACAGCACAGGAAATAATTAACATATTCATGAACGTGGACAATTTACATACAGCATTTCATCATATGATTGTACCTAAATTTTATCCAGTTTTTGTTTATGACCGTTTAATCTCTAGACACTTAAAAATATTCTCCCATTTTTTAAACAGGTGCGATTTACCATTGCGACAATACCTCAATCTTTCAACTTCAGTTACAACTTCAGATATCATAGATTTCCACATCTGAGTAGAGGGGGCATCACTACCAACCCATTTGACCATTATAGCCTTTCGAGCCAACATTAGGAGAAACTGAACAATCTGTTACAAAAGCTTTTTAATAAAGAGCAGTGAGTGATTTCTTTGTTGTTGCTGTTCGATTAATATAAAGACCATTGACATGCCATGTCTGCTATAGGATACTTACCAAGATGGGCATTTTGACATAATTTTTTTGTGAGTTTGGCCATTTATGTAAAATACTTCAGAGCAGGAGCGCCGCCAGGAATTTTGGGCCCCATGACAAAAAAATCTAATTGGGCCCCCTCTGCGCTGCTGTTGTCACCACATCTCTAGGACCTAACTGTCCCATCAAAAGCTTTACATAACTCTAATCTCAAAGGCTTGCAACTGTCTTGCTTCTTGTATTTCAATACTAGTACTAGCACAATATTTACTGCTGGTGATTTGTAAATGCAAGTCTGCAGTTCACTATTTGATGCATGATTAAAAGCCACAATAAACATGTCCTTAAAGCAACGCTATGTAAAGTTTTTTACCTTAAAATAATGTTTCCAAAATCATTTCAGTGGTTCATCAAGTCTGCCTTGTTGTACAATAAGTAGTCTGGGAATGGTTTTCCCTCAGAATCCTGTGGCAGTAGGACATCATCATCATCTCTGGTAGACAGTGCCCTCACAAGAGCCTCCCTGTCCCTGTTAGTCAAATCTGCTGGCCACAAACCTGGGTCAACATCATGCCTATGACTTCTGCCTTCTTCCACCCTGCATCTCTCATTCTCATCATCACTGTAACTTTCTTTTCCTTCTACCTTTCCTTCCACACTTCTTCCCTATTTCATTTTCTTTTCTGTTATGGTAAAAAAAAAAAAAGCAAGAGAGACAGAGAACCCCACACAACTCCCTGGAATGATGCTAAGTCATTAACACATTGCTGCTTGCTCACCTTCTTCACTGGGACAGGGAGGGGTGCAGTTATGGGGAGACTGGGGTGCTGCTGACTCATCTGTTGTTAAGTCTGCTAAAAGGGGCATGGGCAATGATTTAATAGGAATATCTTGCTAAACGTTACCCTGCACTGATTAAATGTTGATGAAATGTAGGCTAACACTAGCCTGCAGCTAGCTAGCTTATCTCACTATGGACTCACTATGGTTAATACCACTCAAAGACTAAAGGCTAACGTTACCCACCTTTCTTGGTGAAAAACTGGGATATAGAACTTTCTTTTGTCTTTCCTCTCTTTCCTTTTCTGAAAACCAGATTTTATTTTACTACTCAACACTATGGTCTCTGTATTTCTAGCGCGCCGTGCATTGATTAACTGCAATTAACTAAACACTGATGAGTGGGCTAAGACAGGACCAAACCATTTCATGCAGATACAGGGGGGTGGTCGGTCAATATGGATGTTTTATGTTTTGGTCAGTGGTGATATTTAACTTTTATTGCCAAAATAAGTAAAATCAAAGACATCATTCATTTTATTATTATTTGAAATATATTCAATGATGATGGTTTATAGTGTATAATATAATAAACATTTTTAAATTAGTTTTTACCTATTTGTTGGGGCCCCTGGAATTGTCCTAACTTTTCCCCCCTATACGGCGCCCATCAGTGTTGCCAGACGTACGATAATTATCGTATTTGTACGATAATTTTTTACCTCTGTACGATCAATAATGAAAAAAATCCCGTAATGTACGATAATCTAAGAATTTTATGAAAATTTAAATGATGGTAGTTGCAGTCATAGGACTTATTTTCTCATACACGAAATCGGCTCATTACAGACACTCTAAATGCATTCGTGTGCACCTGAGGGTGTGTTAAGAATGCAGGAGCGTGCCCTTCTTTAAAGCCAACGAGCACTGTTGCGGTCCAAGACAGCAAGAACCCCTTCAACATTTGGCAACACGCAGGATTCCAATGACAGCGGCTCAGATGTGGAGTTAACTGCACCACGCCGCAACAGCTAAATTCCTTCTTCACTGGACACGACAAAGCAAGTGTTAAAAATCATTTTAATATGTTTTAATATGCGCCGCGTCACAGACAGTTACTGAAAATAAAGGGATAGTATTTTGTCTCACTGCTTACGTCCAACAATAAGCCTTGTTATCTATTATGGTAATTTGTAGGTCGTGTCAAAATGTTGTTGGTTTAGAATAGATAAATAACTCTTTTGACTCATGTACGATAATTTTCTTCCAAATACGATAATTTTGAACTTCTGGTACGATCCTTGAACATTTCCAATCTGGCAACACTGGCGCCCATGCTTCAGAGAGAGCTTATATTTGCGCGCGTTCTGAGCATAGACTGTTCTGAGGCGCGGGTTTGCGAGCTTCGGATGAGCGCATGCATAAATCTTCTCACTGCGCGCGCGAGCTTGCGTCCTCTGCCTCTTAAATGTTTAAACTGACAAAGCTTAAATTAGTTTAGTTTAAACACAGATATCAACGTGTGCTGTTTAGGTCTCATCTGTGCGCGCGCGCCATCAGCATCCGGGTGATGACGGAATAAATGACAGCTCATATTCCAATTTTACATATTCTCCGAGCATAGACGTCACATTTTAAATCCTACCTGTTGCCTTTCACCATTCACTTATTTAGCTGCTGTCGCATCCCTTGACATGCCATCTCCTTTTCCCTCTTTCATTTTCTATTTTTAGCCCCCGAGAGCTTTTTTTTTTTTTTTTTCATCTTTTTCGAGTTTCAACAACAACGCTCTAACGTTACTGCTGCTTACTCAGCGCTCACGGCGCCCCACCCACTCGCGAGGTTCTAGGTCTAAATTCTATGATGGAATATTATGAGGGCACAGGCGCCTGTTAGTCCTCTAATATTTATATATATATATTTTTATATATATAACTTTAAATATATTAATATATATATATATATATATATATATATATGTATATATATATATGTATATATATATATATATATATATATATATATATATATATATATATGTA
The DNA here is from genome assembly GCF_963082965.1 of Carassius carassius. Classification (NCBI taxonomy): domain Eukaryota; kingdom Metazoa; phylum Chordata; class Actinopteri; order Cypriniformes; family Cyprinidae; genus Carassius; species Carassius carassius. The sequence continues at coordinate 21,174,179 of NC_081792.1, forward strand.
TATATATATATATATATATATATATATATATATATATATAAATAACCATTGCTTTGGCGCCCCCCATGGAGCGGCGCCCCTATGCGCCGCATATGGCGCATACCCACTTTTTGCGCCACTGTGAAAGTCCATTCTCTGGGACTGTTTCTAACTGGCCTTGCTTTGTAAATGGTCATTTATGAGCTAATTGGAAAAGTCTAGCATTATGCTTGGCACTCTAAATGGCATACCCAGGTCTCAGGTCCCAGGTCTTTGTCTTTAATCATCACAGCACACACCTTCATCTGAGCAAGATAAATGCAGAATGTGGCTGTGATTTCCCTTACTGCAGCATCCTCCGCTAATGGATTCTCTGTTGTGGATTCATACTGTTGACTTTCAAAATGATTTGCCACAGATTTCTCATATCGATTTAAAAGAGAGTAAAGAAAGTGTTTCTTTTAAGACACGTGCAGATGATTAAGAGTGCACCAATTGATGCTTAAAGGAATGTCCATTGGTTCAAAAGAAGTTAAATAGCATCGACAGCATTTTTAGCATAATATAATTTACTACAGAATATTTTTTCAAGCCTTGTGTCATGAACACAACATAATGGACTTTTGGGTGTATTCAGCATGGATGCATTGATTTTGTTTAAAAATGACAGAAAATACATTTTTAACAAAAAAAAATTTTTTTTAGGAATGTAACTATTTTACAGTGTTACTGTTTTTGCTGTATTTGATTTCAATAATTATTTGAATAATTGCATTAGAATAATTAAAATACTATTTAGAATTAAAATATGAATGAATGTTATGAGACATGAACCCAAAGCATTATTTTAAGAATCCATTTCCTGCTAATTTCTTTCTGAGAAATATTTTATAGTTCTTATTTGAGTAAACCCTCTGATGTCTCTCTTTATGATTAAAAAACCTTTGGAAAATGGTAACTTGAACCACATGTAGAGAATGCTGAAAGAGAGAAGTTCCTCTCAGTTTATTCTTGGTTTTCCATTGCCCTTCTTTTAAAGAAGTGCAAACGCTTGCTTTCATGCACAGCACTGACTGTTTTTTGCTGTGAGATGTGCATATACTGTATGCACACATGCCTGCACTGACAGTAACAAACACTATTGTGTACATGTGTCAATACTGGAGACCTGCAGTCAGGGAAGAGGATCGGTGGTGTCATGGGGGTGTGGTAAACACGTTAAATCTCATCCTCCTGTCAGACGGAGTGGCTGCAAATTGGGTGACAGTGTTTAGATTGGTGGGGGTTGGAGTGATAGTGGTGGGGTGGAGGGGGCTGTTCTCTATGCAGATGTCCATTGAATGCAACTCCAAGACCAAAGGAAATAGCAAATTCAAAGGAATGATAGTGAGGGAAGGACGGGAGGTTGGAACGGTGCAGTGGCCTGTAGATGAACCCAAAAGGGACTTCGCTCAGCAGGGTCATCTCAAGTTCAGGTCTTTCCCTGGCTAATGGGAGGAACGACGCATGGCAGAAGAGGCTGCTTGTGAAGGCCTTGAGACCTAGAAAGTGAGACCCCCAGGGCCCTGTAAAAATCTAATGGTAGAACTTCTGGATAGAGAATGCTGGGAAAGCTACTTAAGAAGCTTTTTAGGCTACGTTTGCATGACAACAATGTAGTCAAAAATGCAAAAGTTTTTCTCTTGTGTTTTTAAAATTTTTTACGTATACACGACAACGTTTTCAAAATGAGTTGCGTTTATACATATCTGTGAAAATGGCCAAAAACGCTGAATTACGTATGCCAGGCCAGTAGTTGGCGCTGTCACCTTGTTAGTTCAATTCAATTCAATTCAATTCAATTCAAGTTTATTTGTATAGCGCTTTTTATGATAAAAATCATTAAAAAGCAACTTTACAGAAAGTTACGTTTCTACAATATTTAGTAGTAGCTTATAAGTGACTGTCAGTTTGTGTGCATATGACAGGATTTTTCAGAAAAATTTATGCAAGACGTAGTCAGCCAGACGATGAAAATTATTAACAGCAATTATTATATGATACAATCACACTGTTACAAACACGCCAGGTTCCACCTCCACACAATCACAATGCACACCCTCACCGGAGTTCTAAATCACATCCACCTGATCTTTATCACCAGCCTATCACCGCAGCACCATAAAAGCCACACACACGCACTCAAACATTGTCCGGTCACGTTCGCGACAAGATCATTCCTGTATGCTTACTATAAGGACTAACTCCTCTTCTACTCTCTCCAGCGATTCTCTCTGAAGACCCAGTTCCCCAAGTGTGCGTGTGTGTGGCTCACCGTCCCTCCAAGAAGTCTTCACCCTACCTTCATGGATCCATCCTCATTGTCACTCATCACTACCTGCTCCTCTGCTTGTGTCTGTGTACAATAAACATCTTCATTGTGTTACTCCTCAGCTTCCCGAGTGATCCGTAACACACACTTGCAGCAATATTTGTTAGTTCTGTTTGTTGATTCAGGGTTAGCATCATCTGGGGTCCTCTGAGGGGTTGGCATCATCTCTTCTCAGGTGTTCTGGATCCAGACTGGAGCTTGTGTATATCCTAGTTATGGATGTAAATCCCGTGGCAAAACAGAGAAACAAATAGACTTCATTAGCATAACTGCTGTTCCAACAAAGTAAAATTAATTAGTTTAACTCAAGATAAAGAATAAGAATGCGCATTTGATCAGATGCAACTGCAGTCACAATTTAAGAGATGCATTATTTGAATGCTTGGCGAAAGAGATGTGTTTTTAATCTAGATTTAAACAGAGAGAGTGTGTCTGAACCCCAAACATTATCAGGAAGGCTATTCCAGAGTTTGGGAGCCAAATGTGTTTTGAGACCTTAGGGAACGTGATGGATTGTAACGTGGTAGAAGACTAGTTAGGTATGCAGGAGCTAAACCATTAAGGGCCTTATAGGTGAGTAATGATAATTTGTAACTGATACGGAACTTAATAGGTAGCGAGTGCAGAGACTGTAAAATTGGGGTAATATGATCATATTCTCTTGACCTGGAAAGGACTCTAGCTGCTGCATTTTGGACTACCTGTAGCTTGTACCTGTAGCTACCTGCAGCACTAAGATCAAGTAAAACTAGCAGTGAGATGCAGCATTGATCTGACACAAGAAGCAAGTCATTTGTAATTTTAGTAAACAGTACCTTTATAAAGTGATGATAATATGTTGTATATGAAGTGTCTCTGTTGTTGATTGTAATATTGGTGAAGTAAATCCACACTTTGCTGAAGAAAGTGTTAGCAAACTTTTGAGCAGCAGCAACACCATGTACTCCGCCACTGTTTTGTGTACGTTTGTTCACGCTTGCCTTTAAAATCGTCACATACTGCGCATGTCTACATACCTAGCATGTACTATGCATGCACATGACTTCACCGGTTTCAAAGATTCCCATTTTGGGTATTTACACGGAAAGGATAATGGTGGCATTTTCAAAAGCTTGCACTTTAAAACCCGTTTTCAGTGCCCAAAACACAGGCAAAACACAAAGTTTCCCATTTTTGGCTGAAAACGTTGTTGTGTAAACAGCCCCTTAGGCTGATATTATTTTGTTTGAATTTGTTGGTTATTTTAATTGCGCATTTTAATTTCTCCCTTTTGTGCATGATTATATTATGCATCATTACATGTTCAAAAAAGTTAATCACCAAGAACCCAAATGACTTAATAACAATGAGAAATTTTATATTTAGCAAATCTTTTTATTATTATTATTATATATATTTTTTTACATCATATTGTGATGTTTGAAATGAATTCATTAGTGCCATTTTAAACTGATTGGGCTTAATCACTTTGTTTTCACAATGAACAGATAACAAACAATTTTAATAAATGCATTTTGAAAATATGATTATGTAAATTAAAATTAATAGATGCAAATAATTTATAATAATCTATTCCATGATTTGTATTAATGCATTTTAGGAATGCATGAATAAATTTCATTTATGACAGACAAATATGCATTACATAAAGTTTAATAGTTTGTTTGTTGACACTGCGTAATTTACAAAAAATAATAAATATATTTAATAAATATATAAACTTTGATTTAGGCCTAAATGTTATCTTTAATTTATTTCGATGAAATTGCATAGAATTATTTATTTATCAGTAATGTTAAATTAATTTTAATATTAGTGAATCCCTAGATAGATGAATGACCAACCGTCTCACCTCAAAAGAGAACAAATGAACCGAGCAGCTTCTTATGGCACATCATTAAAGCACCGTCTGTGACATGATATTAAAAGGTTGTTGATTCCAGGTCAGAGTCTGTTTGACCATATGGTGATGGAGACACACGAGACACACAGTCACTGGATGCTTCAGGAGTCAGGGGTGGCCTTACTTCACTGGCACTTTGTACAGACAGCCCCAACAGGAGTCTTTTGATTGAATAAGTAGACCATACCATTATGTCATGCCCAGAACAGTAATGGAGGGTGTTGGCTGGGAGATAATGAGATGAGGAGTTGGCTTACACAGAGAAGTGAGTTAATGTAGTGACACTGCGAATGAAACTCATGTTTCTGATGTGAGCAGGGGTTAGTTGACAAAGACTGAACCCCAGGGCTTAGGACTGGATGTCTGCGATTAAAGAGAGTGTAAAAGACATTTTATGAGGTGTGGGGGACTTTTCAGACCTGGTTTTCTCGGCACCACCCTAAAGTAGAAGTTGCCATTGTCTTTTTTAACATATATTTTGAAAAAAAGAAAAACAAGTTTTCAGATGAACAGTGAAATTTGATTACAGTATCTGTTATCTTGAGCTCTTCAGTTAGATTAAGACATTTTTTATAGGATTATAATATAATTTGTGATGGAATTTTCATATAATTTTTGTTAATTTAATTTTAGTATTTTTTTTTATTCATTTTTATTTATTAATTAATTCATTCATTAATTTGTGGTTTAAGTTAAGTGTTTGTGGAAGACAGATTGTACTGATGTTATAAAGTGTAAACTCACAAGACATCAATAAAGATGTGGGTGGTTAGGTTTAGCTTTCTTGCTGTTTTATTTGCCATTAGTGTTGTAGAAGCCAGATGTGCAGTGGCATTGTAGTCGATTTATGTGTTACATGGAGTTCTATCTTCACCGGTTGAGCTGAAAGGGGTCTCACTTCATCTAGATTTTCATTTATGCATATAGGACAGTGAGTTTGTCTTAATTTCTAAAATTTTCTATTGCCAGCATTGTAATCCCATTCAATACTTTAACCTTTGCAGATTTAAAGCAAGATTTGACCTGAGTGACGTAATACGCACATAAAACTGAAAGCTAACTTTAAAAGATTTAAACTGTGGTGCCTCTCTTAATCACAGATGCTGTAATGCCTCTCTTAATTTACTGTTGTACTAAAAGTTCAGCTTCTTTTTTTGGTGACCCATATTCATATTCCAGCATTCTTTTTGCTGTCCATTCAAAGCAAGACAAGCCTTTGAAATCTGTTGACAGTATTGTACAATTACATCCTGGGCTAAAAGTGTAATGTGTATGCAAATGTTGCACTTCAACTGACATCTAAACTTTTGTTGAACTCAGTTTTTCCCAGCAAGTTTGTGTTACCAGCATTTCTGGTATGCAAAACAAATTGTTTTACATGTGTGTCCATATTTAAAAGACTCAACAAAGACAGATTTCCATCTCCTTGACTGTGGGGAACAGAAGGGGGAGACGTGGAACTGAAGAGCAGGGCAGAGGGTAGAGTAAGGTATAATGAAGGGGTAGTGCTGGGGGTTGAACGGACTGGTGTGCATGAACAGGGGACCTCTTGGTGAACTGCATAGTCGCGAGCCGGGTCATTGGGGTGAGGCTGTCAGAGCGTGCCTGAAACCGTAACCCAGGAGTTCATCTAGAGTTCACACACAAAATGTGTAGGATCCATGTCCTTTGCTGGCTGCACCAGCACATTCTGTCATTCAAATACCTACAGCCATGTCATCAAACCATTTATAAAACAAAGTTTCTTATTTATTTATTTTTTACTGTCAACCTGTATTACTATATGTAAGAACTGTCAAACTCTTCACTTTTTTCCTGAAAAAAGTTGTCTGATTAAAAATACAGTAAAACATTAATATTGTGAAATAGTACTACAATTTAAAATAACCATTTTCTTTGTTACTACTGCTAATTTGGTGCTCAATAAACAATTTTTGGTAACACTTTAGAATAGGGAATTATTATAATTATATAATTATTATTATATATAATAATATATATATATATTATATAACATTATTCACTATTAATTATTTTTCCCCCTCTATAAACTCTTAATTTGCTGCTTATTAATAGAAAGGCAGTTAAGTTTAGGTATGGGGTGGATTAAGGGATCTAAAGTATGGTCATGCAGAATAAGGCATTAATATGTGCTTTATAATATGCATGCTAATAAACAGCTAGTTGTTAGTGAGAGTCTGACTTTAAAATAAAGTGTTACCCAATTTTTACATGTATTTATTATTATATATAATGTTGATTTAGAAAAAAAAATATATCAGTGTTAAAATCAGTTGTGCTGCTTAACATTTTTGTGGAAACAGTGATAAAAAAAATGTCAGGATTCTTTGATGAATAGAAAGTTCTTTTGTAACAGTGTAAATATGTTTGCTACCACTTTTGATAAATGTTTGATAAATTTTATGCACCTTTATTGAATAAAAGTGTTAATATATATATATATATATATATATATATATATATATATATATATATTAAATGCTGTTAAGAAAGAGCACAGCCGAGTGGAGCCTGCAAAGGTCTACAGACAGAAGGAATGCTGAGATCTGCATTGGTATGAGAAGCTGAAACAGGAAAGGCCACTAAGCTAGGTGCCCCCCGAGAGTGTGTGAGGACCCTATGGGAAAACTTCCTGTTAACCTCCGATTCAAGACTGGCTGGCCCATTGTCAAGCTAAGAGCTTGACCTGGAGTTGAACCCAATTGTCAGCCCTGCAATGCACTGTAGAAAAACAGGAGGATGGGACTGAAAGGTTGAATGTACCAGACCAATGGTACTTGGTCTAACCCCTCACAACAGTTGCTCTCCATGAAATCTGTTAAATTATTGAAACATCACAACCATCATAAATCAAAGTGGGGTGGATGTCCAGAAAACAACTTGATGTTACTGTCTTTTTTGACAGTAACTGCTGGAAGGGTCTATAGGAGCTTGGTGTCCCCATTGAGTGGGTTGTGCTCATCTCTTCCCTGTCTCCAGTCCTTGTGGAACTGAGGCTACGTCTGCAAAAAGCAGCCCCAGCTGTGGTCACCGGCGCCAGCTCTGAGTGGAGAAGAAAAGCCCTGATTCTTCAGAACAATCCAGCCTTTGTGGAACTACTGGAAAAATCAAATGACCGTAAGCCACAGATATAAGCCAGATGTGTGAATTCCAAGACTTCATTCCAGTGAGCCTCAGCCCAAGTACGCTCATCCCAGCCTGGCAGTGGCAGCCAGGGGAAAGGGGTCATGCAGCGGGTATTGCATTGCTTCAGCAAATGACATGCCTGTCTTCATCTTCAGTTCTCATCACTCAAACCATGACAACTCGGAGGCATGGATGGAGGCATGAGCTGCCAAGAGCTGAGGCCCTTGTAGGTCTCTTTTAAGGGCTCTTTCTTAGTTTACAGGTCCTTGCTTTGATACACATTTGTACACTTTCCAAAAGTCATTTCCTTGTATCGTTTTAAGTGCAGTAAATTCAGAAATATTGCACTCGTTAAAGGAGCCAGATGCTCCACCCCGACATGTGTAGATTTATATTTGATTCCGATAAAAAGCAACAGCCAAAAGATTACAGCAGTGTTAGGAAACCATTGTGCTGTCAGTTGAATTAAGGGGAGTTTCAAAATACACTCAATCATCGTGCCATTTACTTCATTTAGTTTCTTTTGAACTGTTGTTCAAACATCATTTTGGCTTAATAGGTCAATATCTGATGGAGTTTCTGTTTTTAAAAAGTCCAAACAAGTCCAATATCCTTTAATGCATGACATCATGACTTCTCAAAGGCTCCATTCTATAACATTATTTATCTTTAAACCAATTAAATGAACACTTTGTAGCTTCAGTGACTTTTCATAGAATACTGTCTAAGCGGTGATTGGGCAAATTCTGGTTATTGGAGTCTATTTGTCACTTCCCTATTTAATTATCTGACAGGATGAGAAGCCCTACAGTACCATCATGTCTGATTATCGTCTGTGCAGCTCTACCAGTAAACCCAGGATGTACCATGGTGTATGGTCACAAAGCATTACGTTTATGCATTTGACAATGCTTTGACCCAAAGTGACTTAAAATACATTAAATTATATTTTATCAGTCACCGCATTCCCTGAGAATTGAATCCATTGCAAATTGTTGATTGAGAATTGTAGCCGCAAATTGTTCCAAATGTTGTCCCCTCAAAATCCCTTATTTTCACCTTCTCACTTTTTAGCTTGTGTTTAGGCTTTAAGACATAAGATGAGCTCATCCTAAGCCTTCATTTCTTTTTTATAAGTTCGTTTATTCATGGGTTTGTTTAAAGAGATTATTTTTCTTCTTTTGTGTTCTGCAGAAATTAGAAAGGTTTGGAACAACATGAAAGTGAGTAATTGATGACAAAATGTAATTTTTGGGGGAACTGTTGCTTGTATACTAGAACTGTAAGTGTCTACCTCATACTGACTCATAGGTGTTGTTAGATATTTTGTCTGTATCTTACACAGTTCCATGTATGCCAAATCTTTTATTTTTTACTGCTAAACACTTTCATAATGAATGGTAACCTACGGTGTATTCAGAAAACCTCTGTCGTAACATCTCCTTCTTCCTTTGCAAGCACAGCCTCAGCTGACTTGATTACCAGAGCTGCCACACTTCCTTGCATGTCAAGACAATTGTCTCAAAACAATTGTTAGCGAAGGAGTTTTCCCCAATGAACAAATGATGTCTGATCTGACAGATTTATTGAGCTAGAGAGTGCAACTGTGAGTGAGAACTCTGTCACTTTTTTGATTTAGTTCCCACATAGGTGACATCAAACAGGCCCATAAATCCAGTGGGGGCAAACACAGTGCAACAGGTCACAGAAAGGTAACTCTCTTTGTCTCCCCTGGAAGACCTCTGACTCTGGGTTTATGAATGGCCAAAGGCATTCAAACACATCTGGTCTCTCACTTAGTCATGACTCAATCTGCGAGTTTAAAGTGTGCATAAGCTCTTTAAGCTGGTTCCCCCATTAGCTTGGGGTGCTATGAAGAGCTTGTATCCTTTCATGACCCACTAATGGTCCTAGCTTGATTAACTCCGGACTCAGACAGTAAGGGAGATGTTTTTTTCTTCTTTTCTTTTCTGTTGCAATGCCTGAGAACAGAGCACAGTTGCATAACTGACAAGGAAGTGGCCTGGGCCGTAAATAATGTGCACAAAATGATCCATCTGCGAATAGCACTTTCTAGTGGAGGCCCTAATTTGCAGCCTGGTGGCCCTCAGAAAAACCCTGGAATACAATGCCAAATCCTAAACTGCATTTAACCCATGCACCCCACTCCCTCTGTCTGTTTGCATTTTCTTCTGAATTTCATTCTGTTTCCAAGCATGTAGGATGTCTCTTTATTTGTCACCCAGCTAAACTCATGGGTGTGATAACAGAGGCCTCATGGCACCATAATGCATGCATTTCACCCCAAAATAAAAATTAGTTACTTACCGTCATGTTCCATCCAAATCTGAATGCACTGCTTTCTTTTGTGAAACACAAAAGGAGACTATAATCAAAAAATGTCTGGTTTTTTTTGTTGGTTTTTTGGGTTCATACAATGAAAGCCATTGGCATCCGATGTTGATTTGGACCAAAAAGAAAAAGAACAAAAAAAGTATCTTCTTTTGTGTATTGTAGAAGATAAAAGTCATAAAAGTTTGAAATGATTTGAAAAGAGTGATTCAGTAGCCAAATACATTTTTTGGGGTAAACTATTCCTTTAACTAATTCCCACAACCCACATGCCTTTCCAGCAAAAGTGAGCACATGCAGGGATCAATTTAAAGAATCATTGCAAAGTCGTTGTTTTTTGTCTCAATTATAATCTTGATATGGGAGGTGTAGACCCTTGCAGCTAGATTAAAGCCTCAGTGTAATAAACAGCACGACCATAAAGACGAGCTGATCTTGTGTGTCTGCACAGCCCTTTATGTAATTGCTCGCCTGGCTGTGATGTTCGCAGTTCTCTTGTTGTTCATGATTTGATCTATAACAGTGATAACAGTGTTCCAGAAAGTGATGCTAATGAAAAAAGATATAGCGTGAGTGGAAGTTCACCACAGCTCACAGGAAAGATGCATGCTGATAAGAACATTGCTTTTCTGTACCCTTCATCTATACAGGAAGAGTTAGCATAGCATTGTGCACTCTGATAGAACCAGGTTTAGTGTCTAATATGGGAACATGTAACTGTTCATTCTCTGCTACAACCTCGCATGTCAGAATAAAGATTAGGAATATTAATCTTAAAGGGGTAGTTTGCCAAAAAAATGAAGATTGTGTCATAATTTACTAACTTTCATGTTGTTCCAAACCTGTATGACTTATTTGCAATTCTAATTATTGGGTACTGAGCATAGACTGTATACAAACATGGACGTAGTGCCGTGACGTCACCCATAGGTTTCCGAAGAGAGTTTTTGAAACCAAAAGTGGGCAAAGTGGGCCGTCACCATCTTGGTAATGCATCACCACACGTCACTCTGGGGTAATCAAAAATAGGCAAAAAGGGGGGAGCTGGTTGCTGAAGCCACACCCACCTACCGCGATGGCGGTGACAGCAGTTGCAATCCACCTGTCACTCTAGTGGCCACGCCCTTAATTATGCAGAACTTTAAGGTTTAATATAATTTAAACGGATGAGTTTATTTTAAACGAAAAAATACACCCCCCTCACAGTTGTCATGAAGGGTAAAATTAGCTATATAGACCAAAATCCTTTTTTTGCACCAGGCTGTAAAAATTTTTATTTTTTTTTTTCTGCTGTAATGTTTGGCATTTTAATATGGGGAGTGTATGGGATTAACTCCCTTTTGCAGCCAGAGCGGGAGGTTGCCGCTCAGTACTGAGGCTCTCAAGCATCATAAAAGACACAAAAACACCATTAAAGTATGATAAAAAGTTGTCCATTCTATATTATAGTCTTCTGAAACCATACAAAGCTCTGTGTGAGGAAGAGAATAAAATGTAAACCATTATTTATTTAAAATCTTGACATCCACCTCCTGGGCATGTTTAAGAAAGTTCATGAGTTTTGATCTGATCTATTAAGCGAATAGGTAGATCTAACTCTCAACTGAACTATTTGTTCTCAAATCAAACTCATTTGATTCTTGAATCAGCTCAATGAATCAATGATTTGTTTGTAGTGATTAACAGCATTTAGAGCAAAATTTAGTTGTTGTCAATGATTGATGAATAAAATTTTGGTCTCTTTGTCACAAAGAGTAGATTTTGACATAAATGTAATTTCCTTCAACTGTCCCTTTACAATAGAACAATAGGGTTTGGTGAATTCAGTTGTATATTGGGCTGCTTTATATCGTAACACAAACTTGTAAATAAAAACTACTTATCTGCCTTGGTATAAGGACTTCAGTGCCTTGCAGAGAACTTGCTGTTAACACACTCACTATGCATGACCTTTAACCTCATACCTCAGTTGCCCATATTTCTCAGTAGACAGGGCAGATGAGGCATGGAGTTCAGCCCCTTGCTGGGGGTCAGCAAAGTCTCATTTTGTCAGATCAGCAGCTGAATGATGGATGAACAGTGTGCCGAACTAGCAACAGTGCTAATCAGGAGTGTAGCAACACTACAGGATCTTGCCCAAATTCATTTACAGTGAATCCAATTGCAGGCATCAAGAAAGTGAGTTTATAGGATTAACCGTATTTATCAAATATAATGAATTCAATAATTACAACTAAATAACACCCCCCCCCCCCCCCCCTTTTTAAAACATTTAAAACTGTTTGAAAGAAGGGGAAATAAATCTATAAAACCTGTTGAGTTTCATGTATTTGCCCTGATTTATGTTGTTTGCTCTTATTCACTCAACCATGACATTGCCCTTTTAGAGTGCATTTTTTAGGATTTCTGTGGCTTTTTGAATTCCTCATAAGCCTTCTTGATCCGTGAGCCAGGAAATATGGATTGATAGAAAAACTGGGATTACAGACTAATATGGAAAACAGATTCGGCAGAATAAAGTCCTGGCGTCATGCACAACCACAGTCCTGCAACATTACAATTCCCTCTCGTGATTCCACATGAGACAACATGATATGCTCTGAATTGAATTATCAGTATTCTTTCTTACTCTCACTGTGATGCTTTATGAAGCTTCTCTGAGGGAGATACACATATGAGGAGTAATTAATAAGCAATGTTTTTTATGAAGAATGTCTCATCTGTGTTTGGGAATAATAAATCCTACTACGGGTTGGGGAAAAGTAATTATTTTTTGTTGTTTTGTTTCTTTTTCATGCTCAAGGGCCTCTGATCGAAGTCTGTTCACTGAGGATGGATCGCAAACAGGGTTTAGCAATGGATCATGAATGCAGTCATAACTGTATGAGAGGTCTATGATTTATGTTGTGGTCTGATTTATGTCATATTTGACTAGCCCTGGTCTAACCCTTCCCGCTGGGGTCTGAACCCTTCTTTTCTTTTGCATATGTAGAGCTCCCCAATTTCATGACCCTCGGACGACTTCACATTCTTCTTGCAGTAATTTAAACGGCCCACTCTGGGGCAATGAAAAACCAGTCCCCACAAGAGGCTCCTATTTCTCCTTAACAGAGCATGTTCTCATTTATTTCCTACTCAAACTCAGGATGTGTGGCATAGCTGTAATTGTTGAGGAAGGTGCTTGTGGTTTACTGTGATTCATATGAATGCTTATGTGGTTTATATGAGGTCAGACAAATCCCACATTTTTATCTATTTTTCATTGCTAGGACATGCACAGAAAATTTTCTTTTTGAGAGCTTTAATGCTACTTATGGTTAAAAAAAAATGTTTATTAATGCTGATGTTTTTAAATCAACAGACTTTAATAAATAGCCTCTCATATCACTTTAAGAGAGCAGTATTGTACTTTCTGTGGTTAAATATTTCCAGCTTGCCATAAAGCAAATCGCAAGAAAGCACTGCGATTTTCCCTGGTCTTTCTGTAACTTTGTTCTCAGAACAAAGTACACACTAGTAACCAACGAGCCACCCCTTCAACACATTAAAAAAAAAAGGTTTGTGGTAACTTGACTTTGCTTTGAAAATAAACCAAGCTCACATCTTAGTTCAATAAAGACCATACCAAGAAAAATGACAAAACAGATCTGACTTATTTAATTTCTTTCCACCAGCAGCAGGTGAAGGTTTCTGACAGTCAGTCTACGTGCTAGAGCAGAAGGTCAAGCCTGTTGTGCTGGTGAATATGAAGTGCTGAAGAGACATTTACTGCTGTCGACCACGTGGGACAACACTGGCTTTCCAAAATGTATGATGCCCTGGGCTAGTCTGGCTACAGCTTAACTTTGTGAACCTGTTGGTTTTAAAACATCCTAACAGAAGGCTTTTCTCTTTAAAACTGGATTTTTATTCAGATGCTGAATTTGCAGTGACAGTAGTTAAAAGGTTAAAACATATAATACAGCGTCTGATTGAGGCTTTTTTGTCCATTCTGTGTTTGTCCCACACTGCAACACAGGGGTCACTGGTGACCTGCAAATAGTCCATGTGCTCTGGTACCTTTTTCTTTTAACTCACTGCTTCATGAATACTCCATAAAAACTCCATAGCTGCTGTTTGACTGTGAAACTTTAAAAAAATATATGTAACATTTGGAGCTCCAATGTCATTTCTAGACCCCTCATGTCCTTCCTTTGAAAGTATTCATGCAGGTGTAGCTTCCTGAGAACTTGTGGATTTCTTCAAGAGCATTCTGTGGTAGCATACTGTTTTGAGAGAAAAACAAAGCAATACATGTAATCAGAGAGGGTTTTTAAAACACAAGCTGAAATAATTTGATTTCTAATTAACCTGTATTCATAAATTGTAACCGACTGTACCTTTTAAGGATAACGAGTGCATGCATGGTCCAGGGTAAGTAAACAAAGGCTGTATTGGTCCTCACAGCATCCACTGTTTTTTGGGCAACAACTTCTGGCTTTAGAGGAGGGAAGAGTTGGGGGAACCTACAGAGAAAAACCGCAGTTAAATACACTTGTTTTAATTGATTGTCACTTACAAAAATGTGACCCTGGACCACAAAACCAGTCTTTAGTGTCAATTTTTCGAAATTGATATTTGAATAAATAAGCTTTTCATTGATGTATGGTTTATTAGGATCGGACAATATTTGGCCGAGATTACAACTATTTGAAAATCTGGAATCTGAGAGTGCAAAAAAATTAAAATATTGAGAAAATCGCCTTTAAAGTTGTCCAAATGAAGTTCTTAGCAATGTATATTACTAATCAAAAAATAAGTTTTGATAAATTTACGGCAGGAAATTTACAAAATATCTTCATGGAACATGATCTTTACTTAATATCCTAATTATTTTTGGCATAAAAGAAATCATCATCAGCTCACCTGACTCTCATGCCCTGAAACATTTCAGTGTTGGTGTGGAACGGGAGGACGGTGGTACAGCCCACACCTGGACAGTCCAGCAACCCCAGAGTGAGGCTCTCCATGAAGGCTAGTGATGATGCTTTAGAAGTGCAGTAGTCTATAGCACCAGGGATGGGCGACAGAGACAGGATGGAGTTGATGCACACAACGTGGCCATTTCGCAGTTCCAGCATACGAGGCAAGAAGGCTTTTGTGGTCTGTGGATGAAAGGATTATTAAAAAGTCAGTGAAACCCTTGGAAGTAGGAATTTGGAAGGCAGATGATGAAAATTATATCAATTATTACAAAACGTAATATGTAAATGATGTTAAGTTAAAATACTTTCTTCTAAACCAAATTAATGTGTTCTGCAGTGCTTTTAAAACATTGCATTGTTTAAGTCTAACACAGCAACATTAACTTTACCAGTGGCATGTGTTTGTGTGTTTATTTAAACAATAGGATATTTTTTTTTGCTGTTGTTTTTTGTTTTTGTTTTTTTGGTACAAAAATTACACTTTAGCCTTAAAAGATTTACACTGGTCTAACTTAAGCCCACCTGATCATCAGTCAAACCAGAAATGACCAGATACCTCAGGTTAAGATAAGCACTGCTTTTCATTTGAATCAGACCAATCTCATTTTGTTATTACTTATATACTATTATAGTATTAATTTAGGCTCTTAATTGGCTTTTATTGCACATACTTATTTTTAGTAATGCTAAGAAGTGCATTTGTAATTTTTATTACTTTTTAATATTTATAATTTAGCTTTAATTCATGTTTAATTAAGTTTTAATAAATAGTTTGATATTTAACTTAGAATTTTATAAAATAATAATAATAATAATAACTTTTTAAAAATTTAAAAGTATATTTATGGATTTAGCAGACACTTTTGTCCAAAATTTAACAGAATTGTTTGTCAAAGAGCCAGCAAAATTTGTAATACGGGGTGGATGTGGGTGTAAATGTTATATTTAGAATAATGCAACTTTAATAGTTTGTTTTATTAAACTATTGAATCAGACAAACCCATCCTAACTTATCCCTTCCCACTTATTTTATGTACTTACCCAAAACTGTCCCATTGTGTTGATGTGCTGTGACTTCAGAAGAACATCATCATCACTGTCGAGCAAATTCTTTCCATGCACCACTGCAGCATTATTCACAAGAATGGTAACATCCCCCACCTAAAAAAATACAAATAAAAAAGACCCACAGTGAGATATTCTTTCCAGAAATACCCTTTTATTCTCTTTCATGGCTAGTTAGCTCCACTATACTGCTGGGCCTTATCTAACCCAGACATTTCAAGCAAGGTGTAATCTCCATCCAGGCTATGGGGGTGAAAAGCAACAGAGCTGAGCCAAAGCCACCAGCACTGGGGTTATTATAAGAGCCAACAGGTTTAAACTAATCTTAATTAAGAAACTCCTCAGGATATGATATTATGGGCCATACCTTTTCTCTGACAACCTTGGCTTGCTCGTAAACTTCTTCTCTGTTGGCCACATCGCAAACAAAGTAATGGCACTCTGTCCCCATAAGGGCGATCTCCTCGCACGCCTCCTTCAGACATTTTTCTGTCCGGCCCCACAAGATTAGCTGTTAGGAGGAAAAGAGAAGAAAACTGACAAGAAATATAAAGGTTTACAAAGCATGATGTGATCTGTCATATTGGCCATAAATCATATTTCTGAAAGCAAAAGCATAATACGTCACTGCTCAATAGCGCAGATAAGTAGATTTAATTTGCTTGAAAGTATTTCATGTTGTCAGTTGTTATGCTTTAACAATGTCTAGCCTAATTTATCATGACTTGAGTTCTTCAATGTGGGTGTTTACTAGTAAACACAAGAGGCCAATATGTGGCCTATAATTCATGCCAAAACTTTTGACACAGAAAGCATGAGTCAGACGATAATCTGTTATTGTATTTCAGTAAGTCCTTTTTAAATAAAAAACACATTTACTTGGAACTCCATATGAGGACTAGGAGAAATATGGTATTCCACCATAGTATTCCATGGTAATGAAAGAAAGAAAGAAAGAAAAAAAAAACTATACATTTTCAATTAAATTATGCCACACGCCACAAGGGTCATACCACAAGTTTTACAAAAAAAGCTTTGTATGGAGCTTTGCATCATGAAGCACAGTAGATGGGTATAAACAGAAGAGTCCCTTTCATTGCAGGAACAATGGGGCTGTTTTTCACGAGCCACTATTAGTTTGGAGAAGGATTAACAGAGTTGCCTACGTGAATGGATTTGCTGGGACAGGGAACATGGGGGGCAGTGATTGGTCAATTAGATTTGCCAATCTGAGAGGTCAAGGAAAGGTAATGAAATCAGTGATGCTGCCTCATCATCTCACTGAGATTACACAGCCTGCTGGGCATACGGACCCAGCCATTTTCTGCTTCAACAAACTCATTATTGTGTGTGTGTGTGATTGCTCTTGTTTTTGTGACATATCAGGACACAACTCTGTATAATGACATGGGTATGACACAGGTATTACAAGGAGAGGGTGACTTATGAGGACATAACCCATGTCCCCATTTTTCAAAACACTTATAAATCATACAGAATGAGTTTTTTTTTTGAGAAAGTAAAAATGCACAAAGTTTCCTGTGAGGGTTAGGGTTAGGGGTAGGGTTGGTGAAGGGCCATAGAATATACAGTTTGTACAGTATAAAAACCATTACGCCTATGGGATGTCCCCACTTTTCACAAAAACAAACGTGTGTGTGTGTGTGTGTGTGTGTGTGTGTGTGTGTGTGTGTGTGAGTGCGCATGTTAACTATCCTTTCGGGACAAATTTGCCTATTAGCTAAGATGACGAAACTTTCCCCATTTAAAAAAAAATAAATACAAATTAATTCTGTTTCTACATAGCTAATTTGATTTAATATTAGTTTCAACTAATATGTATAATTTATTTTTTTTTCAGCTTTATTTATTGAAAAACAAAGAAAAAATAAACACGGGTCTACAGTAATTATAATTAACTTAATAAAAAACCATATTGTGTTGTATATGTGTGTGATTAAGTGTGAATATAACAAACTAATATTGTGATATTTTATAATGATGACCCTTAAAAGGGACTAAGCCTTGCCTTCCATTAACATTCACAAAGCTTTGCTTTTAATTGCAAAGACTGACTGCAAAATACTGAAGTGTACAGTAACCGTATTCATGCTGCTGGCTGGTTGTCACTGAAAAATGGCATACATTTATTTGCCACGGTTGCCTGTAATTGGTTCAGTTACATTTTTCTCTTTTCAAGAAAGGGTTTGTGGAAATGTCCAACCTCTGAGCATGCAGTGTGTTCATTTTGTTAAGTATGTATTTCAGCCGATTCCTACATGGAAAAATGGAGCCGTTACTAGGGTCAATCTGAAATGTGAAGACACATTAGCCTACTCACCAAAAATGTAAGACCATTTCACTCTGTTTTTCTAGCCAAATATATTCTAACCAGATAACAGTTTAATGTTAGCCATCGTAATTATCCTGAAGTAATATCTGTGGTCTCTATCAGTGATATTTGCTGATAAATTAGGCCAAAGATCCGCAGGTGGTTTCACCTATTTGGCCTAATTGGTGTTTATTTGATAAACTTGCCTGTGTGTTTTTGTATGGGTCTGCTTTACATGCAGGGCCTTTGAGCTGATTACTGGGAAGGTCTTGATTAATCTTATAATAGGATTTCACAACAATCTTGAAATTTCTTTCAGAGAACAAGAGCTCAGAAGGTGGTCTCCCATACAATCCCACTATGAGCTTCTTCTGCACACATCACATTAGCAAGTCTTATCACTCAGATCCTTAGAGTAGCAATGGCTGAGTGCACCGCATAAGCATATAATATGCAAAAATAAGGAGCAAACAAACCGTGCTTAATCCAATCCTGTGAGGACACAAATTGTGTTTCCTTAAAGATAAACACAAATGATGAGTGTTTGAAGACCTTGCGAAGGATAATTTAAACTGGTGTTTAGGTGAAATGCATGATTACATTGGTAAGACTTGTAGCTTCCTGGCTTGCAGTGTCCACTTTGCTTCCTACAGAATGGGTCTGTATGTGGACAGGGGAACAAGGAGTTCAGGAGGCAGTCGCCTGCTGCTGTCTAATTAGTGTGGAGACAGAAGGGTCAGCCACAGGGCACTGCCCAGCTGGGAGCTGTATGGTCCCTGCCACCCTCCACCCACCCCATACACATACAGAAAGCAATTTACATAGGGCTCACTTCCTTCACAATTCCTTAAGCCACCAGCCATGGGACCACATGGATGGTTATGGATGATGGTGCTTCTGTATATGGGTTCCAAGGGGGTGGGGGTACCATTTGGTTTTCCCAAGGAATATTTCAGAGAAAAGTTCAATTTTTTCTTAGTGTGAAAAATATTTAAAAAATCTGAAGAAACTCTACTTTCCACTATAAATAACAATTTTTTATTAAAGACTTCATGGATCTATAGATGCCAATAAAGAACATTTATTTATAAGAGCTCCAGAATGGTTTTTTCTTGGTTCTTCGAATCATCGTTTAGGGTTTGGTTAGTGGGCAAGCACAGAATTCTTTGCAAAATATTTCCAGTGTTGAATTACCATGCAGTGAGGATTTGCTGACCTCTTGAACGTCATAATAAATGGCTGCTTTCTGGAAAATTACAACCCCCATTTATGCTTCATGCCTTTTTAGCATTCCTTAAGAATGGGCTAACTGTGAAGAAAGCCACGTCAGGTGTCTCTTCCAAAGCCTTCACACATTGACAATGGATAACAACAGGGTGTTGAAAAGCACAGTGGCTTCATTTAACGTACTGCTGCAAAGCTGCTGCTTTCAAAGACCTTTGCCCTGGGACCATTTAAAAGGGGAGTTGTGTCCATGAGCATTAAGGGTTCTAAGGTCTCGGAATTGTTTACTGTGTGAGATTTGCGTTGCAACTTTTATGATGGGTTTTTATTTGGCCCAATACACACAATGTGGGAAATGTGTGTAACTCAGTAAATCAAAGTAAAGCCCTGGGTGTTACGCTGCAAAGCATGGGGGCCCCTGTCACTGTGGACATAGAAGTTATTAAGCTCTGTTTATTACAGTTGGGCCACTGGGTCTATTTATAATGCAAGTCTTGGGTGGGTGAGGCAGCTGACACATTTCTTCCCAGTTCTTGACTTTCAGCACACAGTCTTGTTTCATTAGTGCTTTCACTGTGCTTTGCAAATAACTGCAGAGCCACAAAAATATTATGCTTCTGCCAATGGGAGTGATTTAGCCTTATTAAGCCATTAAATACTCCAGATAGAGCTTGTAATAGAGTAAAAAATCATCCCAGCATTTTGCCAAGGTCAAAGATACTGGCACTGTGAACCTCTGGGCCACTGGCCTTTCTAGAGGGTTTTTTACCCAGACTGCTGTAATAATCTGAATATGAGAGCTGTCAAGGTTTGAAAGAAGGATATTTTTCTGCAAAATAGCTGTTTGTTAGGTGGCCCAAATTGTATTAGAAGTTGAACCAGACATTGGGTTCCAGCTCTACATTTTGACTTGTCTGTTGACCGTAGAGATCATGACCTATGCACCGCTAAGACAATGGGTCCATGACCAGGGCATGTAATGTCCTATAGGGAGAGGTGTAGACCATACAGACTGACACTTTGCAAAACAAAACAAATGCATCCATTACAAGGCTAATGATTTGTGTAAATGTGGATTATCTTACAAAAATTGCCATGATAACCACAGTTTGCACATACATAGTAACTAGATATATTTTTTACAGTACAGCTACACTGTACAAATGTTTTAATCAAATTGATATTCTTCCTAAGAATAATTCAATTCAAAGTGGTTAAGGAGGTGCAGTGAACTTTATAACCATTTAGACTTAATTTTACTTTATTACCCCATATTAAATTACAGCAAGATTCAGAAAGCTTCTCACAGTGAAAGTATTATATTTTGCATTGTATTTTGGTGGACACTTGTTAAAAAAAAGGATTATAAATATAGATTTCTTTATAGTAACGTTGCATCATTGTATCTAGCTAAATTATTATTAAAAGCAGTTATTTCGAAACTATTGTTTTATATGCCAAATAGCGCTTTTTTTGACTGATAGTTTTTGTAACAATTTGACTGATAGTTTTGATGTAGCCTATCACTTAGAGTTAGCACTATACACTACACTCATAAAAAGAGTTAAATTGAAATATTACGCAGTATGACCAAGCCATAGCTATAACCAAAAGTAATGATATATGTTTACCTTTTTAGCTCCACGCACGGCGAACTCTTTAGCCAGGTGACGGCCGATGCCCCGTCCGCCACCCGTGATAAGCACCACATCTCCGGTCAGATCTCTCCGCCTGCTCGGTAAGAACCAGCACACGGTCGCCTTCACAATGTAGTAGAGGATCTGAATAGGTAAGACCACCACGAAGCCCAGCGCCTTCAGATCCATTTCACTTCGGCTCAGTGTCAGCTTATCTCGGTTCTCGTCTGTAACAGTTACTGAACCAATTGAATCCTTGCTCGGAGCGATCACCTTCACTCCTATTTTATATGTGTCGATAAGGCAATTCGCCTTATTTTGCAAAGTTGACGGAGACTAAACAGGGTGTTATGCATCTATCTACCACAATCCAACGCAGTTTACGTGCGCCCCGGCGGAATATCTGTCATTTTGCGCACCTTTAATCCACACAAACTCTTTATCCACGGAGCTCTTGCTGCGACAAGTGTTCGCTGTTGCTTTGCACCGGAGACGGAGTCCTGTCGCTACTGACAGGGGCCAGAATCCAACTATGACGATATCTCGAGTCTGATAAGGGTTTTAAAGAGACCATTTATCTTGATTGACAGCTGGAGGACTGACAGAAACTGCTTTATCAAACGTTGGCATGAGGGTTACTTTATGACGGCTAAGTCCCCTCCCCCAGAAGTGGTGCCACAGGCAATTTCGTTGCCTTTCAACCTGTGCTTACAGCGGTCGGGATTTTGATTCATTCAAGTGATTCAAATCTTTCGAATCGGATCAATAATTCGTTCAGCGCACATTTATTCGTTCAGCGCCAGTGTTGCCAAGTCCGATTATTATATACGACTTTGGGCTTGTTTTCATTTAAGTCGTTTACAGATATTGGTAGTCGCGGGTCGCGTTTTTTTGGGCTTGTTTCTAAAGTGTAGTTGCTTATTTGGGCTTGTTCCCAGCTCCATAATAAGTTATCAAGCAGATATTTTCTATATGTTATTTAAACGTAGTTCTAGCCTGTTCTCTCTGTCCCTCCCTTTCCCCCATACACACAGGAGACAGCTGAGTTTTTTCTCACTCACATCCTGCTTCTAATTGGCTCTGACCGAGATGGCAACGAGTACTGGCCAATCAGAGGCAGAGCAGGGCAATCTGTTTTTTTTTTTCTGGTTAGGAAAGTCATTGAGTGACGTAAACTTTAAATAAATGCGCGCGAGTTGCGACTGATGGTGACTGACTGGACTTTTTAATTATCAGATGTTTACTTTGTATATAATGTACTTGGTACATCAGTCTATATTTGATATCCCATCAGTTCCCTTTCATAGGTCACTTCGATGCTGCGGTGACGTCACCGGCTATGGGAACACCCCTCGGTGTGATGAATGTCTGAAGCCCTATACCATCTCGCCAATCCTATTGGCCAAATAGCGCTTGGCACCACCCTTACGCATGCGCACGCATCATATACCTGGGTGCCACGCGCTATTTTGCTCAGATTTCATTCCTTCTGGGAAGCGAATCATCTGTGCCCTAGGAATCATCTCGTGTTCTTCAGCGATTTTCTACGAGCAGTGTTAACTCCTCTTCGCGGACACGATGAGTTTTCGAAGGTGTAAGGAGCCGTGTACCAGGTACATCACGAAGGGAGACTCTCATGAAAGGTGCGTAGTATGTCTGGGTTTACATCACGCACAGGCGGCGCTTAGCAGCCTTTCTTCTTATCCCCATTGTGATGGCCTGCGGCTCAGGGTACTGCGCTCGAGGGTGGAAGTATTTTCTGATGTCGCCCCCGTGTCTAATCCCCCGCACGAGGCGATAGCTTGGGGTGACACGTGCGACATGGCTTTCGAGGACAGTGCAGCGCTGGAATATTCTCCACATCGCTCGCTCTCCCCTACCCTGGTGCAGAATAAAAGTTTTATTGAGCCTGTCGTCTTCTCTAATGAGGATTTTCAGTCCATGTAGTGCCATCTCCTTCGGTTGTGGACGCCACGATGACGACGTTTTATCCACCGGGGCCTCGGGGTATGAGGACTTCGCGGCCGACACTGGCCCTCTCCCTCCTAGCGGACAGGAGAGGCGTGTTTCCCCCTCCTACAGCGAGCTGTTGGATGTGGTTTCTCGTGCGGTGGATAAATTGGGACTGGATTGGGAGGTTGAGAAGGCCGAGGCCCAACCTTCATCTAAGCTGGACGACCGTTTTCTAACTAGTCGGACACCTGCACAGCCCCGAAGGCCTTTACCTTTTTTCCCGGACCTCCACTAAGAGGTTTCGAGGTCCTGGAAACAGCCGTTCTCAGCGCAGATTACTAACGCTACGGCTGCGGATTTCGCCACCATTTCCAATATGGCGAACCATGGCTATGCAGCGATGCCTCCGGTGGAAGAGACTCTCGCCGAACACCTCGCACCTAATTCGGCCGCGGCATGGAAGTCTCGCCCCCTTCTTCCCTCTAATAGCAGCTCCTGATGTTCTTGCTGCTTGCCAGGGACTGTGCCCTCCACTAGAGAGCGCTGTTGGACCGCTTTTTTCGCATCCAACACTCTCACTGCAGTCCCCATGCTCAAACACTGACTGTCTCGCCGCAAACAGCGCCTCGAGCAGCATTGGATCGAGCGGTTACGCCAAACGTTCCCTCAGACACTCTGCGCAATCCAGCTTTCAGAATTCGAGGGACGATTCAAGGGTCTTACACAGACGACCCGTTTATGACGGCTCACACAGCCGCTGCTTTTTCGCTAGCGGCAGAGCCTGATGTTCAATCTGTTGGCCTAATTCCTGCCGTGGGCACGTTTCAGGATTATTCACAACGAAACGCAAAGACTTTTACGTAAGCACTTCCCCTGTGCATTAACGCCACAAGCTTTTCGTGCTGGACATTTAACGCGTACGACAGCGTTGCATGAAGCAACCCATTCTGGATTTACGCCGTTTGAATCTTGCACTCAGGCCGAGCAAATTCAAGATGTTGACGGTAAAGTCTATTTTGTCTAAGATTCAACCAAACGACTGGTTTGTCACTAACGATCTGAAGTATGCATACTTTCATATTCAGATCATCAAGAGACACAGGAATTTCCTCAGATTCGCTTTAGAGGGCAAAGCGTATCAGTACTGCGTTCTTAGCTCTGGCTCTCCGTACTTTTTCAAAATGCATGGACGCAGCCCCGTTGCGGCTCCAGGGCGTTTGCGTTTTGAACTATTTAGATGATTGGCTGGTGTTAGCGCAATCGCAGACTCAAGCACACTCTCATCGGGATCTTGTGCTGAATCATTTAAACAGACTGGGCTTACGCAAAAATTTCCAGAAAAGTGTTTTAATTCCCTCTCAACGGATAACCTTTCTGGGAATAGACTTGGACTCTCGCGCGATGACAGCAAAGCTTTCTCTCCCGCGTGCTCAGTCAATTGCGTCATGCGTGCGGCACTTCAAAGCGGGTCGCACAGTGACAGTGAGATTGTGCCTCAGACTTTTAGGTCTAATGGCAGCGGCATTCCCCGTAATTCGTCTGGGATTACTTCACATGCGCCCTTTTCAGTGGTGGACGAAAAGACGAAATATTTCACCCCATTGTCTTCCGCATCGGACGATTTCAGTGACACGGAGGTGTGTGATGTCGTTAAAACTATGGATGTCAACCGAATTTCTTCTAGCCGGGGTTCGGCTGGTGATTTGTGCTTTCCGAGAGACTGTCACGACGGATGCATCTTTGACCGGTTGGGGAGCTGTTTGTCAAGGGCGCCCAGCCCACGGAGTGTGGACAGCAACACAATGCAGTTGGCACATAAACAGGTTGGAATTACTGGCAGTTTTTCTGGCTCTCCAGTATTTCTCGAATCTGCTGATCGGCCGTCATGTGCTGCTCAGATCAGACAACACAGCGGTTGTGTCATATCTGAATCATCAGGGAGGATTACGCTCTCGCCCCCTGTACAGGCTGGTGATACATGTTCTTCTTTGGTCTCAGAACAAATTTCTGTCGATCCGAGCTGTTCATGTCCCCGGACATTTAAACTTCGGAACGGATTTGCTATCCAGGCAGACTCTGAAGCAAGGGGAATGGAGGTTACACCCCCAAATGGTGAACCTCTTATGGCAGATTTTCGGAGAAGCAAGAGTGGATTTATTCGCGTCGAACATGACTACGCATTGCCGCTATGGTTCTCCCTATGCCCTCCATCGCCCCTGGGCTTGGATGTGCTAGCTGACAATTGGCCCAGGACCAGTTGGTATGCTTTTCCCCCGATTCGTTTGATCCCAGCGGTATTATCGAGAATACGGCTGGACAGATTGGAACAGCTGCTGCTGGTGGCTCCGCGGTGGCACACACAGCCGTGGTTTGCGGACCTGATCAGTCTGTTAGCGGGCTCTCCATGGGAGATTCCCCTCAGACAGGATTTATTATCACAAGCACAGGGAATGATTTGGCACCTGAGGCCAGATCTATGGAAACTGTGGGCGTGGCCTCTGAGCGGAGTGAG
Organism: Carassius carassius; assembly: GCF_963082965.1. Taxonomy (NCBI): domain Eukaryota; kingdom Metazoa; phylum Chordata; class Actinopteri; order Cypriniformes; family Cyprinidae; genus Carassius; species Carassius carassius. The sequence goes on from NC_081792.1 coordinate 21,199,618, forward strand.
TTAGTATGTCCCGGTCTTTCTGTTGAAACTACCGAGACTATACTGAATTCTAGAGCAGCTTTTACGAGACGCGTATATGCTTTCAAGTGGAGACTGTTTACGACCTGGTGTGAAATTCGTAATATGGATCCAGTTAACTGCCCAGTGGCTTCAGTACTGGAGTTCCTTCAGGACCGTTTTTCGGATGGAGTGACGCCAGCCACTCTAAAGGTTTACGTGGCAGCCATTTCGGCTTACCACGAATATATAGACGGTGCCTCAGTGGGCCGTCATCCACTGGTTTCTCGTTTCATACAGGGTGCGCGACGGCTGAGGCCTTTCCGCCCCGTGCGAGTTCCTTCATGGGATTTATCCATTGTGTTGCAAGGTTTATCAGGGCATCCGTTTGAGCCCTTGGAAACTGTACCGGATAAAATCCTGACTCTGAAGACGGTTATTCTTATGGCTTTATCCTCCCTCAAGAGAGTTGGGGATTTACAGGATCTCTCTGTCTCACCCTCGTGCATGGAATTTGCACCGGGCTCTGTGAATGTGTTGTTGCGACCGAGGTCGCATCTAATCCATTTCACTTTCAGCAAGTGGTCCTGGAGGCTTTAGCCCCTGCTGAGGCGGTGTCAGGAGATCTAAGTCTTTGCCCTGTGAGAGCTTTAAGGCTTAAGGCTTATGTGGATCGTACAGCCCCATGGCGTGAGTCTGACCAGCTGTTTGTCTGTTTTGGACATAAGGGTAAAGGCCATGCTGTTACAAAACAGCGCATGTCCCATTGGCTGGTGGAAGCAATATCTTTAGCCTATGAGGCGCGCGGACTTGCTTCGCCCTTAGGAGTTAAAGCTCATTCCACGAGAGCAGTGGCTTCTTCTCGAGCTTTTCTCAGTGGATCTTCTATGGATGATATCTGTGCTGCGGCAGGTTGGTCCTCAACCGAGCACTTTTATCAAGTCTTACAGTCTGGATGTGAGGATGGCCCCCGGCTCCCGCGTTCTCTCCGCTTGAGCAGATGCTTCCTTGGATCCCAGCTATCAGGTACGTCAGGCGTTATGGTATAGCGTTCCCATAGCCGGCGATGTCACCGCAGCATCAAAGTGACCTATGAAAGGGAGCCTCTCGGTAACGTATGTAACCATGGTTCCCTGAATAGGGAACGAGATGCTGGGGTCCTGGCCGTGCCATACCTTGATAGCATTCTTCTTCTTCAGTTCATGAAATCTGAGCGAAATAGGGCACGGCACCCAGGTATATGATGCGTGCGCATGCGTAAGGGTGGTGCCAAGCGCTATTTTGAATAGGATTGGCGAGATGGTATAGGGCTTCAGACATTCGTCACACCGAGGGGTGTTCCCATAGCCAGTGACGTCACCGCAGCATCTCGTTCCCTATTCAGGGAACCATGGTTACATACATAACCGAGATGTTTTCTAATGTTAAATAATGTTAAAAGGTGGTTTAACTCCCTCTTGTGGTCATTGTCCTGAAGCTCTGCAAATGTTTTTGTCAGGTTTAGTGTTAAATTCGTGTTCATGAGGTGCTGAGATGTAAGTTTGAGTGAAAGTTTCTCATGCCATTTCGATTTCCTGAAAAAAAGGTGACTAACGTTACTTGTAAAGAAACTTTTTGGAATGTGCTTACATGTACTTTTTTATGTTATAACGTTAAATACTTTACGCTTCTTTCAGTTGGGTTCGTCGACACGTCCTCTCGCCTCTGTTCCCGCCGAGGCCTGGGGTTACTGGAGTATGACGCTGAAGACTGAAGCAGCTCAGTTAACGTTACCGTATTTTCCGCACTATAAGGTGCACTTAAAAGCCTTTAATTTTCTCAAAAAACGACAATGGGCCTTATAATCCAGAGCGCCTTATATGTGAAAAGAGTTCTAAAATAGGCCATTCAATAAAGGTGCGCCTTGTAATTCGGTGCGCCTTATAGTGCGGAAAATACGGTACACTCAAATTAGACAAATGTATTAGTAAATGAAAGCACATAGTGTGGCATTTCGCCATTTTCCATGCTTTGAAATGGTAATAGTGGGACTGTTAATCATTACGCGCTAACAATTTCGTTTTTTTGTGACGAATCACATCATGTTAAAGTTTCTGTCTCGCTGCTGCAGATGTGCAGTCTTTCTGCAGCCAGAGCTGCTATAACGAGGAACATTATTTCAAAATATTTCACTGATTTGCAGTACGTGGGTCAAATAAATGCAGGCTTGGTGAACAGAAGAGACTTCTTTAAAAAACATTAACAAGCTTACTGTTAAAAACTTTTGACTGGTATTGGATACTATAGGCAACTTTAATTTTTCTCTAATTTCTAACTTTTAATTGGCTCAGAAATGTATAACTGCTGGACAATAACAAATAATAATAATTTGTTTATATACTACATTAAGTTTTTATCACATAATAAGGCAGAATCAGTGTTGCCTGACTTACGATAATTATCGTATTTGTACGATAATTTGTACCTCTGTACGATGTACGATCAATAATGAAAAAAATCCTGTAATGTACGATAATTCCAGAATTTTGTGAAAATTTAAATAGTTGCAGTCATAGACTACAGTCATGCAGTTCTTTTCTCATATACGAAATTGGCTTATTACAGACACTCTAAATGCGTTCGTGTGCACCTGAGGGTGTGTTAAGAATGCAGGAGAGTGCCCTGCATTAAAGCCAACAAGCACTAGTTGCGGTCCATGACAGTAAGAACCCCTTCAACATCTGGCAACATGCAGTCTTCCGATGACAGCGGCTCAGATGTGGAGTTAACTGCACCAGGCCGCAACAGCTAAATTCCTTCTTCACTGGACGCGACAAAGCAAGTGTTAAAAATCATTTTAATATGTTTTAATATGCTCCGCGACGCAGACAGTCACTGAAAATAATGGGATAGTATTTTGTCTCATTGCTTCCACCCAACAATACGCCTTGTTATCAATTGTGGCAATTTGCAGGTCGTGCCAAAATGTTGTTGGTTTAGAATAGATAAATAACTCTTTTGACTCATGTACGATAATTTTGAACTTCTGGTACGATACTTGGACATTTCCAACCTGGCAACACTGGGCAGAATAGTTTCTATACTGTAATAAATGCTATGTCAGTAAGCACTGCATTGTTCATATACTTTATTTATCACCTGCTGGAGATTTTTCTGGACTTGAAAAAAACAAAACCAAAAACAACTGTTTTCTTACAGCGATAGCTGCTGTTGTCCATATTAGGAGTTTCCTGGTATGACTTTTTGTGCGAGAGCGCCCTCCGGCTTCGAGTATGAATGAAACACACGCTGCAGGAGAGTTTAGCGCTCCGTGATGTTCATTTCGCCTTCTCCGTCCGAAAAAAAACATCAGGTCATTCGCAGACTATCCTGTCTCTTTGAGTATAAAGCTATATTTATTCACACCAGCTCTTGAAAACCTCTATACGAACACACTTGCCCGAAAAAGTGCAGGGGACGAATTTCCGTGATGATAAAAGTGGGGGATAAAAGCGTCCCCCACGTAATCTACACCCCTGATTGTGGGTAATTGAAGGTCATGAAGGATACATCCCATACATCCTTCAAATTCAGCTGAATGAACATCAATGTACATTTTGTGACATTATTGTTTGTTTTACATAGCAAGCCTGCATAATAAACAAGTGTGTGGGCTTGTTTACAACATTAGCAGTACTAAAGTACGTTATATACAGTATGTAACATATTTGTTACCTCATGGTCCTACAAGGTGGCATCATTTTTGCACGTTTTCTCTACGAAACAAGCAACAACAAAATTTCAGACAGAAGCTTTCTCAATATTTCTGTCATTCATTTTAAATGTATTAATTATAATTAGTTATTAGTATAATTAGACATTTTCCATTTCAACTTTTCAGTGTGTCATGTATGTGTGTAAACAAGTATGTGGTTTGCTCTAAATGTTGTTACACTTGGGACTCATTTTGCTCTTTTCAGTCCACAGTGCTCAGACTCAGAAGGTGTTGGGAGCTCCCCCTTTAAAGGGGTCATATGATGCAATTTCAATTTGTCCTTTCTCTTTGGAGTGTTACAAGCTCTTGTACATAAAAAAGATCTGTAAAGTTGCAAAGACTAAAGTCTCAAATCCAAAGAGATATTCTTTATAAAAGTAAAGTCAACCACTCCTACCCAAAACGGCTCGTGATAACACGCCCCCACATGTCTACGTCACGATGTGGGAAGATTTGTATAACACCGCCCAAATATTCACGCAAAGAAAGGAGGCATAGCTTTGATTCTCACTGTAGTTTTGTTGCTGCCACCACCTCTGCTGTTGTGGAGATGCTGTGTGTTTCATTGTGAAAGCGAAACTACTTTGTTTAGCTTTCCAAAAGAGGATATCTGCATCGACATGCCTAGAGCTGATCTGTGCTGGTCACTGAGGAAATACATCAACCTCATGCTGTGGATCGCCAGATCGGCGTTCACAGTGGACAAAGTGGGGTGGATGAGATGTGCAAGAAATAATCCTACTCACAATAGCGATTTAAGTACAAAAACCTGACGAATCCCTTTAAATATATAATCTGATCGATGCCTTGAGGAGTGGTAAGTGTAGTATAAGTGGAATAATTGACTCCGGGCAGTTGAATTATTAGATAAATAATGCACATATAATGTGCATTATTTTTCTAATAATTCAATGTCCCAAAGTCAATTATTCCTTACTTGTTGAACTTCTAATGATTTCACATTAAAGTATTATTTAAACTACATATTTCCAGCATGGTGAGTAATGTTTCTGTTGTTTATGTACTCTGAGGTTATTGATATTGCTATGTAGCTATTTGCGTTTAGCACCTAAACGGTTAATATTATAAACTTGTGTTTTCTGTTTGTGTAGACATATGTTGTTTATTATGTTACTTGTGGAAATATTTGTGCAATGTTGTATTTAGTTAGTAAGCAAAGTTTAACGTAAGTCTGTGACATGAGAGATTTTTCCAGATATCCGTATTGTATCACATGTGATAATGCCTAACACACGTGTGATATGTGAAACATTGCTAAATATAATTGTGAACTGTTTTGCATTTACAGTTTGACCGCACACCTATGCACAATCATCCTAAACTACAAGTAAACAACAACAACCGACAAAATGTGTCAAGTTCCAAGTTAATGTCACGGGTTTACAGAAGGATTCCTGTAGACCAGTGCACTTCCAGAACATGGAGACCTTTGTAAATGGCTCTTAAACTCATGCAGTAAACCCAGGAGCCGTTGTGGAGATTCCAGACTGTGATTTTTGGCCTAGCCCCTGCTTCTACTGCTTAAAAGCTGAATGGAGGGCTGCTCAGACTGGACTGGGTCAAAATTCAGCCTCACAAAGACTGCTTTGTGCTATGATGCGCCTCTTAGTAATGGCCCAGCAACCTTCAGAGAAGGCTTAATGGTTGTCTGGTGGGGAGAAATAGCATGTTTCACTTAAATTTGTCCATTTCTCAATCTGTTGATCCAAAACAGGCCCAAAAATACAGATGCTGAGTTAATTTATGATATTGCACAATATTGTAGAACCATTATTCTGTGTTTTTACATGATTGTAAGGGTTTTATTTTATTTTGCACATTTTGCTGTAGAAATATAACAGCATGATGATGCTGAACAAAAAGGCTTTCTCTTTTCTGTAAGAGTGTTACTGCCATCTATAGATCAACAGTGAAAGTTCACGGAATAATTCTGATGTATTCTCAGTGGTGGCCATAGCAAACATTGCCAGTCATGGAAGATAGTTGTATCACGTGTATTTGCATAGTAATAGGATTAAAGGAACTGAGTTTACAGTTAATGAATATGCAGTGTTTTGTCTTCCCTAAAGCCGTGCCACCATCAATTATCTCTTATGTAAACATTCAGCCAGCATATTTTCATGTGCATTGTTGATATTACTAATTAGCTTATGTGTTATCTGGTCAGTTAGAACCTATCCGGTGGGCATTAGTCAGGGTTGGAAGATTTCATATAGTATACTCTGGTCAGACTTTTCATTTACTTTTTGTATAAATGTGTGCATTTCAATATGCTTTTACTAGGGCTGTTACTCACAGTTACCTTGTTTCTGATGACACTGTAAAAATCAATACTTGATCTAGTTCTGTGTGAAACTTGTGGGGACTTGGCAACCCGGGCACTACTTGACCTTGTATCTCCACTATAAAGGGGAGGGAACATGTATTTTGAACACTTTTTGCTGTGCATGCAGCACGCTGGAGCAGCCATGCACACTGGAATTGCAATTCTGCTCTTTGTATGTGCAGCTTTTTTTGCTGCTTGTTGTTTATTGGTAATTGCCCCAGTGTATTTAGAGCTGAGAAATTTAAATATCCCTCCTGGAGTTGCTAATCCTGGGAAACTACGCATGATTCATTGCGTTTATGTGGGGATAAGTGTTGTGGTGAGTGTTCATGCATTTTGTGTTGTGTTCACTGGCAAATTCAATCATCTTGGTTGATTTCCTGCTCAATTCTCATTTCTACTTCAGACTAAAAAAGAGTAAAGCTTAGCCATATATGTCTAATATTTCAAAGGGTTTCCACATTATCCACTGAAAATGAGAATATCCAGTGAAATTGTCAGAGGTGGACAGGAATGAAGTACACTTACTTGAGTATTGTACTTAAGTACACTTTTTGAGAATCTGTAATTTACTTGAGTATAATCTTTTTTCTGGAAACTTATGACTTTTACTTGGTTCAAATGTGGATGAATGGCTACATAGTTGTGCAAACACCACACACACTGCGGGAGCTGTGTGAGATCACTACCAATCAGTTTTTTTTTTTTTTTATCAACTCAGTTGTTTCACTTCTATAGGTTTTTAACATTCTAAAAGCTCTTTATTCCAAAGGTAATACAAGCTAGTCAGGGTATTCAGTAGTAGCTTCAGAAGCATAAGGTGTTGCAACATACAACAATAATTAGAACAATAATAAAACAGTCCGTTGACATAAAAACAAAATTTACTTTTAGTACTTCACAACATTTAAAAGCAAGTATTTTATAAGTAAAGGTCTGTGTTAAGTAAAAATCTTTACAACTTTAACTTGTGATAGAGTAATATTTGATCAGCAATATATGTAGTTTTACTCAAGTAATGGATTTGTGTACTTTGTCCACCTCTGGAAATTGTACTGTGATTCTGTTTTATATTCTGAATGTTTTAGCTCAAAGGATTATTTAATAACACAACAGTGCTCAATACAAAGTCCACCTCAGTAATTTAATAACTCTTCAGTGATGTATAATGTATTAAAACTGAGTATAGCAAGTTTAATAGAGTGTTGTTCTGTAGCCACTAGCTTGATATTCATTCCAGGGCATGATAAAGAGATATGAGCCGTTCCTCTTATCTTGGAATATGAGTAAATAATTCAAATGGCAGAGTGGACTTTGTTGCCCACTGTGTGGCACATTTAATGGCATGGGTAGTATTATGAATTGGCCAATCATTGGAAACAAGTTTTTTTTCTTTTTTGTATTGAAACCACCTTTAGGGACAAATTTTGGGGCGATTGGGGCTATGCCATCAGATAAATTTTATACGACGGTGCAGAGGCTTTATCATGGCCAGCAAAAAGCCAGTGTCCCCCGGCCTTCATATTAAGGACTTGACCTTCAGTGGAGTTCCAGTGAGGGTGTATGAGCCTAAAATTGCCTCGGGAGAGAAAAAAAGGGGCCTGGTGTACTTTCATGGTGGTGGATGGATGTTTGGCTGCATTGGTAATGTAAACTCAAAGAAACTGTTGCAATACCTTTGTATTGATAATTTACAATTTTTTCATGTTTTGTTCTTTCATAGATGATTACGATGAAGTTTGTCAGTATATATCTCTGGAGAGTGACACCATAGTTGTGTCTGTTGGGTTAGCTGACTTTCAGTATACTCATTTTTTTATAAATCAAGTTCAGTTTTGGCTGGTTTAATTTTCCCTCCTGTTTTCCTTCTCTGTTTGCCATGTTTAGTTACCGTCTGGCCCCCGAGCACAGGTACCCTGCCCACCTGGACGACTGTGAGGTCGTGACTCGCCATTTCCTGTCAAAAGCGGCAACCGATTTCGAGGTGGACCCTTACAGGGTGGCAGTTGGTGGGGACAGCGCAGGGGCGAACCTGGTAGCCGCTCTCTGCCAGAGGCTGTCAAAGACACCGGATTGTCATCTGCCATCTCCCTGTGCCCAGGTTCTCATCTACCCAGCACTACAGATGGTAGATTTCCACCTGCCCTCATACCAGCAGAACCACTCTGTGCCCATATTGTTCAGAGGCAGAGCGGCATTCTATTTCTTACAGTACCTCAATGGGAATACTTCTGTGAGCCAGCAGATTCTGGAAGGCAAGCATGTTCCTGTCGAGCTAAAACTTCGCTTTAAGAAATGGCTGGATACAGATAATCTTCCACCTCAGTTTAGAAAGGGAGCAAGAAGTCCGCAGGTTATTCCAAGCCATGACCGTGATGTCTATCACATCATCAAACAAGGCCTGGATCCAGAGATCTCCCCTTTACTAGCCGAGGATGATGTTATTCGCCTTGCGCCACCCACCTTCATCTTGACCTGTGAGTTCGATGTGCTGAGAGATGATGGCATTCTGTTCCGCAAGCGACTGAAGGATGCAGGAGTGGAAGTCACGTGGGAGCATCTATCTGATGGCTTCCATGGGATCATCAGTTTCTTCAACCAGGGCTGGTTGACATTTCAATCTTCTCAAAGGGGTATGGACAGCATTGTAAGATATATAAGGACTCTCTGACTGAGAAGTCAGAGGATTTGTCAGAATGACTTGGAAAATAGCCTGTAAGAAATATAGCAATCCAATCACTTTCCCATTTGTTTTAAAGAAGAGTTATAAGGTTGTTAAAGATTTGCCAAAAAATACAGAGACTGGCAACCAGGTAAAACAAGAGTGATAATTCTACAAAATTGAGGAATTTGATAGAATGTTTGAATTTCAATTGATTAAATGAATTTAGAGTTTCTTCTCAACAGAAGATCTAAACTCTAAGTTAAAAGTATTCATAATACGTTGAACATCGTTGAACAACATCTTTAAATCATAGAGTCTATAATTCACAATGCATCATGGGATTGTAGTTCTTTTTTGTATAATTTTCAAATACTTTTAGTTTTTGTATAAAAAAAAAAAAAATCAAGGTTTGTAATATTGTGATTCACCTCATAGCTGGTTGGTTTGTTTCATGGCTTATTAAAGATGTTAAAAGTACCTATAGGAAAAAATCTTTACTGATTTTCTCCTTAAAGAATCATTGTCATTCAGCAATATTCTGTGAATAATAGCAAGAAAGATTATTAGATATATATATATATATATATATATATATATATATATATATATATATATATATATATAAGTATTTGATTGTTTTGACTGATGTGTTAAACTGTGTTTGTAATGTACAAACAATGCTCAGTTTGTCAATTGAATCATGATTGATATTCCAGTTGTGTGACACTTAAAATTCCTCCCACATCGCACTTCCCTTGTACAGCCTCATTTGTAGGAGACTGCAGTCTTTCCTTTGGTGCTACAAGTGAAGCTAATTATCATCATTCAGAGTGTTAGTCAGCATTTGCATGGTGCGTTTAAAGGAATCTGATGAACCTTCTCTCTCTGCAGCTGCTCTCATAGAACGTAATATTCGGGTTAAAGAATTAAAACCTCCACTATTTTAAATGGATTTTTAACAATAATTGACAAATCATTAAAGACAGGCCTGCTGTGAGCTCCGATGTTGTTAATCGATTGTTATAATGCTTTATTAAACCAATCTGTTCATATTAATTTGACTTTTTTTTTTTTAATAAACGAGTTTTATAGTGGAGTTCGTGGTTAAAAACTACATTACATTACATTATGAATCATATTAGTAACCATGTGTTTTTTGTTGTTGTTGTTGTTTTTTTGGCGTATTGATAACCATTTGTATAACCACAGTTTTACTACAAATACATGGTTAAACTAGTTAGTGTATAGCAAAACCATGGTTAATTTGTGGTTATCATGGTTTAACTAGTACAATGGTGCTAAAGGCCCACCTTAAGAAGAAATGTGCCATTCACTGTGCCTAAAATTTATTATTGCAGAAAAATATATACATTGTATTGAACATTAATGGAGCAACAGATTTATTGTGAAAATAAATCAGTCAAGTTATTTATTTTGTGTAAAGGCTCACCAGCATGGCGTAAAAGGCACACGTTGTTGATAGAAATATCTCAGCTAAAAAAAAAATTATAAAATAAAAAACAATTGTACTATTTTCTACTTATTTTTAAAATTTTAAAAATAAAATAATTTTATTTCAGTAAGTATACTGTCATTAAAATGTTAATATATATACAAATATATTTAAAAATACAGAAACAAAATCTTTTCATAAGTAAAGATTCTGAAAGTACTGAAGGAGATCCAATAAAAATTGAATATATATTTACAGTAGTAACAACAAATTATATTTTATTATATGATATGATTAATATTATATTTTTTTAAAATGATGGTTTCATTCTAAGCACAGTGATTATCTCTAATATGGACAACCAACATAATATGCAATTTACTATCTTAATCTAACCATGTCTATAGTTATGTCTATTGTTATAACCATGACTATAACAAATGTAATAGTCAGCCATCTATTAATTATCATGTAAACTACTGTGCGCCTTTAGCCCCAGCAGCTGGGGCGTTTTACCCCAAATAAATAAATAAATAAATATAAATATAAATATAAATATATATATATATATATATATATATATATAAATATATATATATATATATATATATATATATATATATATATATATATATTCTTTCGTCTATATTTAAAAACAGTTGCTTTAATTATCTTAAAACTGAAAATCCTAAAGAAGAAATGTGTCTCAAAATATATACATTAATTTTAGCGATTCTCATTTGCTACCTAAATCTACAACATTAATATATATATATATATATATATATATATATATATATATATATATATATATATATATATATATATATATATATATATAATATATATATATATATATATAATATAGAACGTATATAGATATCAGTGCATGTGCATCTTGAAGAGCGGATGTTTTGGAAAGTGCTACGTCACGTTGTGGTTTAAATGAAGTAAATATCAAAGGTGCCTTTAACCCCGATGTACCCTAACCAATTTTTTTTTGGTAAAACGATGGTTAATTTTCATTGGGACTCACTGCAGGCTCGTATGGAATGTTTAACTGACCGTGGATGAGTTTGGAAAAACGTCGCCTGTCAGTAAAAATTATTGCACAGCTAGTGAGACAGACTGAGGACATCAGAACATTAGAGCTTTTCCGAGAGCCACTTCACCAGCATCTAGACAACATTTGAATAACAACAACAACAACAACAATAATGATTATTTACTTGCAACAAGGCGATGCACTTTCGTTTTGGTGTGTCCATGGAAACAGAACTCTAGACGATCACCTGCGTCCACTGATCTGCTGCTTTAAAGATGAGTCAACTTCGCAAATACAGCGACAAAGTACTCATTGGTAACTGGGCGGAGGAGAGATTACATGTAGGTATATGTGTGACTATATCAGTATAATGTAGCCTGATTTTGAATTCACATAAAGAATTGAGTTGTGTGGATTTCTAGACTTGTGGTCTCGACATAAAAGTTGTTTTAGCGTTATCACGACTTTACTTTTTTTTCGTGATTTCGCATAACAAAAGTTGTTTTATCGTTATCACGACTTAATTTTTTAGTGATTTCGACAGAAAAGTGTCTTCAAGAATCGGCTTAAAACCACTATTATAGTTCAGTACCCATTTCTTCTTTATTTGACCCTCTAACTTTAACACTCATTATTCTAATTCTATTCTTAAAAAAATCTAACTACCTTTCTAATATTTTTGTATTCTATTTTCTTTTCATTTATTATGCAATTGTGTGTGTGTGTGTGTGTGTGTATGTATGTATGTATTTATTTATGTGTGTGTGTGTGTGTGTAAAGACCTCTAACACTAGCTTGCTATATTATTTTTTTATTCTGTTTTGTTTTTATTTATTATATTATTTAAAAGCCCATGCTACGTGTACTGTGTTAAGCTAACTGAGACTTGTTATAGCACTTATATATCATTGCTCTTTTTGTTGTTTTTGATTGCTTCCACTGTCCTCATTTGTAAGTCGCTTTGGATAAAAGTATCTGCTAAATGAATAAAAGTAAATGTAAAAGTGTTTTTTATTTCACAAATATTACTGATTGATTTTGAAACAAAAATGCTATTTTCTTTTTTAATTATGTTGTGAATATTTCAGCAAAGACTGATTCACTTATTAATAAAGTCTAGAATAATTGAATAAATATAGTCTAATCAATCACTGTGCCCTGTCCCAAATCGCACCCTGAACCCTCGCAATCTTCACCTGATTTCGGAGACAATAGGATAGCCTCTCTTCCTATTTGGGATCCAGATCATCAAGTCCTTGCATTTGCATGTGAATGGTTTGTTGAAGATCTGATGAAAACATTTCAGAATAATAGATAGATGAAAAAATGAGACCAATAATTTTGTTTCTAGGACACTCATATCTAACAATATTGAATTCAGACTTGCTGATTTATTTCAATATTGCATTAAAATGTGTTTTTAGCTTCTAGCATATATTAGTGATTATTATTTAGGCACAGTTCCTAATGGCTCTTGTTTTGAGTAATTAACACACTGCTTAAGTACTTGTTTAAACACTGAAAGGAATGCAGTTCTATGCAAAAGTGATTATCACTGCTGATCAGCAGGGTCAGCACAGACTAGAGGCAGACAAATGGGATTGATGCAAGACATTCTGCAGTCCCCTAGTCAGAAACAGACCTGAGAGGGTACATCTGCGATCAATAATGGACCGCAAGCTCTGCTGAGCATGGCATTTGTTTGCTGAGTGTTTCTGTCTTTCTTATATGTGTGTGTGTGTGTGTGTGTGGTGAGACAGTTCACTAGAGACTGCAAGACAGCAAACAGCAGCTACAGGGTGGACTACACGCCCCACAGGTCACATAGGCCCAATGTTGTCATGTGCAAAAGGGCTCTTCGCAGCTCAGAGGTTTGGGACACACTCATCAATTTCCGCATCATTTACCAAACATCAAACACACCAGTGAGCAAATCATGTTAGGTTTTGATAATGGACGACAGGCATACATAGATGTGAAACATGCTATTAAACTCCTTATGCATCTTCTTGGAGTTCTGTTCTGTCGTTGTAAAACTAATAAAAGAATAATTGTGATACTTCATTGTTTTCTAATCTCTTCAAGTGACAAAGTATTTAAAAATGAAAATGAGTTTTGACTTTTAAACTAAGTTGCAAAAACAGTGGGAATTGAGGGAAACAATTCTTAGCATGCTAATACATATTTCACTTTGAAGTCGACTTTGTGCAGCGTGTGTTCCAACTATTAAAAACAATTGCTCACAAAAAAAAAGAGATAATATACGGTTAAAATTATAAAATAATTAAACTACCAATCAGTATTGTCCACATATAATTTTTTTTATTTTGGTGACTTTCATGTATAGTATAATAGAGAGCTGCAGTCACAGTGTATTTTTCTAGGCCTACCCGGAAATTAGCATCACTCTGGTTCCCTCAAAAAAAATGGGGTTTTCCATTGACCTTTGGATTATTGCAGAAAAAGACAAGCTCTGTCACAAACAAAAGTTTATGCCTCTTAAACACTCTTAAACCCATTCAAACAACCCAATGATTTAAGGAGGATGGAACTGGAAGTGCAAAGCTTGAACAAAACTCAGGTTTTGCCTTCCTGAAGTGTGATTATGCAGTCAGTCAAATAACAAATAAATAAAAAATATATAAATATATATATATAAACTATCAAGCCATATTATAAGCCATGTATATTCAGTTGTGCAATGTGAATGATCCATTCTGTCTTTCCCTGGTCTGATAAACCATGTCTGTGGGTTTAATCCATGCTTTAGTGTCTTCCCTTAAGGCAGTTATTTTCTCATCATGACGTCCCCTCCTCCCACTGTCTGGTGACACTCTATGATGAGTCGTACGGGCGGCAGGCCTCCTCCTCTCTGCCCGCACTGCACTCCTGGAACTCTTTCAAACTGGCTGGGGTCCCAGAGAGGTCAGATCACCCAATCCAAGGTATTAAGCATTCCCTTTGATTCCAGATGGGTTTTAACGCAATTCAGTCTGCGTTTATTAATGTTGGAGAACATCCCTGTAAATAATTATGGATATCAGTTATATGAACACATTGGCTTTTATTGTCCAGTGTCTTTATTTATTCTTTTATTTGAGCATAGCCAGAAAATTACTGCGGCAAACGTGAATGAGAAATTGATGTCTATTATTTGCCAGTGGGTGATTTAAATGAATAGTTCACTCAAAAATGAAAATTGTCATAATTTACTCACTGTCATGTTGTTCAAAACCAATATGATTTAATTTCTGTTTTATGATAAAAAAAGACAAAAAAATTAATAATTCTCACGATTCATATTATAGCTTTGTATGAGGTAAACATGGTAAATCACTCAAAACGGCCTCTGTTCTCATGAAAGCTTATTAGAAATGTAGCAATGCCTGATTGAGAAACAGATATTTTTGAATCAGTTTTTTTTTTGACTCAAATGAATAAATCTAATGATTCAGTTCACAACAATGTTCTGAGTGATTCGTTAATGAATCAAATTGGTCAAGTTTAAGTTGTAGGTTTGATACTGTTTCAGTAATTAACAGCTCAGTTTTTTGAGTTAACTTCATTTAATGCTAATACATTTTTTCAGTGTAAAAATATTACAAGTAAGTCATTCATAAGCTGATTTTGGTATGTTCTTTTAGAGTTTTATTAATATTTAGAATTCATTCTATTAATTGAGTTTCAGCACAATTTTTAGTTTTCTAATCTTCATTTGTTCAGTGTTTTAATAGTTTTTGTTAATGATAATAACCCAGTTCCCTCTGTGGTCTTATCAGTGTTGATCTTTACTGTTGCAATGCTAGTGGCACAGAAACTCCACCGTCTATTTGAACATGTTCCTTTTGTGATGTCTCTCATTGTTCCTCTTTCTCTGCCTCCCTCTGTTTCTTACACGCAGGCCCTCCTACTAATTTCGGCTTGGCAGAGTCCTGGCGGGCTCGTATTGAACAACAGCGGGCAGTTGTGCCCACACTAAGCGAGTATAGGGCTTCATACCCTCTGCACCCCATCAGTGCCTTCTGTTATTCTCGCCACGTTAGCATTCCCAAGTGCTTCTCCAGCAGTCAGCACCCTGCCAAGCACAGCAACGAGGACCTGGCACTGAAACACAGACCCTGCAGGCAGGTCTCCACTAATCCAGCTAGCTTGCTGTGACCCTTGCCCCTTGTTTCAACACCTTCAGCCCTCCAGTACCACACATACTGGCCTCAGCCTGGGGAGAGGGCTTGGAATGCCTTGTTTTACTGATCAATGGCACATAAAACAAAAGGAACAGGAGCAGTCCACTGTGTTTACAGAAAGTCAAATAAAAGATATACACTGCAATGTTGTCCAAAAGTCTAATATCACTAGTCCAAATACTTTTACCTTTTAATGCATTAGTTTTATATTACATCATATTATCAGCAATTTATTAAAAGGGAAAAGCAGCAACTGACAGCAGTACTTGAGCTGCATGAACTCCAGTGTGTAAAACCTGATGATCATGTTGTCCAGCATGATTTGAGCTCTTTTGAGTTCACACAGTCTAAAACGTTTAAACCCCACTGAAATAATAATAGTCTATAAATATTTGAGCTTTACAGGTAAATCCATCAGTCAGGCTGTGTTCTTTCCATGTTTACTACAAGTTGGTGTTTATCTGCAGGTCACATTAGTGAGTGAGAGAGAAAACAGTGTTTTCAAAACAACAACAAAAAAAACCAACATATTTTTTTTTATGATACGTCATGCTTCATTGCACTAAAATAGCATTAAATCAACAGTTCATTTGGACCACGGTGCTAGTTCAGATAGCCGAGTCATTCATTGACATACTTTAAGGGGACTTTCATAACTCCCATTCCATTATGTGTTTAATTATTTTGAATCAAAGTGTTTAATTAAAAGGAGTTGGACACTATATTTTACATATAACCATCTGTTCACACGTCTCCTGCTGTGTAGATTTTATCCCACTGTGTTCCTCTGTTAGCCTTTAGAACATTCCAGCTCTGTGTCTTTTTGCACTTGTGACACTGACTTTTTGTGTGGTGAATTAGTTCTTTTGAGATTCCATCAGACCTTAAGATCTCCCCCACATGATGGTGCTAGAGTTACACATGGAGATAAATGATACATCACAGGGAATTGCATCACAGCACACACTACTCTGCATGCCTGTTTTCTTTGATCACGTATGCATAAGCGATTGTCACGGTGATTGTATACTTTCATTAACATAAATTGATTATGTGATTGTTTTGCTTTTAATTAAGATCCTGGTCACACAAACGCCTCTTGCTGCAAACACACATTTTGTCAGAACTCATTATATATTGAAGTCTAACACAAGAACCAAAGACTCACTTATAATAGATGATAATTTTATTCCCAGTTCTTCAGAAGATAGAGAGAAAAGTTACATGAAGAGAAAAAACATTAGATTCATATATCCTTACCCCCATTAAGTCATTAGTTCTCTCTATATTGTTTAATGGAATACACAAAGTGAAGAAATGTTTCTGCTGGGCTCCCCAAAGTGCTCATGTGATGATAAATAGTTTTTGCAAAGAACCACACAGTGTTAAAATAAAATGCTTGGAGAAATTAGAGAAGCTTCACTAGTAGAACCATTGACCTGAAAGGAATCGCATTCTTGTGGCATATCTTACAAAATATATAACAAATAGATTTACATTTTATATTAAAAATCTGCTGCTTTCATGTAAGATTAATTGTGTGATATGCAGAGAAACAACTCCAAATATGCAAAAAGGAAAGAAAAAAAAAGCTTTGAATATAATTAGAGCATATATAAACTGTACTAATGGCAGCAATTCATATTGTGTTTATGATGCCAGCTCTGCAACTGCAGTTCGGATTTATTCTACACACAGTATTGATTGGTTAACATTATCCACACAGTGTTTCATTTACTGAAACATTTTAAGCACTTGCACAAGACGTTTCCAGGATTTAACGGTTGATTTAGACATCAGAGTGGTTTGAAGGCCTAAACATACAAATAGCATCCACAAGTGCTGTGTAATTGTGATCTAGCTGTACAATAATTGGATGTAATAGCCTTGATATTTTATCTCAATTGCCACTAATTAAGAAAAGGTACATTCCTTAAACATGTGCATAATATGGTCTCGAGTGGTTGTTTTTACCAGACAACCTTTTACTTGAAAGATCTGAAATTTTTTTAAACACAAGTTTGTTGAGTGGTTCTGTCGGGAAGCACAAGGACGAACGGAAACAAAATACCTTTAGCCAGAGATAGCACTTTCAAATCCTGTGCAACAAAGCTCGGCAATACCTCATCTGCAAGGAACCTCAAGGTAAACTGACGGCTCACACAGTAGATGATATTGTCCATAGTCACACACTGAAAGGCTGTGCAATGTGGGAGGCGTAATGAAGAGCATTCATACCATAGTCGGGCCACTGCGTGAAAACGATACACACTGATGCCCAGGGGACTGACATCAAAACGGTACAGGAAGTTCTTCACCGCCACCATTTCTGTGGTCTTGTCCTTACTGCCCACAGTCATGCTCTCTCGCCATGTGTTGGTCTTGGGATTATAGCGCAAGAGGGTGTATCTCAATGTGCCCCCTGCAACAAACAGTTCACCATTGCAGGCTGTGGCCTTGTGAGCTACGGCGAATGTCTCATTAGGAAGAGGTGCCACAAAGGTCCATCGGTTTGTCCTGGGGTCGTAGCGCTCAACTGTTGATAGGCATTCGCCTCCAATGGCATAAAGATGGCCCTGCAGAGCCACAAGTTTGCAGTGAGGCCTTGCCTCATTCATGGGGCTTATTTCACTCCAAATTGAAGTCATTGGGTTGTAACAGTACACTTTCTTTGAAGGGGTCGCTTCACGGTCTGAGCCTTGGAAACCCACAGCGATAAATAGATAATTATCCATGGTGCAAATGGCACAACCTTTAGATAACACTTCCTGGGGAATGTGGGTGTGAAGGTGCCATGTGTCCTTAAAATCATCGTAGTAGTAAATACTGGATGACTTAACTGATTCAGACTCTAAATACATAGACTGTGACGGACGTCTACTCCAATCCGGGGAATCCATATCTGCGACCACTAACCACTTCCTTCCTCTCATGCGTTGTGTTTGGATATGATCACGCTCCCCTGCTTTCAGCCAGCCAAAGAGGCCTGGGTCTCTGAGGACCTCAAGGTAATTATCAGACATGACACGGAGAGCAGCTTGCTGAAGGGCAGTGTTACCGTGTTTTTTAGCAAGTGTTAAAGCCTCCAAGCAGTTGCCTAAATCAAGCTTCCCTACTAGACTCTCGAGTTCTGCATTCCCCATGTTCTCTGGAAAGTGTAAGAATTTTGCTCCGGCAACAGTTTTGACTTGAGGCTCCTCCGGCATTTCCAGGTTTGCTATATCAGAGTCTAATGGGCTTGAAGGGATGTCATTGGGTTGTGCTGGAGAACAGCTGTGAGGTGTCAAAGCCCTTTGTGTAGGCAAGGGGATTGGAAGCTCTGAGTCACTAGCAGCAGTACGATAGCTGTCCTGATGGATGACTGCTTGCCTGCTGTACCTCACAGTCTCTGGTTTGAATGTTGAGGGAGGCTCATTAGAAATTCGTGGAGCAATTTCAAGATCTCTAATTATGATACTAGGCGGTTGTGGACTTGGCGATCGGGAGCAGTCTTTAAAGCCAGGTAAATCCAATGATTGTGAAGTGCTGTTTCTGTTTTGACCATAGACTGGACTGACAGACCGGGTGGGGCTTAAATCTGAGATGAAATGTGATGAGGACTCCACATAGTACTCATAGATCTTTCCATGGATGCCCTTTTTACAACTCCCTGGCCCATCCAAGATTAGGTCAGCATTCTCTACTTTGACTTCTGCCTTTGACTGAAAACTTGAGAACATACCCTGGTGACCAATGTCCTGCCTCAACTGCCTGCCAACACCTGTGACACCTTCTAGCTTCTTCATTAGAACTGGGGATCGGCGACCACTTGGAATTCCTGGACCTGTTTCGGTCACACCAGGAAGTTTTAAGGTCAACTTTGGTTTGCCACTCTTTGCCTCAGTTATATCCTCAATTATGTTGCCTTTACCTGCAGGCTCCTCCTTTACACAACTGTCCAAGCCCATAGTTTCAGGCTGACCCCTTTTCAAGGCAGAATTGGCATTTTTAAGGCTTTCTTGCAAGGGTTTCTCTGAAAATTCTTGAAAATGATTTTCTCTGTCAGACTTCTCCTTTGCAGCTTTGCTCTGTGGTTCTTGCTCAGTATTGCAGGCACTGTAGCTTCCTCGGGTTGTTTGCACATCCCTTTGTTGAATTCTTTCACGACTCTGCCGTCTGTTTCGTGCCCTGGAGTTGTAGAATCTGAAAACCAAGGAGACAAATAGAATGGTGGCCACTGATAGAGTCAGTTTGCCTAGGAGCTGCATGTCAAACTGCATTCCAAGCAATTCAGCAATTGGCATCTCTGTAGCGAAATCTATGGTGTTATACTGGACATTGGATTTTATTTGAAGCCTCTTCCCTAGCGTATTCCAGTCTGTGTAGTTTGTAGTTTAGTATCTGCGAGCAGAAGCACACTGTCAGCTGTCTCTTCTCCCACAGGATGACTAAAAACCTGATATGTACAACAAGAGCATTTGCATCCTGTGTTCTCAGAGGGCGGGGACCAGTATCATTCCACCTGGTGCAGGTGATCACTATGAAAACACATGACACCAGGGCTTTGGAGGTTATATAACCCTTTAGTTTCCTTGAAGAACCAACATTTTATTGACGTATATTTATTGATATATAACTAAGATTTGTAGCAAATTAGCGTACACACAGGTGACATTTTTCCAGTGCAGAGAAAGCACAACATTACTAAAAACAAAACACGCACATTTTATTACGAATGAAGAAATGACTATGTGCTGCCAGATTTTTTTGTTTTAATCGATGAGATGTCTATTTAACTATGAAAACAGCTAACATACCCTGGCTATTGCAAACACATCTGTTGAGAATGGTGAAAGTAATTTACTTAAGAGGTGGAGATATGGCTGATAGACTACATAAATTACAAACATACGACTATATGAACAGGATGCTGCTGTTTGCACAGTAAATGTTGAGGATCAAAGTTCTTTCCCATGAATGCATGACAACATTGTTGCTGATTAGCAAGGCTTTGAGAGATGATATGAGGTAGCTTTGCATTTGCCAAAGGCATTATTTGCATACCCTTAAAAAAGAACACTGTTTTAAATGTAAGATGTCATAACCTTGTAAGGCTAACAGCTGTAATTTGATTGACTTACCATCAGAGAAAATGATCAGAACAGCCATAAACACTTTGCTGAATGGTTTCTCTTTTTGACACAGACATTGTTTTGCAATGTGATAGCCGTCTTATAGCTGCACTGAGGAAACCTAAACCAGCAAGCATGCCTACTCCTGAATAATTGACAGATGTGTCACAAAGGTCTACTACCCCTCTGCCCCTCCTATCATGTGTCAAGTGAAGAGTTTGGATTTGGAGAAACAATATATTTGGAAACATACTGTGGAAAAATAATTACAAAATTCATAATAGACTGAAACTCATGGTGAGTGTCAAAGTAACAAGTTAAAGTCAGACCAAACTAATCCAGATGGACTTTAGCTTTGCTATAGAGGGTCTATGCCAAAAAATCACTTGACACTCAATTGAGCTACTTTCTTTGCTTTCTACAGCACAACTTTTGCAAGCTAAACATATTTATAGACTATGTCAAGATCTCCGTAATGGATTCCTGGAAATTTAATTTTCCAGGGGATCCAAACATAGTAAATCACCACTATTGCCTTCAGATAAGATAACAGGCTATTTTGGCACTTATATAATTAGGTTTTGTACACTTCAGGTTACTGATCACTGGTAAAATCTGCAAGCACACTTTATTATTAAAGTCATTAAATGAGTATATTAAGAGTGAAATCTGAAGACATTTTTAAATATTTGTGATGGATGTTTAAATACTGATTTAACTTTCATACCTAAATGTGCTAATTTTGTAAACAATTAATAAAAGCATGGGAACGAGTTTTCATGCAGAATAGACATATTAAAACTGTTTATAACATGGCTCTGTATATATATATATATATATATATATATATATATATATATATATATGTCAGGATCCTGCCCTGACAACCTTGTTTGTACTGTGTTTGTTCAATGTGTCTTTGTTTATTTTGTGCCTGAACACATGGTTGTGTCTCTTGTGTCTGCCACATGCTCTTGTCCCTCCTCCTTGTTTTCCCGGTTCACGCCCCCTTGTTTAGTCCTCATTAGTCAGAGTGTTGTCACCTGTTCCTCATGTCGCTGTATGCTTCTTATTGTGCTCTCTTCCCTCTTGTAGTTGCCGGTTCGTTTTTGGCTGCATGTTTGCCTAACGTGTGTTTTGCAGTTTAAAGTTTTTCTTGTCAAAATCTAGTTTTTGCTTTTTGGACTTTCCTGTTGAGCCTCCAAGTTGAGTTCTCCAAGAGCTATTTTTTCCCCTAGGTCTTCTCTTTTAGTTCCTTTTGTTAGTTTAAGCTTATTTTCACAAAGTATCCTTCTAGTCTTTTGCTAGATTCAAGTCTCTAGTCTAGTTTAGTTTGTTTCCCTCAGCATTTACCTGTAAGGGCCTAACCTTTTATTTATTTGTGTTTTCCCCTAGTTTCTTGGTATTTATTTATTTATTTATTTACTTATTTACTTTTTCCCTGTTTTTGGGAAGGAATTTCTTGTTCCCTGTATTGTTTGTGTTGTCTAGTGTGCTGGTTGTTTTGTCCGGTCTTGTGTTGTCTCTATCTGTTGTGTTCTCCCCCTCCAGCCCGGCCTGGCAGTCTGTGGTTCCCTGACAACTGGTTCCCTCACCCTTGCAGCTGTATCAGTTCTGGCAAGTGATCTTCAAGCTGCAATTCTCTGCTCCTTTGTGTCTCGCCTGGTTATCTACCTTCTGTCTGGTCTTGCCAACTCCCAGCAGCGGTCCTAGCTGCTGCCTCCCTATGCTGGTTCCAGTGGTCACCCTCAGCTATCCAGTCATTGCCCCAGTATCCCCTCCTGTTGGACTTTCACTGTTGTATGCCCTGCCCTACTGTCTGGACTGTGCAAGCCACTCCCTCCTATTGTGCTCTGTCTATTTTTGTCAATAAACATCCCTTGTTCATTCTGCATCTGGGTCCTCTCCCTCAGTAACCCTGACATATATATTGTCGCGGGCTGAAGAATCACACGGCAGGCTGTAGTGAAAGTTTAAAGCCCCTAAGGGTGTATTTATTAGTGGTTGTGAACGTGAAGGTGCCAGAAGTGTCCGGTGCTCGTCCTCGGTGCTGCGTGATCCTGTTTGCCGGCCGGCTGAGTGCAAGGGGAATCGGGGTCCGGTGCTCAGGTGGCGGGCTGGTCGGTCACTCGCTTTCTGGAGAGATAAGAGACACAACATTAGCTGGCGATCTTCTGGAGAGCTTTCTCACCCCGTGTCTTCCCGGGTGCAGCTTTTGTAGTCGCCCTTTGAGCGTCTTCAGCTGGGACCGATCAGCCCGCGGTGATTGTGTGCAGGTGGATCTCCTCCTTTGCCAGGGCGACGCTGATAGGTGCCCGGGACACGGCTCACACTCCCCCCCCCTAAGCGTCGTCCTGGTCCCTTCGGGCGAGTGGGGAAGTGGGGGCTGGGGGGGGACCACACCTGACAGACCTGCGAAAGCTGTCCACAGGCGAGAGAGTCCATCGGCATTGGCGTTGGCGGCTCCAGCTTGATGCCGCACGTCGAAGTGGAAGTCCTGGAGCGCCAGGAACCACCGCGTCACCCGGGCATTGGTATCTTTCGCCCGGGCCATCCATTGCAAAGGGGCGTGATCGGTGATGAGAGTGAATTTCCGTCCCAGGAGATAATATTTCAGCTCCAGGACTGCCCACTTGACGGCCAGCGCCTCCTTCTCCACCGCCGCGTACCGTTGTTCTGTTGTGGACAGCTTTCGGCTGATGTAGACCACCGGGTGTTCCTCACCATCTTATATCTGGGACAGCACGGCTCCCAACCCGGTGTCGGATGCGTCCGTCTGCAACAAGAAGGGACAGTTAAAGTCAGGGGCTCGCAAAACCGGTTCCGATGTGAGCGCCGCTTTTACCCTCTTGAACGCCTCTTCTTCCGAGGTTCCCCATCTCACCTTCCTGGTGAGGTCTGTCAGGGCTGTCGCTAGGGAGGAGAAGTTGGGTATGAAGCACCTATAGTACCCCGCCAATCCCAAAAAGGCCCGTACCTGCTTCTTGGAGGTGGGCCTCGGGGCAGAGAGAATGGCTGCCACTTTTCCTTCCTGCGGACGGATCAGACCCCGACCCACCCGGAAACCGAGGTACTTTGCTTCAGGTAGGGCCAGGTGGCATTTCTTGGGATTGGCGATGAGCCCTGCCTGCCGCAGTTCGAGAAGCACCCTCCGGAGCCGCTCCAGGTGGTCCTCCCAGGTCTCCGAGTGGATGACAACATCATCGATGTAGGCCACTGCATAAGCCTGATGGGGTCTCAGCAAGATGTCCATCATCCGTTGGAACGTGGCTGGAGCTCCGTGCAGTGCCAGTGGCCACTGGGAGTGGAGAAGGCGGTCTTTGCTTTGGTGATTTCTGTTAACGGTACCTGCCAGTAGCCTTTGGTGAGGTCAAGCGTGGAAATGAACCGGGCTCTCCCCAGCCGCTCCAGCAGCTCGTCGACACGGGGCATTGGGTAACCATCGAACTCGGAGACCTCGTTAAGACGGCGGAAGTCGTTACAGAACCGAAGGGTGCCATCCGGTTTTGGGACCATGACTATGGGACTGGACCAGGGACTGCGGGAGGGCTCGATGATTCCCAACTTCAACATCTCCTGAACCTCCCTTTCGACGGCGTGTCACTGGTCCTCCGGGATTCGGTAGGGCCGCTGCCGCACAATGGTCCCTGGAGGTGTGCGTACGTCGTGCTGGAGTATGCGGGTCCGCCCGGGACGTGGAGAGAACACATCAGAGAATTGACCGACCAGATGTTGGAGCTCCGTCCTCTGGGCGGCCGACAGTTGGGGGCCGATATCAACAACCACGGGAGAGGTGGCGGCGAGCGCGGCGACCTGAGTCCTCGTTCCCTCCCAGCGCTTCAGGAGGTTAATGTGGTATAGTTGACTTTCCTTCCTTCGTCCAGGCTGGCGTACTCTGTAGGTCACGGGCCCCACTTTCTCCGTGACGATATACGGACCTTGCCATTTAGCGAGGAATTTACATGCTGCCGTGGGGACGAGGACCAACACGTAATCCCCTGGCTGGAACTCCCATGGTTGGGCCGCCCGGTCGTACCGCCTACGTTGAGCTTCCTGGGCTGCTGTCAAGTGTTGCCGGACGAGGGGCATGACGCGGTCGATCCTTTCCCTCATTTCCCTCACCTGCTCCATCGTGGTCCGATGGGTGGTCGGCTGCTGCTCCCAGGCCTCCTTGGCGACATCGAGCAGGCCACGGGGCTGCCGCCCAAACAGCAGTTCAAACGGGGTGAATCCGGTGGAGGCCTGGGGGACTTCCCGGATGCCGAAGAGGACATACGGCAGCATTTGGTCCCAATCCCGTTGGTCGTCCGCAGCCACGCGACGGAGCATCTGCTTCAACGTCTGGTTGAATCTTTCAACCAGCCCATCTGTCTGAGGGTGGTAGACGGTGGTAACTGATCAAAGTCTCCCGGAGTCTAACAAAGCCGTAAACGGTTGGCCGTTGATGAAAACCTCGGTCTGGGGTGCCCCTCGTGGTGGTTCCAGATGAACTGCGCAGCCTGCCAGCCAGGGGCGAGTGGGTGAGGGCGGTGGCTCAGTTGGTATTGGATCATCCTGTATGCCGGGAACCGCTGACCTGCTGACTGCGCGCTGGGTGCCCTCTGGCGTGGGTCGCTCCTGGTACACCCTCCGGGGAAACGGCGGTGCTCGCTCCCCAGCCTCTCGTCGCAACGTCGCTTCCGCTAGCTCGACTGCCTCGACGAGATCTCCTACGGTCCGCGGTTTCCTCATTCCGGCTGCCTGCCGAAGGGGGCGTGGCAGGGCATGCAGATACCGGTCCACGACGCCGCGTTCTGCCACTTGGGCAGCGCTGGGGTTCCCGGTGAGCAACCAGTGATGGGCGAGGCGGTTGAGTTCGGCGGCTTGGGCACGGGCTGGCAACCGGCTGTTATATTCCTATGTCCGGAACAATTGGGCCGCCGCGATGGGAGACAGCCCTACACGGGCCAGGATTTCCTTCCGTAGTTCGTCGTACGATTCTCTTTGGCTCATTGGCATGGAGAAATAGGCCTGCTGGGGTTCCCCTGTCAGCAACGGGGCCAGTATCCGTGCCCAACTTTCGCGGGGCCAGTCCTCCCGAGTGGCTACAGACTCGAACATGCCCAGATAATGTTCCACAATTTGCTGCTGTCGAATACTGATCTCCGTCAGGTGTTTAAGGAGTTCCTCCATGGCTGGGGGAGGAGTCACCGCCTGACGAAACACAGAGAAGGGAACACAAAAAAAACAAAACAAACCGGTGAGTAACTGGAGTGGTGATGCCAGTGATTCTTCAGCAGTTTGCCAGCATTCTCCACCAGTGTCGCGGGCTGAAGAATCACACGGCAGGCTGTAGTGAAAGTTTAAAGCCCCTAAGGGTGTATTTATTAGTGGTTGTGAACGTGAAGGTGCCAGAAGTGTCCAGTGCTCGTCCTCGGTGCTACGTGATCCTGTTTGCCGGCCCGGCTGAGTGCAAGGGGAATCGGGGTCCGGTGCTCAGGTGGCGGGCTGGTTGGTCACTCGCTTTCTGGAGAGATAAGAGACACAACATTAGCTGGCGATCTTCTGGAGAGCTTTCTCACCCGTGTCTTCCCGGGTGCAGTTTTTGTAGTCACCCTTTGAGCGTCTTCAGCTGGGACCAATCAGCCCGCGGTGATTGTGTGCAGGTGGATCTCCTCCGTTGCCAGGGCGACGCTGATAGGTGCCCGGGACACGGCTCACAATATATATATATATATATATATATGCAATGCGTGAATACTGTACGCCATGCTGCAATTTGTTTTATCCTTTTTGATTTTCAGTACAAAGTGATTGAACTGATTTAAAAATGTTTTTTACACAAAATTGTATATATAAAAATAGTTATCAATATATGTATATATATTTTATATATTTTTAACAGTTCATAATTGCTCATAATTTTCCCTTTGAGTCTGTGAAATGTGACCTGAAATGGCAAGGGGCCTATCTTCCTGATTTTATTAAGCCCACAAATACACATCTCCCATCTAGGCTTTAGACTTAATCTTTTAATACATGGTGTGCCTAAAAAAGCTTAAATTGCAATACATGTGAACGTAAAAAAAAAGAAAAAGTGATTACTTTGTATGAGGACATCCAGAGTGAGACAGGGTGGTAGCGCACACAACTAAAGAAGACCATCAAGTGCTGAGCTGCAGTTTGCTAGTTCTCCAGTGTGTTCAAAGAATACAAACAGTCAGTAAGCAACAACTTTAATAATAAAGAACACACAAATTGAGCTAATCGAACAGGGCAAGAACATGTTGCATCATGTCCTTCCATCTTCCAGTGTGGAATCACATACGGTGGAATCCAACAGTCTGAGACTACTAGTAAACATTAGTAGTTCAATTTTTGCTTTTCTCATTACACATTATAAATAACTTATAGTTTATTTTCAGGCTTAACTTGATTTTTTGTCTACAGATATTATTTTTATATTAGATATTATATTTTTAGTGGTTTAAAGACTTTGTATCTCACTATATTTATATGACATAAACACATATACCACTATAAAAGTGTATCTACATTTCTATAGTCTGTATGAAAATGAAATTTGTATTTGAATGAAAATAAAACAGAATTCTTTTTTTTAATGGGCTCCCAAGCTGCATAGAGGTAAATTTAAAAGGTAACACAGTATAGGGACCAGTTCTCACTATTATTTGGTTGATTATTAGCATGCCTATTGTTAGCATATTGGCTGTTTATTAGTATTTATAAAACACATATTCTGCATGACAATATGCTACATACTTAATCCTACCCAATATCTAAAATGAACTAAACAGATATCTTGCTAATTAATAATAAGTAGCAAATTAACAGTTTATTGAGGCAAGTCACAGTTAATGGTTTGTTAGTAGCGAGAATTGGACCTTAAAATAAAGTGTGACCATTTAAAATGTGGGCTAACAAATTAAGCTAGTGTATATTGGTTAATATAACTGTTGGGGTGTTTCAATGTGCTTGGGTACCTTCCTGATATATAGGTCCTGTCATCCACGATGCACCTGCTGAGAGACAACAATGATTCTGGGTGATGTCCCTCCACTGCAACTAAACCTGAACCTGATATAACAGAGAAACGCAGTAATAGAGATTATTATTTCGTTATAGCACCACATAGTATCAGAAAAAACTGCTAGAGCATGTATTTTGATGCCTAGTATCAAAAGGACAATCACACACCAGTCATTTTAAGTTGATCATCTCCATTTTTAATACAGGTGGTATGAAACAAATGCAACAACCCTGTTTACACTTGGCTTCTCTCAAACGTCCGTTTGGTATGGAGGGGTCATAATGGTGGATAACATGATCCTAGCAGTAATTGTTAGATTAGAGAGAAGGACTGTACACAATGCAGGTCACTGGATATGCGACAAAAACTTAAGGACAGATATGCAACAAACAGATGAGGAGGGGAAATCATCTTCGTTACATGCACCAACAACCCTTGAGAAAAGCTGTCGTCTTTCCTCTGCGGTTGAAAACAGTCACACGGATGTCACAGATACTGAACACATGAAATCAGATCGTAGAAAGGCCACTGATTTCACCTTTTTCTAAAAGCCTGGGTTGGATTTCAGTACGGGATGACCAGACTCACGCAATAAAGCCATTATCTGCTATAACCCCCTTGCATCACCCCCCCCCCACCGAACCTCTATTCATTATTTTTTCGTTTTCTTCTCTGTAATATACTTTTCATTATTTACAGGGATGTACACAAAATACACTTAAAAAGAGGATCTTCCATTTCTTTGCAATAAAATGTCACAGGACGTTTAGTATTGTCTCTTTTTTTTGTTTGCTTTGTTACATTCCAGCTGAGAGCCATTCAAGAAAAGTAAATGGAAAAATACTGAGATCAAAAAACACAAATGGCGTGGTTCTTAAAAAGGGGGCGTGTTTGAGTCCTGTTTGTGCCAGTATGCAGTAGCCTAATTCTAATGGAGGCAACTCAAGGGCGGCTAGTTGGAGCTGAAGTGACAGTCAGCATTGTCAGTGACTCACAATTCCTTTATGTCTTTTCTCCACACTCCAGCGTAGGATATTTCTGTTCATCTCAAACACCAAGAGCCTTTTAGCTTTTCTGAATGACAGGTCTCTGTTGATTGACAGGCAAGTAAAAAAAAACACTGAGTGTCTGTGTGGTGGGGCAGACAATATAGAAGTGATTGTTCTCATATTCAGCATGTGATTTTCATGAAATCTTATTTTTTAATCAGCTATATTATCATCTCCTGTGTGTGTTTCACAAAAAAGGGTGGTGTGCTTCCTGCTG
Organism: Carassius carassius; assembly: GCF_963082965.1. Lineage (NCBI taxonomy): Eukaryota > Metazoa > Chordata > Actinopteri > Cypriniformes > Cyprinidae > Carassius > Carassius carassius. The sequence continues at coordinate 21,228,470 of NC_081792.1, forward strand.
GGGGTTCAGGTTCTCCCACAGATGAAAGCAAGGTAGGTGTGAGTGAGTGTGTGAGTGTGTGTGGGCCTGACTGTAGAGGAGGTGTATTTGCGTGCAGCTGAATCGAGGATATTCACGTCAGTTCAACAGTCACTGTGAGAATAAGTGGCAGGAATATCAGTCCAAGCTTGTGCAAACCAGGAGCTCCATCTGAAAGAGTAAATAAAAGTAATTAGTATTTGACAGGAAGATGCTTGTCACATATTGGTCATAATCCAGTTTTACTTATAGCCTCGTCTTAAAGGGATAGTTCGAACTGCGTCCTCTAGGGGTCACTTTGGGGAACACCTCATCGTGACCCGTGTCTGAAGCATACTTTGAAAAGGTCAACATGTTGGCCAGCGACAGCCTCTGACGTCACTACCGGCGCGACTATAAATACGCGCCCGTAGGACCCGTCACTTATCTTCTTCGTCTTCATTGACTGTTTTGTTTGAAGCGTGCATCTGAGAAACGACCAAAACGGTAAGAGCGATCTATCATTGTTATCATGGCATCCACTAGCAAGGCGTTTAAACAGTGTGTGCATCCATGTCAGCGTTATTTGAGACCTGATGACACACACAGTCTTTGGTTCCCGTGGCTCAGGACCCACCGTTGCCGAGGCACGGAGGAGAATGAGCTCGTGGGGATCACAGGTAGATCTCGCTGAGGAGTGTAGAGGGGGACTTTTCCTTTCACACTCTTCGGTGGCAAACGAGAGTGAACTTCAGGAGGAAGATGCGTTGTCATTAACTCATTCTGATACTGAAGTTAGTGCTCTGCTGGGTTCTACCCAAAAAGAGCAAGAGATATCTGAGAGTGGCGAAGAAGCTGAGGCTGAGACTTCTCAATCCTCCTGCCCTGTGTATGGGGAGCTGTTAGAGGTTGTGGATCGCGCCACTTCAAAATTAGACTTGCCATGGAAGCGTGCCAGAAAAGTGACGCCGCGAGGTTGCCTCGAAGAGCGTTATTTGTCTGACCATAGCCCTCCAGCCCAGGTGAGCCTTCCATTCTTGCCTGACTTACATGCAGAAGTCAAAAAGGAATGGAAGAGACCGTTTTCCTCTTGCATCCATCGGTTTCAGCATACGAGGTATGCTAATATCGAGGGCATGCACGAAAACGGCTATGAGAGGATGCCCCCTGTAGAAGAGACGCTGGCTCTGTGCCATCTAAGCCCCTCCAGGATACATCCCGCTTAAATGGTAAAGCATACGCAGCAGCAGGTCAGGCTGTGGCTTCGTTGCACACGATGGCAGTGATTCAGGCTTACCAGGCTGACCTGCTGAAGGACCTGGATACAGGCAAGGGCCTTTCAGCTGACCAGGTAGCCGAGCTGCACTGCACCACAGACCTCTCTCTCCATGCTACCAAGCAGGCCGCCTCTGCCATGGGTAGGTCTATGGCGGCCATGGTGGTAATGGAGAGACATCTGTGGGTGAACCTGGCAGACATCGGGAGGGAAGAAAGGGGGTTTCTTTTCAATGCTCCGGTCTCGCCTTCTGAGCTTTTCGGTACATCCGTCGAGATCGAAAAGGTGGTCGAAAAGTTCAAGGAAGCCAAGGGCACGCTAAGCTGCCTTTAAATCCTTCATTCAACGAAGGTCCAGGTCTGAGCCTGAACATCTGATCTGAGGATCAAAGACGGGCACAGAAGGCTAGTGTCACGCTCCTCCCCCGCCTAAGGGCAGGGGCAAGAGGAATCGTGGGTCACGAAGAGGTAAGCAGGACCTGAGGGATGTGATTCAGACGAGGCAGCGTTCTCATCCGGATCGGAGCGATACCTAAGTAGTTACTCATGGATGTACCTTTGGATGTTTTTAACTTCTGCTTTTATCCTCCCCTGCCTAATTCCCCTGTAACCACCAGCTCTCCACCTGATCGAGGTTAGGTGGAAAATTTCTCACATAACAGTCTCCTATGCTGGACCTGTGATGTTTTTGGTTGGTCCTATATTCATAGTAACCACCTTACTGATGGTCCGGACCAAAAGGGGGCGCCCCGTAAGCGGGACTCCGGTACAGCAGGGTGGGTGAGTATGTAACCCTTTCTTTATCTGCTTATGGGTGTTATATTGCTGGTGGTTATATGTCTACTAACAAACTCTGTGAGTTTCCTTGCAGCACTGCAGGGAATTTCATGGATGTCCGGCCAGGTCACCCTGAGGGGCCGCCTGGCCGCTTGGTGCATCCGACAGGATGTCCGGCCAGGTCACCCTGAGGGGCCTCCTGGCCGCTTAGCGACGTCTAATGGGAAGGTGGAGGTGGTAGTTACGGAAGTCTTTCTGTATGTACTGTACTGCCTCAGGTGATGCTCCCCTCGCTTGAGGTTTGGAAAATTAGAGCTGGCCTCTCCCGTGTGATCCGGTGCCTCTGCGATGCTTAGGAACCTTTCAGTACACATGCTAAGCCTGTGTACTTTCTCAAAACCACATGGTGGTCAGTGTGCACGTGAACACTTTGCACACTGTCTGAAATCCACGTAAGTGGTAAGTGTGCACGCAAGACTCTGCGCACTTTCTGAAATCCTGTACGGTAGGGGTAAAGCGCTCCGCTTCGTTCCCTTTCTTAAGATGATTAGCCCTGGGTTCCTTGGGCTTCATTCAGCCAGTGTGTATATGTTATACACCTCAAGCATCGCTTCCCTCAACATGAGGGGCTGTTTGGGCAATTCTCGTGGTAGTTTAGCAGCGCTCCCCTTTTCCAAAAGAAAAAGGGTTGCCTATGAGCATGCTACTCTGAGCTCGGAGTCCTCCTCCTCCTCGTTTTTTTTTCACCAGAGCGCTCCAGTACTACATACTGTTTTTGAGATGCACTGTGAGAGCAGACATCCTGTTGAGGCAGGGGCTGAGGCTCGGGGAATGGCACCTTCGCACCAAGGTGATGAAGCAAAGTTGGAGAGGTTGGCCAGACTTGGGTGGATTGGTTTGCGACTCGAGAGAGCATCGCACTATCCCTTCTGGCTTACTCTGACTCATCCAGCTCCACTGGGGCTGGACACCATGGTACAGGTGTGGCCGAGGCTTCATATGTACATTTCTCCCTCCAATTGCTCTGCTCCCGGGCCATTCCATCTATGAGCTGCGCTATCAAAGTGCCACGAGAGCCCCTCCTTAGAACAGTATTTGTAAATCCATGCTATGGTAAGTGTGCGCGTGAAGTCTTTGCACACTTTCTGAAATCCACACTGTGGTAAGTTTGCACGCTAGTACTCTGCGTTCTTTCTAAAATCCTATATGGTGAGGGCTTCGCGCGGTTGCTTCGTGCCCTTTCTCGAGTCGGTTAAAGCCCCGTTCATTTTGGGCGCCACTCCACCCAGGTATCCTCTGATACCTATCTAGAACAGGGCGTTGCTACTAGAGAACTGTTGAGACAGCTCTTTCGGCAGGTTTTTGGGAAAGCTAGCGGTAGCCCCTGTGTGACAGGCAAGACTTGGTAAAGAACATGCTAGGTTCTTAGCCGTATCCCTTTAAAGGAATATTTCGTGATTCCAAGCCTTCAGCTCTACCCCGGGCCGAGGCCCTACAGGTAAGTTGGGTATGTAGCTTAGGCCTTAGGCCGTAAGGGATAATGTCATGGACAGCCGTCTAACCGTCCCAGGGGCGACTCGCAGTGAAATGGTAGAGTTGGTACTTAGTGTTTGCTATGATTCTGGTCTGCACTCCCCTCAGCATGGCGGCGTGGGTATACTGTTCCCCAAAGCGACCCCTAGAGGACGCAGCTCGAAGTTCCCTTGACAGGGAACGTCTCAGGTTACGAATGTAACCATGGTTCCCTGAGAGGGAACCAAACACTGTGTCCTCTAGCTCCCTGCCATGCTTTGGACGCAAGCTTCACGAAGAAGATAAGTGACAGGTCCTACGGGCACGTATTTATAGTCGTGCCGGTAGTGACGTCAGAGGCTGTCGCCGGCCAACGCGTTGGCTTTTTTCAAAGTATGCTTCAGACACGGGTCATGACGAGGTGTTCCCCAAAGCGACCCCTAGAGGACGCAGTGTCTCGTTCCCTCTCAGGGAACCATGGTTACATTCGTAACCTGAGACGTTCTTTCATCATTTACATACACTAATGTCAATCTAAAAATGTGTGCTCCAAAAATTACAAAATAAAGCGCTAAAAGAGCTTAAAAAAAGTAGTTCATATGATTTGTTTGTCATATATTCCAAGAAACATAATATCTTTGTGTGAATTTTTCTATTTATTTATTATTAATTCTAAAAAAACAAAACAAAAAACAAATAATTCATGCAAATCATTATGCAAATAGCTTAATTAAATATTCAAAATGTTGGATATCATAATATTTGATGTTATTGATGTCCAACCTGTGGAATATTTAAGAGCTGCATATGTCATGTGGACAATTTTTATAGTGATTTATTTTATTTTTTATTTTTTACTGTAAATTGTCTGGAACACAGTTTTTGTGCACATGGATTAAGAACAACATGTGAGTAAATAACTGTTGAAGAAATTTTATTTTTGGGTCATATATCTCAAACATAAAGGATCTGGCTAATAAAGGAGCAAGCAGAGCTCCTTACTTTCTGCATTAGAGATTGTAGTACAGTAGGCAAGAAAGCTGTATGAGCAAGCTTCTTTTCTCAAGTACTTTGCTGTAATCGTTTAATGCACTCTAAAAGGTTTGAACGAGCTGTACAGTGTTGCTGGATCACTGGGGCCTCAACTTTCATGCATACTACACAATGTTCAATAAGCACTAAACGATGATGAATGTCGTAAGTATTATGAGCAATGCTTCTTCAGTGCTTAAGTTATTTTATTACCATCTCTCTCATTTTCATTGACAAAACAAGTGGTAATATATAACATTACTTCTACTTTTATGGCTTGTATGGGTGTTAGTGCTATAATTAATATTACATAGGTACCACTTTATACCACAATATGATTTTTTTTTCTTTTATGGTTAAAACTCAGTGGCAATGTTCAAAATGGAACACAAGGATATCACAGCACAGTATACAGTCTACAGAAAAAGTAGTATAAATATATTTAAAATAGTATACTACGTTGTTATTACATGACCTTATGACCTGTCACATGTGGAATTCTTAAATTACCTAATTAATTACCTATTAATAATTACCATTTTTAAAAAATAAAATATTATATATATTTATATTGATAACTATTTTTTTATATCCAATTTTGTGTAAAAACATTTTTAAATCAGTTCTATTAATTTGTACTGAAAACCATAAAGGAAAAAACAAATTGCAGCGTGGCGTACAGTATTTCACGCATTGCACTCGGGATGTACACTGTATATTTTGGCAAATGAATTTGGCCATCCATACAGAAATTAAATATTATAAAATATGTATGTAGAGTTCTATAGTTGTTTGGCATTCTGAACATAACCAGCCTTTTTAAACTGAAGGGTCCAGCAGGAGAATTATAGACTTTAGGCCATCTGTGAGAACTAAAGTCTTTAGGGTGTTATTTTCGAGAGGGAGTCAAGAGGGTGTTTGAGATTCAGACACATGTCAGGCATAGTGACCTCCCAAGGCCTTGTTCTACAACCCATTTGACTTGCATACGAGGGGCATCTGAAGCTAGACTCAAGATCAGTGCTCACGTTGACCTGATTCTGTCCTTGCTCTCACACACCTGCCCTGCTGCATTTGCATATTCAAATATACATCCGTAGATGCGGTGATACACAGGAAAGAGATACGGTGAGGGGTTTTGGGTGAGGCGAAAGAGAGATAATTAAAAAAGGAATAACAGAAAAACATAAGAAATAAAAAAAGGCAGAGGATTCCTTCCACCCTTCTGCCTGACAGTTTTTCATCTTTACATTTGAGTCTCTAAGAAAATGTAAATATGCCAGCACTGAATGTATAAAAAAACTATAATCTATCACTGAATTACATTTGCTGTGGATGCACTGGTGCATTGGTAAGTGATGGCTCACTTCTAGTTTTAAATGGTGAAAGCAGCAAGCCCTCTGAAGGCACAAGGCCTCTTGAAAAGAAGGAGAGGACGGACGGAGACCAAAAACAATAAAAACACAGTATGTAGTAATTTATCAAACTGCAATTTGACAATTTCACAATTAAATCATGCATACGAAGCATGCTTTTCAAACACATAGCATTACAAGAGACCAGTTCCACACATTGCACTGCATTTATATATAGTTTATTTTATAGAATATGTAATTCTATCAATGTTGTCTAGTTATCATCTTGGAAATTAATATGATAATTTGGCATTCAATTTGGCATAAAAAGGGCTTAACTTTTGACAAATAATCAGTCAAGGTGACACTAGAGGAAGTATGCAATAGTATGCAATAGAGTTGTCACATGACCTATGCTGCATGTTGTACTTATTGCTTGTTTGTTGCTTATTTATTTCAACAAGTGATTATCTCAGCAATAAATACAGTTATTTAATCCAATTTTCTCCCGCCCCCAAAAATATATAGGTTTTCATGTTTGGGCAAATATTCACTCAATGAGATATAGCTTTTGGTTCATGTGTCATTCTTGAAATGGAAGATCATTTTGGGTGCAATGCATTTTGGGAGAGTATTCTGACCTTTGATGCATCTCTGTCATTTTTAAAATCTTTAGTTGTGCAATTATAGCACCCGTAAGAGGAAAACACTGCGGAACGGCTCTCTTGTAATTGTTAATACATCAATTAGACTTCTCAAACAAGAGGCTGCAAAAAGCTCACACAGTCAAGGAATCTAATCAGAGGCGTTCAAATACTTACTGGTCGGATTCTGTGTGTTTTTCATCGGGTTTTCTGCAGTACAGAGAAGAGGAGGGGGAGTTGAAGATTAAGAGGTAGAGAGGGAGAGAGAAGAGTGTATTCATATATAATACAAGAGATAACCATCATAGGTTTTTGGTCTAATGAAGGATGAAAATCACGAGTCTCTTAGAGACAAGACTAGAATTCCACCGAAGAGCTATTAGCAGCCAAAGTTCATAAGTTCACTCCTATTTTTGGCAGCCTTCAATGGAACCTTTTGAACTTTGAGCTCTCTATGAACGCTCAGATGAGCAAACTAAAAAAAATCCCCAAATCTTTTTCAAGAATACTCAACCGCGCCCTCGACTGATACTGTAGCAGCAAAAATCTATTAACAAGATCTGACACTGCAAGCTTCCTTTCTCCTAAATGCTCATCTTTGTTCTTTAATACAGCTGATGGGCTCTAATGAATGGCTATTGAAACCGGTCAATAGTAACCCAGTTCAAATGCTCTTAATCACTATTCTCCTCTCTGTGCCACCCGTGTTGAGACCCAAAAGCACAAGGATGTTTTGAATGAGATGTATGATGATGCGGGCCGCACTATGCTGTTAAATAGACATTAACGCTCCTCCACATGAACCATTTCCGAGTCGTCACCCCCCCCCCCCCCTCAAAAAAACACTTTTCACCAAATGGCCTCATGTACTCCGCCCAACAATTTGTAGATGGTAAGAAGAATAGGCCTGAAGAATAGCACGGATGGACTGCTTGTCCTTAGTTTATAGCATAATGGTCCATACAACTCACCCATAAACACTGATCAGTTAAATAGCTATTCACTGAAAATCTTGACATCCGCCTGCACATTTAAATCATTTCTTTTGAGGCTAGTTTTATTCAGTTCACAAAATGAGCATACAATCTTTAATTTAATTTTCTCATTGCAGTGGTTGTCAGTTCACTCAAGGAGAAATTATTGTATGATATACAGGATGTACAACATTATGGACCACTTTAATGATGCATTGAAGGTACTTTTGCATTCTTTTTTGAATCCAAGTTTGAAAGCTTCAGTTGCAATTCATTGTATTATGTTAATGGCTTATTTAATTCATTGAGTGAAGTCTAGTTATTTTCTCAGAAATTAAATTCAACTTTGTGTAAAACATCAAAAAACAAAGTTTAGGCAAATATTCAGCTTTAGTTGAACTGGACACCATGGACATCTGGTTGACCACCCCGGGTGTCACCCCAAAACTACTACTTCATTTTCTTGGTTTAATCATACTGTAAAGGACATTTATTATAGCCTTGAACACAAGGACATGAAGTGTCTGGTGTGCCACATCACACTTCATCTCGTCCGGTGTACCTTCCAGACTGTAACTCACTCTTACTCACGGCACACGTTAATTTTCTTACAGAATGAAAAACATTGCAGAGTAAAGAGGACATATACAATTGTTATATTAACATTAAATCTTTTTCTCCGACTGCTGGTTAATCAGATGATAGAAATAAGAGAAATAAGTTCCGCTAGACTAGCATTTGAAGTAACAATAAGAATAGCTAATGTGGGGTATTGTGGAGTAATCAGCAATCAGGTTTTATTAATGCTTTTATATACCAGGTTGGAGTTATACACGCCATACATGGTGAACCGTATTCAGATTTTTGTCCTCAGTCTTGGCTGTCATTCAGATTATACAGAGGAGCAGCCGACTGTCCTTCATCTTCCAAAACACATCTTTGATTAGATCTACGCTCACGCTATAGGCAGATCTCTCATAAACCCTGACAGCCACAAAAGCTCAAGGGGCAACAGAACACACACACACGCAACAGCGTCAGCAAACAATCCCTTTCTAACGTCAATGAAAACAAAGCCAAGACTTAGTGGGCACAGCATCCGTTTCAGCAGCAAAGGTATGGCTAGACAAAACCACAGGGGAATGAAACGGTTGCACAATCAAATGGAAAAAGGCAATTTTTCTTTTAAAAGATGTAGAAGATTTCATATTTGTGCTAACAAAACACAATATCCATTAAGGAAAGACATCTTGTGACCCAAAAATTCCAAAGGTACTGCAGATTTGACGGTCGTGTCTTAATGAATCCATCTATCTTTAATGTTGCAAATTTTCAGAATAAGCTGCATTTCCTGCTTAGTTTAAAGAAAATGTCTTTATATGTAATATCAGGTTTTATTTTGCACTTATGAAATAACATGTCATTTTTGTTGACTATATTTGGAGTAAACTCCACTAAAATTAATGATATGACGAAATACTGATTTAAAGATATTGACAAAAAACAACTTCAGTAGAATACAATAATACAATGAGAAACAGAATTCAATAAACAAAGGCATTTAATTACTACATTTCAGATAGAAATGGCAGTTACAGGTAGAGCTACTCACCAAAAACAATGAGGCGTATGTGTGTGTCAGTAGAGCCCAGTGGATTCTGGGCCGTGCAGCGGTACATGGAGCCATTGAGTTCTGCAGGCACTCGCTCTAACACCAGTTCCTTCCCATCTCTCTCAGCACTGTCGTCGAGCAATCTGCTGCCTACCCGCGTCCAGGTGAACAGAGGCTCAGGAAACACCTCATTCTGGAAGTAGTGTGTACGATCGTGTTTAGTACACAAGAATGTGTACATTAGGGGAAAAAGGATAAAGAAAAAAAAAAAATCAGACTGAAGCCCAAGATACAGAAAATTATGTATAATGTGTAGGTACTAAATCAGTTATTGACTTATATTTGATTTCGTTTTTTTTTTTTTCAATTTATTGGATCATAAATTGTGCATGATTTATCCTACAGTAGGCTATAATAATATTTGAAGAGTTTGGTTCCAATAAATCCACTGAATCAATATGAAAATTATTTTTAATATTGAAACTGTTGAAATTGAAAACACCCAACATAGTAAGTTGATCCACATATGACAGCCTCTGAACTTGGTCAATACTAATTAAATTATATCACAATCAATACTTATATACAGGCACTGGACTAAAATTACATTCATCAGTCATCGTTTCCAAAATGAATTCAACGGGTCATCTTGTTAATGCTATAAATTAATTACAGCAATAAAATAAAATACATAATGAACAAGAACATTAACAATATCACAATTCCAAAATGACATTTCCCTTGAATTAAACTTCCAAAAGTGCATTCATCTTTGCCATTTTACATTCATTTAGTTGACTAGTGCTATGTGCTGTATTAACAAAAACACAAATGGCATTAATAAAAAACCTAACACTGAGAAGCTACGCGATACCACGTTCATATTCGAATGTGATTCATCTAATGACCGCGATATAGTGTAGCTTGTCACTGATCTACGGCTCTGTGTAGTAAATGTTGCTCCATCTAAAAACCTGTGATGGAGATTTACCGGTACTATAAATCACAGAACCAGCTTTATACGAGATGCGCATTTATACAAATGCGATTTATCGTGCAGCCCTTGTTTGTTGATCACAAAGTACAACGTAGAGGAATAAAACTAAGATGCGGAGTGTATTCAAAGCACCACTTTGAAAAGAGGCATTTATCGCGTCATCGAGTTTTGGAACCAAACTCTTCATTTGCTGTTACAGTTACATAAACTTAGTTTTTTACTTCTCAAAAAATCATGTTGGTTTATTTTAGATTAATTTAGTTAAAACAATACAGAATTTAGTTATCATAAATGTATCAGTTTAAATAATTATCAGCTTATATGTATTGCCGGAATATTAATATCAGTGATTCTCTTTAAAAAAATTAATAAAAAATATATATTGTAAAGTACATAAAAGGCACGTGTAAGTCATTAAGAAACATGTTATATTATTAATAATATAAACCCATTTTAAAACAGCTTCCTTTCTAAATAAATAAATAAAAAATAATAATAAATCAATACTCAATACCTTTCCATTTTGGAGAAAGGACAGAAAATATCCAATGCAATATTATATGGAGACAATTAAAGCATTTCTTGTTATAGACTTTTCCAGGAAGAGGAATATAAGGGGTTTGATGGTCTTTGGGGGCAATGAAAAAAAAAATAAACACACCAAACACGTAGTGCACAAGAGGCAAAAGAATATCAAGTATTCTTATATGCTTATTTACCATGGTGTAGCATTGTCTGTAACTATTCCTGGAAGCCCACTAACACAATACATAATTTCATGTCTATTTGAAAAAGTCCTTGCCTTATAATACTTGTGAAAGCTCAGTATAAGATCATCTGATTCTACACAAGAGGACATGTGTGATAAATCCCAAAAAAACTAAATGCCTGAGCCAAGGCTACATCCCGATTTATTGTAGATCCTGTTTCGGGGCATGGAAGAAGATATCTTTCCCCTGCCGATCAAACCAATCTACCCATGTTCTAGGTGTGATAAGTAACTGGCTGGCACAATCCATCTAACTTCACAAAATCATGTGGCTTGTCTGGGTGACCTCTGATAACGGCTCATTGGAGAGTGTGGCTTGGCTGTGTGTAACTGGACTTCCACATTCACACCATGACAACAGTGAAATGAGTTTGCACTTGCTGGTGGAATCAGGTCAGATCCAGATAAAAATATCCCCCATGGCACTCGCATGGTTAAAGTCATGAAATGACAGTAAGACATGCTTTTGAAGAGCAGCGCTGATACTGAGTCTGTTTTTTGGTATTGTTTGAATATCAGGGTAGTATTTCATTTTCTGTGCTAACATTTATCTTATCTACTTGTGAAACCCAAGGCCTTGGAGCAGCTAAGGATAAGGGAGACGTTCTTCCAAACAAATCTCCATTGGCTTTAAAATCCTCTGAAATCTTTTGTTTAAATATTAAGATCCAAACTGGATTTATGTCCCCCATCAAGCCTGTTTATGGTGACCATTCCTCTATTATTTAAAGGTGTACTTCAAATATGCAAAATGTGGGTGGAATAAACACACATATCTGCCAGACAAACTGCCCATGCACCAACCAACTCCCTTCTCTACTAAGGTAACTCCATTGTAGTGCTTTATCCATCCAAAAAGCAAAATTGATAGGACATTCTTAATGGAAAATCCATTTTTAGATGGTATGCTTTGAAACATGGGTTCTAGCTGGTCTGAATCAGACCAGGCAGGTCATTAGCTGGTCTAATCTGTCACTAATGAGTTTAGACAGAGATTGTTGCCAATCTAAATGGTCTACCAGCTTGTACCAGGTAATGACAAGTGCTAACCTGCAAATAACCAGTCTAAATCTGCAAATGACCAGTATCGACCAGCTAATGACCATTTTAGGCCTAGCACTGACCAGTCTGGACAAGCTAACAGCCTGTCTAAAGAACCCAGCTATACCTGGAATTTCCGGGAGGAATATAACATAACTACTGTAAAATTATTTTTAAATTCATGTCACAAAAAAAATAGCGTAAAGTAGATTCAGTGACGATAGCATATCGGGTCTAATTTCTTTCCACCTTAATGCCATTGGTCAGTCAGTCCTGTCACAAAGATTGAGCAGATCATCACTAAACTGTTCTGTGTTTATTTGCTGGAGAAGATTTTTTTTTTTTAGCTCTTGGCAGACGGTGATAGTTACACTGAGACAATCTTCCTGCTTTACTAGGCCTGTGGAGCCAACGGACTATTGAAGCAAGTATAAATTTGCCGTAGTTGACAGTAAATCGCTCCTAGCTAGCTCTGTGCTCGCACCTGTTTTGCTAGCTAGTCTGACAAGAACAAACGAAAGCAGCAAAATCCCTGAAAGCTGCAGTGAAATACATCAACAAACAGCTGATTTGTTTTTTAATCAGACGCTCTTATGCCTTCTGGTGAGAATACCAAACAGAACACAAACACAAATAAGAAGAGTTTAGCATTAGCAAAAAGAAGCCTAATGTTAGCATAATAAATCAACTTGGCTTATTTCTGGGAATAGTTCTTGTTAAAGCATATAATTGATTAAAATTATCTTCTAGGTCAGTTTAAGTGTACTGTTTCTTAAGTTATACAAATTAGTTTTTTTTTCTTTTTTTTTTACTTATCGTAACGGATTATTATTTTTTCTTATTAAACACAAATGTAACAGTTCAGTCAGATTTTATGCTTAAAACAAGAAAAACACTATTTGCCAACAAGGAAAGAAAAATAAACTAGAAACTGTACATAGTTTCGAGGATGTTTTTACATATTATTTAGATATTTTTATTGGAAAACAATACCAAATTAAGATTATAATTCTTTTTTTTCTCTCCATGTTCTGAAACATCAGTTATTTCCTTTAAAGGGATACTCCACTTTTTTTTGGAAATAGGCTCATTTTACAACTCCCCCAGAGTTAAACAGTTGAGTTTTACCGTTTTTTAATCCATTCAGCCGATCTCCGGTTCTGGCGGTACCACTTTTAGCATAGCTTAGCATAATGAATGGAAGTGGACAAGACCATTAGCATTTCTCTCAAAAAATTTACCAAAGAATTTTGATATTTTTCCTATTTAAAACTAGACTCTTCTGTAGTTACATCGTGCACTAAGACCAACGGAAAATGAAAAGTTGCGATTTTCTAGGCTGATATGTCTAGGAACTATACTCTCGTTCCTGCGTAATAATCAAGAAACTTTGCTGCCGTACCATGAGTGCAGCAGGCGTAAGGATATGACGCAGCTACCTTCCGTCAACATAACCAACGTGACAACCTGCTTGCACAGGGAGCGTGCCTTGTAGCATGGAGACATTTGTGAGAGACGATTCAGAGGACATATACTTTGGTTCAGATCCCGAACCGTATCTATTTGAACCGGAATTTACTGAAGATGAGCTTTTGGAACATGAAAGGCAACAAAGTATGGCTGAACAGACTGGGACAGAAGGGAGTAGGAGAGCAGATTTGAACTGGTGGTGTAAGTGTGGGGCTTGTCAACCCATGCCGACCGAAAGTGAGTGCCTGTGTTGTAACGAGTGGGAACAGGTTTTGCCATCAATGGCAAGGATCGATCTACCTGATGAGGAAGTTGCATGTGTCGCAACATCCGAGGACTTCTTAGCGATGCTGCATCCTGCCGTGGTCGATTTTTTTTTCCGGTTAGACAAAATAAACTGGAAAAAACGTCTCGTGCCGAGTGGACCTGACGGCCAGCTATCATTAGAGTAAGTGATTCCTGCAATCATTTACAATGCATGAGTCAACGATTTAGAATCTTCTCAGTCAATACAGGTTGGTGTCGTACCGCATTATTATGGAGTGGGCCCTGAAGGGAGATACTTTAGGAAAAGGCAACCGAAAACCATTGCCATCGGGTGTGGTTGGTGCCATTCGCCGAAAATATCCATCAGAGTCATGAGTTTATGTAGGATTTCAAGAAGCAGAAGATGCAATAAATAAACTATAGGTACTGTTACTGTTGTGTAGGCCTACATTTCAAGTGCTCTGATTTTATGGCTTCTTACAGTTCAAATACATTTTTGCAATCTGGTGGATTATAAAGATTATATTCTGTTTTATGTTGCACAAGCTTTGAGTGTGAAACATATGTGTTCTTGTGCTTGTTAGTTATGTTACAGTTTTTTACAATCACTTTGCTACTATTTTCAGAAGCTTGATGTCATTTTTCACAACTCTAGACACAAAACTCAAAACGGTTATCACTTGTAACACAGGCTGTCTAATGTTCAAAACATTGCCTTGCGCATTCACATCTTTAATGAAATCGTGCACTTGCACAATCATTGGTTCAAAACACAACTTTACTGTGAAATACCATTGAAACATAACTATAGATCACCCACACACAAGCAACCGATAGTTTCACTGTGTCATTGTTCGAACAATCATTAAATATTGAAGAACAAAATAGGTGATACAGGTTTCATTATGGTACTACATGTACAATAAATACATCTCAGTAAAAGTACTGCAGTAGTAGAGAGAATACTACAGACACAGTGGAATCATTGAACAAAGTTTGTAATATATTGCAAAACACTACAGTACAATCACACCATAGGTTTATTTGAATCAAAGCAAAAATAATTAGCTATGAAATAGAAAAGAAAAGACAGTACTGTAAAACATCAAATGCAGTGTTCCTCAACTTGCTTGCTTGTATTGTAAGAAACAAAACAGGAGTGATTACTGTACTTCAACATTGTCATCAACTCTGTGTTGTGGATTTGGCCACAGGTTCTTATCTACATCACCATGGATGTTTTCATTAGCCAAACATCTTGGAAAAACCTTCGGGCATGGCGAATCCAAGCCTGACACTGGTCTGCTGTGATGTCATTGCAGGCTGTTGCTGCCGCTGTCTTGGTCCGTGGCCTTGTCCTCTACCACGTTCCCCCACACCTCTCAAACGAGGCCCACGACCACCTCTCAGAAGTGGTGCCTGTCCTCTGCCATTCCTTTGACCAACACGTCTTCCTCCCACCACTGCTTGACCTCCATTGTGACCTGGATCACCTGCTGGCTCCATGTTACGTATCACCATGCTCTTGTAATTGGATCCCAATCAACTCTTCACTATATACTCATTCCACAATGCATCTATACAGTGCAGTACTGTCAATACTGTAAATAGTCTGAAAAGGTGGTACAGCATTTGGGGCTATAGACACAGTGTCTGATGAAGCATTATGATAAAAATTTAGGCTACATCCATGGATATTGTAGTCTAATTGGTTCATGCTCCGTGCTGATTGGTGACAATGAATCTCGTTATCTTGAAACGTTCATGATTTACAGTAAACATGGAAGATTGTTTGTCTGTTTCCATACAACTATGCATTAAGAGTAATGCAACAGTTACTTATCATTTTGAGCAGTTGTATCAATTGATAGTTAGATCATTGTAAGGAAATGAATAGACACTCATTTGAAATGTAATGTGTGAATTGCCTTTTGAAATAGTAGCACTTTGATGTTAAGTTGTGTCATATTGAACAGGTGATTTTTGTTGAATGAACAAATGATCTAAGTTTTATGTGGATTGTATCCAAGCAATTGAGAAAACGGTTAGAGTTTTGAAAAAAATTGCATTTTGATCATTGGTTGTGAGTTTTGTGTCTAGAGTTGTGAAAAATGACATCAAGGTTCTGAAAATAGTAACAAAGTGATTGTAAAAAACTGTATCAGTAATTACATTAGTCTGTTTAGACATTTACTCATCTGACTGTCAGACTTTACCATATTATTAACTCTCACAGATGTGAGTTGTCATTAACAGCTAACAGGAGGCAAACCGGATGAACAGCTAAAATGTAACAAATATTACCCATCTTATCATTTAGCAATTTTATGGCAGTTTTTCATTTTAAGAGATTTATTAAATGCAACACCGCATTGTTTATTTATTTTTTATTTTTTTATTTGTTCTGTGTTCATGGAAATGACACTGAAATTTAGAGTGCCAACAATAGAGAAATCAATCGGGGGAAAAAAATAATCGCAGCTTAAATGGCTTTTCATCCAAAGAGCATTTTTGCTGCTCAGTCTGAGTGTCTGTAGACCATTTACAAATGCAATTTGATTGAACTCTTATCTTATCTCACCCCCCGATATACGTCTAGTACATCCTAATATCCTTGAGTGCTCAAGGTCTTTTTCTTTTTCTTTTATTTATTTTTTTGAGTTGCAGCCCTAAGTGCTTTTCAATAGATCATTTTCAAAGTTTTTTTTCTCATGACCTTTGAAGGACTTTGAAAACCCTCGATTTTGATTTCATAGCAACTTACATGATTGAATGGTTTGATTTTGTCAGATGAAGTGCACCCCTCCTTGGACAGGCTGAACCATTTGGATTGATAGCTCATGGATAGCAGTACCAGGTCAGAAGCTGACAGATACACATGTTGTATTGCACACTCTGTAAGAATGGTCACTATAGCCGTATATCACACAGGCTTAACTGCACATGCGGGACAAACCTCCTCGTATCCAAAACTGAACTTTGCCCTGGTTTCATAACCCCCATGGACTTACCACTGGAGATCCTACCTGGAAACCTTGGACGGTGATGCGAACCGTATCCCCTACCTTTGCCCTGGCAGGGGTTATTGAAAGCTTGGGGCCTTTAGGAGCCGCTATGGAAGGAAACAAGAGAAAACACTGTCAGTTTTAAACATTAAAACTAGGAATGCACTAGAGCAGATACTGTGCTCCTGTATTCGTACTCATACTCATTAAATTTTTCAGATACCAAAAGCTGATACCACACAGCATGTGAACAGTGTTGCATCCAGACAAAGAAACACAGACAACAGAACAACAGAGAGCAGAATGTAGTTATTAGAGATTAAGCAGGTTTATGAAGTACATGTATATAATTAATTCACAGCCTGTGTGAAATGCGCTTGGCTATATGTGTCTCTGACATTCTGTACCAATGCAATTGTTACAGACACTGTGAATGTTTTGCTCGCTTTGGAATCGCAACACATTTCCGAAGTCAAAGCATGTTTCAGATTATAAAAAAAATTACATTTATGTTCATCGCTGTTGCATGATTTCTGTATAATGAGTGGTTCCCTATATTATTAGAGAAAATATATTTTTTTATTACAATATGTGCTGCTGCAATGGAGAAGCTCTTTTGTGCTATTAAATTAAAGATGAAATACCATTTAGCAATAAAATAAACAGTAAAAGTAATACAAGCTTGTACAATACATTTAAATTGGCATAATTAAGTATGAAAATAACTGAAAATTAACTATGCAAATGACAAATAAATGCCTCTTGACTCTTGAAGGAAATATCTGTTTGCTAAATGAAACCAGCTAACATGATTCTTATTCTTTTGGTTTCGAATCTGTTCCCAATACTTTTTAAAAATTATAAATGCAATGAAAATACAGGTATCGGTAAGTACCAAAAATAAAAGAAAGAGTAACGGACTTGTTCTTGAAAAAATGGTCTCGGTGCATCCCTAATCAAAACAATAGTAGTACAGTCATCGTATCATCGTACCAGCACAGTATAAACAGACCACGTCACGGCAATTTGAATTGGAGGTCAACTTGGGGATCAGTTTCCTTTATTAAAATTGCTGAGGAGTATTTATTTCCCAAGAGGGACAAGGACCTAAATTGGGTAGACACTCATTACTAAAGAAGAAACAGAGCATGCAAGGCAAGCGGTGGAGGAAGTAAGATAAAAGAAACTTAGAGAACTAATTCCCTTGTCTTGTGTGGACCGAATCTCCCAGATGGGTTTAATTTGGTCTCAGAGAATGGCTGGGATGTGATGAAGGAAAGGAAGGTTAAAATATCATATTTCGACCTTCTCAGGAACTGGGGATTTCTCTTGTGTACTCATGGGAAAGATAAGAAAGTGATTTTGTACATGTCTGTAAAGTGAGACCATAAGTTCCTCAAGTGAAACTTCGTCTATTTAGCCGTATGAGCTAGGCGCTTTATAGCAGCGGAGTCTGAGTGTAAAAAAGCCTCCGACTGGTCCTGTGTTAAGTGGTTCTGCATTGTATACCATGATTACCAGGATCCACTTCACATAACCATGAGAACCATAAAACAAGTTTTGTGAGCCATATGTTTGCGCTAACACATAATTTCGAAGCAAAGCTTTGTAAATGTAGATCAGACTTGAAATTATTCAAAAATACATCCCACTATGGCCTTTTTTTTCAAACCTTATTACGGCTAATGCTACGCTTTGGATCCTACAACACATAGAGATAATCCAGCTACTGAGAACTATGTGAAACAATGGCTAATCATGCTTTTACCCATCATTTAAGCCACAGAGTGTCCAGCAAAACTAATGAGTCATCAGGCCAGTCTTAGTCAGTTTAATGATTACCCCCTGCTCCCGCTTAATGGATTATGATTTCCGCTCTAGCATTTTTAATGGATCCTATGAATGTGTATTTCACACATAAATCAAGTTATAGCAGTACACTACACCAAATACACAGAAATCCTGTTTTGCCAGCTTTCTTATTATGGAAACGATCAGGGATATTAGCGGTCAGGCTTTGCAGAGAGGAGAAAGAGATGTGAAATGCAATACATGAGAGATTAAGAGCTTGTCAAGGCGTGAATCATGACTCAATGACTCAATTGATTTTCCTTAAGAAAACAGTTAAAAAACAAAAGAAGACCTTTGATAGTGCCTGTGTTCTGACAGAGCAATGGGCACTCAAAGGCTGACCCTGCCTTTTCCGTACCAAGTAGATGAATTAACGGATCAATACCGTGGATTGCCCAACCTAAGCCCTAACCACCGGAGCTGACAAAAAAATTCACTGAGCTGTGAAGTTTTCCTACCCGTGGTGCCGGGTAACTCTTCTGCCATAGCAGGTTTTTTTAAGCATTTTGAACAGAATTAGCCTGAGAAAGACTATAGCTTGCTGTTGAAGAAAGGTGATGGCCAGATGTCTGGGACCAACTCCAGGAGGAGCATTTGGTGACCCATGTCATCGCCTGTGATTTTGGCTGCAAGTACTGTAACTGATGAGCCACTGTTGACTTTTCATGCTTCACTAAGTGAGACAACTACAAAGTCTCAAACATTATAATACATAATGTGAAAACGTTTAACAGTGTTATTACAAACCCGATTCCAAAAAAAGTTGGGACTGTACAAATTGTGAGTAAAAAAGGAATGGAAAAATAATTTATAAATCTCATAAACTTATATTTTATTCACAATAGAATATAGATAACATATCAAATGTTGAAAGTGAGAAATTTTTAAATGTCATGCCAAATATTGGCTCACTTTGGATTTCATGAGAGCTGCACATTCCAAAAAAGTTGGGACAGGTAGCAATAAGAGGCCGGAAAAATTAAATGTACATATAAGGAACAGCTGGAGGACCAATTTGCAACTTATTAGGTCAATTGGCAACATGATTGGGTATAAAAAGAGCCTCTCAGAGTGGCAGTGTCTCTCAGAAGTCAAGATGGGCAGAGTATCACCAAATCCCCCAATGCTGCGGGGAAAAATAGTGGAGCAATATCAGAAAGGAGTTTCTCAGAGACAAATTGCAAAGAGTTTGAAGTTCATCATCTACAGTGCATTATATCATCCAAAGATTCAGAGCATCTGGAACAATCTCTGTGCGTAAGGGTCACGGCCAGAAAACCATACTGGATGCTCATGATCTTTGGGCACTTAGACAGCACTGCATCACATACAGGAATGCTACTGTTATGGAAATCACAACATGGGCTCAGGAATACTTCCAGAAAACAATGGGGTTGCTTGAGTGCGTGTGGCATTGGCAACTTACACATCTGGAAAGGCACCATCAATACTGAAAGGTATATCCAAGTTCTAGAACAACAAATGCTCCCATCCAGACGTCGTCTCTTTCAGGGAAGACCTTTCATTTTCCAACATGACAACCCCAGACCACATACTGCATCAATTATAACGTCATGGCTGCGTAGAAGAAGGATCCGGGTACTGAAATGGCCAGCCTGCAGTCCAGATCTTTCACCCATAGAAAACATTTGATAAAGAGGAAGATGCGACAAAGAAGACCTAAGACAGTTGAGCAACTAGAAGCCTGTATTAGACAAGAATGGGACAACATTCCTATTCCTTAACTTGAGCAACTTGTCTCCTCAGACGTTTGCAGACTGTTATAAAAAGAAGAGGGAATGCCACACAGTGGTAAACATGGCCTTGTCCCAACTTTTTTGAGATGTGTTGATGCCATGAAATTTAAAATCAACTTATTTTTCCCTTAAAATTATATATTTTCTCAGTTTAAACATTTGATATGTCATCTGCAGACTGTTATAAAAAGAAGAGGGGATGCCACAACGTGGTAAACATGGCCTTGTCCCAACTTTTTTGAGATGTGTTGATGCCATGAAATTTAAAATCAACTTATTTTTCCCTTAAAATTATATATTTTCTCAGTTTAAACATTTGATATGTCATCTATGTTGTATTGTGAATAAATATTGAAATTTGAAACTTCCACATAATTGCATTCTGTTTTTATTCACAATTTGTACATTGTCCCAACTTTTTTGGAATCGGGTTTGTCAATTATTATTATTATTTTTTTTTAAATGAATTTTTAGACACCCTTTTTTGTCTTCATGCACTATTAACTATCTGTTATCAACTAGACCAACATAAACCAGCCTAGACCAGCCTTAAAAGCCAGAAAGAAAAAAAAAAAAAAAAAACAAACACCCAAACTGGTTTATTTAGCAGAGCTAACATTGTCCAACCAAGTAATGACCCTGGACTTAATGTAATTTACCCAAATAAAACTTGTTCCTGGATCACCATTCTTACACTGGTACCAAAATCTACCATTAGGTTTACTTATGCTTGCTAATAATACACATGTTCTTTCAGGACCAACAAAGGATGTATAAGTCCCTGGCTTTCCTTTCAGACTTGTTTGACCGAAACTTGCCAATTTTTCTTCTACTTCTTATGGTCCACTGAACCTCCAAGCCATTAATAACCCTGACAGAGAAATACGGTTGTTTGAATGCACAAAGATTAATTCACACTCCCACACACAACCCACAACAAACATCTGCGTACTTATTATCAGTCTATTGGGTAGATGAACTTGGCGTGCAGGCATAGATCATCTCTATCCTCTGGATGGGAGAATATAACTCATTCCCCTTCTGTGTTTTGCTGAATCAGTAGCACCTTCACCCATGCAAATCCTCACTGTTGAGCCTGGCTCAGCTTTAATTATGGAGAGGCACTGACTGAATCACTGCATATTTGGATATGACTAATAGACAGCCAAGTCAGGGCAACAAGCCCAGCCGTGATGCTCTGAGGTGAGGACAGCGTTCAGAGAACACCGCCTCCACGGACCAACTGCATCCATTTAGAGTCTCACCTCATGAATATTCAGTGAATGTAATAAAAATGTGAGTCACTGTCAAGATGTTTTTGTCTCATGTCAAAATATTAAAAACTGTTAAAGATTTATGACTTCTGAATGCTCCTATGACTCGTGATTCATTTTCTGACCTAGTAAAGGTTAGTGGTGTCATGATAGTAACTGGAATAAAACCTACTAGTGCAACTAAATACATACAATAAAATATTCCAGTCTTATCTCCTAAAGTAATGGCTGCTGAAAAAATCAGCTTTATCATCACACACACACACACACACACACACACACAAACACACACACACACACACACACAAACACACACACACACACACACACACACACACACACACACACACACACACACACACACACACACACACACACACACACACACACACACACACACACAAACACACACACACACATATATATATATATATATAAACATTGTAACGGTTTATATAGGATTTAATTTTGAATTCAAAAATGGCTGTTTTGCACATGCGAAGCAAACAACAAAGGAAACAAATACACCAATTTACATGCATATGCAAGCATTTCTTCACATAGGAGCTAACTGTTATCACTTGGGGCTGTGCCAAGCTCAAGCTAAGTTTGTTAATGTTTTAAAATTTTAGTGCGATTCAATTAAAAACAACAACTGCACATTTTTGTTTTGTATTCTGTGAGTAAGAACAAAGGGAAGCCGAAATAGTGCTTGCTATCTTATTTTCTTAAGTAACAGAGATGCTGTTAAATTAATGGATTGAAGGCCTTGTTAAAATATACAAGAGTTAGCAAGACTTTTCTAGGCCTGCACTCCAGCAAACTTACTTCTCTCTCACTATAGTGCAATCAATGATACAAAACCTTGCTTTCCTATAGGGCAGCTTCAGATGCAAACATTCCTACTCTCAAGACACACACACACACACACAAACACACACACACACACACATATATATATATATATATAAACTGATTTGATGCTGACATCATCAGTTGTTAAATTTACACAGAACATTTTCACGGAAAATGTAAACTGTAAGGCCTACTACAAATGCAGTGAATTTACTTTACAAGTAAAAACAAAAAATTATTTCCTTATTTTATTTGTAATTCAATGGATGCATCAAAACGAACAAAAAAACAAACAAAAAAGAAACATAACACTACGAGAGTTAAAGTACAAAAAAGATTCACAAATGGTTTAACTGATTTTATAAAACAAACAATTCTGAAATTGTAAAAGAATATTGTTAAAATGTGCATTATTAATGCAGTTATAAAAAAGTAAATATGCCAAGTTATGATGTTGATTGGAAACTAAAAAATGTAACACCACTATGCATTATGCCCGTTTAAAAACATGTTCTTCATCATCTTGACTGGCTTTGGTACACGTCCCTCAATATATATTTTTACATTTCTCTATGAATCATTATTATGGGTGAATAACATTAAGCAGTCCTGCTAACTGAGAGCTATACGAATGCACATACTGCAGTATAAAATTCTCTCCCAGCTGACATAGTTCTGTCATCGCACAGTACTCTATTTTATTCACTAAGGGATCTGTCTATGTCATTTAGCACAAACCAATTCCTCATGCACTGCATCCCATGATTCATTTTGGTATATCGTGGCTATATATGATCAAAGTTTACTCTGCTGTCTTTCTTTCCATTGGATGCAATAATTATTTTATAAACACCAGGGAACTATGCTTTAGTAAAAATGAAATCACATCTCTCTCTCTCATGCTAAACGTTTGCAAAACAAGCAGATACTCTTGCGATAGGATTGCGATTTCTGTCTGAGCAGCCATGAAATGCACAGAGGGAGATCATGCTGGAATGAGCCGAGAATGACGGAATAAGTGAGAATGAGAACGAGAGAGAAATATTGAATGGAAACCGCATCAACTTCTAGATCATCCACACTTTCTTCGTCTTATCACTGTTTTTTTGTCCTTTCTCCCGCCTTCATCTTTTTCTGCACTGCTTCTGCACTAAGTGAGAGAAATGTCTCTGTTTATCTTGTCTTGCGTCTCATCACTTGCCTCTTTCTGAGGGCTGATAGCAGAGACTACAAGTGAGTGCTGCCTTTGAAGTGATAATGGGATCGTCAGGCCATCTTTGTTGTAGCTTTAAAAGCAAAAAAGGCAAAAAAAAAAAAAAAGCCTCTCATCCACGAAAATACAAAGTTATGCCAGGATCCCATTATTTGGCATTGTTGCACCACGACTTTCATTACTTATAAACAAGTGAACGCAACAAGCCTACTTTACTGACACAAATACGAAACACAACAAACAGTTTGACATATCATTGTTTTAGCGTCATAATTACCAGAAGGTAGACTTTTTTTTAAGATTATCAGTGGATTGCAATAGTGAGATCCAGCAACAATGTTGTCTTTGAGAACACTGTAAATTTCCCCTTTATGCTTGATTTCTTTAATTCAGGTTGACTTTTTCAATGACGTGGTTAAGTTAGCTCAATCTACTACGCAGACAGCTCAATGAATTGGCCTGTCAATCACGGGGAGATTTTGCATTCTGCATTAGTAACTGCAATCTGCTTGCCTGTAACGCAATTAAGCAACAAATAGAAACCAGTGTTGGTCTCACTGCATCTGTCAGCTGGGGATGTAAAAGGACTCACCTGTGATCAGACGAGCGGAAGTGAATAATTAAGTTGAAGGTCAAAAACAAAGCTTTTATACTGATCTATTGATCTGCATCAAATGTTAAAGCCAACAAAAGCAATACATACCCAGTATGACCTCAGTCTGCATAGGCATGGAGAGAGCAGGGTGGGTGACCTCGCAGCTAAACAGGGCGTCATTATCCAGCTGCGGATTCAGAGTCCAGGTGAGCTTGGCCTGGACCAGCACAGACCCATCGCTCTGGGGGATTTGCATGTTGCTGAAGAAATACAGGGGTTCTGTGCTCTGAACCCACCGTGGGAACTCTCGGCTGACTACTGTCTCTGGGATGGTCTCTGTGGCCGGGCTGGGCTCTTGACCGGGCTGTCTGGCCATGTAGCTCCTCCCAGGGCTCTCTGTGTAGAGGCGTCCGGGCCTGCCTTCCGGACCCAGCAGAGATAGAGACTTCCTCAGCTTAGTGTCGTCCAGATCTCTGCTGATCAGCGGTCTGGCTCCACGCACGCCAGCCAAGCCACCGCCCTCGTAACCAACGGTGGGTGAAACGTAGGAGATCACCTCTATCAACTCTCCATCCCGCTTGAAATATACCTGGCAAGAGAGACGAAAAGTTAACGATTGTCCACTTCAATCAGACTAATACTAATTTACTAATAATTTACCTTTATATATATACATATATATATATATATATATATATATATATATATATATATATATATATATATATATATATATATACATATATATATATATATATATATACATATATATATATATATATACATATATATATATATATATATATATATATATATATATTTTTTTTATGTCAGGTAAACCTTATGACTGAAAACATGTCAGTTGCACTAAAAATGGACTTCCTCCAGCTGGCCTCTAAAAAATATCTGAATGTATGAATGAATGAATGTGGGATGGCTACAGACTCTAACCAGGCCCTATGGTATAAAAATAAAAATATATAAAATAATGTAAATAAATAATATTTAAAAATATGTAATTGAATTAACAAATAATTACATAAATAAATATATAAGTTATAACCGTATATTCACATTTTATAACAAAGAAAGAAGCAAGCAAGCAAGCAACTAACTAACTAACTAACTAACTAATTAACTAACAAACTAAATAAAGGGACAGACACTGACTCAAAATATGCTGGTAAGTAAGTAAATAAATAAACCAACAATAAAAGTTGGATGGAAACTGATCTCCGAGAATATGCTGGTCTTAAAATAAATGAGCATAAAATATGTAACATTTATGAAATAATGTAATAACAACAATAATGCAAATAGAATTTTTACTACTACTAATAATAATCAATATAATTGGCTCCAGCTATACTTTTTTGTCGTTGGCTGGTGAAAATACATTTAATTTAAAAATTTTATTTATTAAATTGTCTGAATTGATTACAAAAAATTCCATTCGTAATACATTTTAATTACCTCAGACACTTATGACTTGTGATGTTTAAATATATTCTTCAAATGCCTATGAATCGTAAACAAAGACTGTGATGCACTTTGTTGATTTGTTGGCAGATTATGCAGTACAATAGTCAGTTACGTCATCGCTTGATTGTTAACTGGATATGCAGGCTGATTCTGAAAGCATTTTTCCAGATTACACATCTACAGCATGAAAACCAGCATCATTTTGGTATAAAAAGGTATGAGAATTTCTTTTCTCAAAAAAAAAAAGAGAGAGGACGCAATAGTCAGTATTTGCTGCAATCAAAGTAAATTGTGAAATTACCTAAACAAAAGTATCTGGGACAATGCAAAGCATTATTCAGCCCAGAGGACCAGTGAATGGAAAATATACGCGACACAGTTTCTGCTTTGTGTTTGTGTTCCACTAGTGTGTTGCTGTAACAGCCTCTCTCCACTACAGTGCATTTGGGTATTAAGATTCCCGGCCGGTAAATCACTTGACAGGGAATTAAGTTCCCACTTCAAAACACAACCTCCAGATATGTGTATTAAATTCAGTAGGCCTAATGCCTGTAGCATTAATGTTTTCACAGTGCTCTGCTTGTACCCATTTTACTCTCAATCCCTCCTTTTCCACAAGAAGAAGGAATAAGAGGGGTTCGGCATAAAGCACTGCATGTTATATATATCATTGCATTACAGAAGACCTATCCTTGCACTGTATCCCTTTTTTGTCCTTTCGTTCTGTGTGTGTGGCTTTGTCTGGCTTTGATTTGATCTCACCATTTATGTCCCCTCACTCTGTTGGGTAAATAAACATAATATAACATGGGTGAATTAAGCTCAAGTCCTTGAGAAGTCTTGTTTTCAATGTCACAAGAATTCAGAGGCAGAGGAAGTGAGAGATAGGCTTGCAAGGGACAGCGCTATTTCCCTCCATGCGACGACTGTTTTTGTGGCTAATGTGCTCTAAAGTACACACTTTATCTTGGCTGCTGAGAGGGGTTAACAGCCTATACTACACTGTGGCTTTTACTTGCATTATCTGACCATTTGTGCCTGCAGACACAGGAAAGAGCAGACAGATGCATAGCAGAACCCTAAGCTATTAGCTAAGGCTCTAGAGAGTAGCTAATGTCTAATATTAGTGATTGTGTGAGATAACAAAACAATACTTTGCCTACGGAGCCATTTGGAAAATACAATGCAATAACTCAAGCTATGGCTGAAAAGAGGCTAGTTTAATTGCAATGTATGGAGGTTCATCAGGCCTCAGTTTTATTTAGTCAAACAAAGTCACACAAGGGAGTATTCGGAGCATTCGTACTGCAGCATCAATGCCACAGTTTATCACATACCTGCTTGCCATGTAAACACACTATATCACAGTTGCATAAACCCTGGATGTACCAGGGCCATAGCTGGAGTTTGTGGGGCCCCGGTGCAGGTTATACCAGTAGGCCCTGTTTGAAATTGTTTAATTTATATGTTCCTTCTATTTATTTATTTGTGCTGATTACACAATGTTTACGTTTTTTCAGGTTTGTTGGTGTCCAGGTACAGAACCCGAATAATCAAATGTAAAATAGCACTGCATAGTCTTTACTGTAAAAATTGAATATACAGTAAAACCAAAATGTATTGAGACACCTTCAACATTTCTCACATTTCTAACATTATCACAGTTTATTTGCTATAGTTTAGAAAATGGTGCTAAAATATCACAAGAACTAACAGTTAAACTGTGTCAGAACAAATTCATCTTGATAATATCAGATAACTTTGATAGAAAGGCATGTAATGGATTACAAATCAACCAAAAATTCAGACAACTGTTAGTATGACAATATTAACACAACTATCAATAATTTGTTGATCAATTACCAGGCAAAGCTAAATTTTGTTCAGTCTGTGGTGTTGGTTGCACTGGCAATTGAAGAAAAAATACTGGTCAGGTTAAAGTGTCTGAATAATTTTTGGGTTGACTATTAATTCTTGTTAAAACTATAAAGTAATTCGGTCAAGAGCAGTGAGTGGTTTACGTTCTTTCATTTGGACTAACATTAAGGACACAGACAGCAGATAGTAAATTAAGTGCGGTCACTTTAAGAGACAATGCATTCATGATAGACATCCGATTTCTTTCTCCACTGTTTACTTTCACTTTAGACATAATCGACCGTTTTTTTTCGAGGATAATGAATAATGATAATTGATGTTAATTGATGATAATTTTTTTCTCCAAGATGAATATTTAGAAATTTTTGTATGTATTGTCATTACAACAGCAAGAAGATGCAAATTTCGGTGTTGAAGCACGATACGTGTCTCTCTGCATGCGCCCTGTGTGGACAGAATACTGCACGCGGTAGCTGAAGTGGGTTCTTTCACTTCTTTTCTGTTTGCTTGTATAAACTGCGAATTGTATTTGTTCATTCAGGTGAAGGAGAGCTCAGTTTGGTGTTGCTGTCTGTGAGACGCATCTTTCTGCATGTGCACCAAACACGCTGTGTGTACTCAGTTGAGTTTTTCCGCGTATTGTGTTTGAATGCTTTGAACTCTTTTGAATGTTTAAATGGGCAAGGCTTAAATACACGTATAAATGATATGATTTCATAATTATGCATAGCCAGTTAACTGTACCGGGTCCCCACCTCAACCAGTGACAGCACTACACGGGGCTAGGGATAGGCTAGTCAGAATTTTTAATTGCCCCGGTTTAGCCCCTTTCCTTTAGAAGTAACCAAAAATGTGATTATTTTAAAGGGGGTTTTCTATACCCACACACACATACATGGCAAAATATTACTGATTAGTTTAATGTTTAAGCTGACAGGCAAAATTCACAACAAAACGTCACCTATACCCAAATGTTTCAGTCTGCAAAGCATGTATACACATGAAAAAAAAATTGAGCTCTAGTTTATCATACTAAAGTAAACAAAATATATAGCTAAACTATTCTATCTAAACTAAATTCTATCTTGGCTTGATCAATGTTATGTGAGAGTCCCGTATCTTTGGTTAACATGCTAAATCTCCTGCAGTTCCTACATGTCACCAGCATGAGGAGCTATATATCCTCTGCCGCAATCTGGGTTAGGTCTGAAAGAGAGAGAGGTAGTCTGCCTCTGCAAACAGTGCACAGAACTCCTATTCATAGCCATGCTAATCACCAAGGTAACGGTCAAACAACATGCTCAACTCATTCCAATCACTGTTCTTAGCAAACACGGTCTCTTGAATTATTCATACTGTTAATACAGCTCGCGGAATTTAGCCCTGTTTTAACAGAATTCAGTTTTTGTGTTTTGTGGATGGCATACTTGAGTTTTTACTTGAACACAGTCTGAACATATATGCTCTCCACAACATTTTCTAAAGAAATGTGAGTCTACATCCCTTACGAAAATTAACCATGGTTTTACTACAAATAAAACCAAAAAAACATGGTTACTATAGTTAAACCATGGTAACCACAAATTAACCATGGTTTTGCTAAATTAACCATAGTTTAACCATGGTATTTGTAGTAAATCTGTGGTTATACAAATAGTAGTCAACACGCCAAAAAACCATGGTTTACTACAGTTTTACTATAATAAAACCATGGTTATTTTTCGTAAGGGATGCACAATAGTTTTGTTTAAATCTGTTCAAACACACCCCGCAATGTCCAATTGGGAACTACCGTAAATTTTGGTAAGTACCATTAATCATTTCAAAAGAGCATTGCTTATTACTGGTAATGTCTTATCACACAATGAGCAGGAAAAGGCATTGTTTCTTTTCACAGGGGATAATCAATTGTCCTTATAATAATTTATCTCTAATGTGTCTTCAATAATTGCCTTGTAACTAGAGCCATAGTCACAATGCCCATTTCAGTCAATACAAATTAGATATTAGGCATATTTGATGAACTGTTGATGGGCTGCCCTTTGATTGGTTGTTGTCTGGGGAAAAGCAGAGTTTCTAAAGTCTTTAAAGTCCTTTTTATGGAGATTCTGGGCTGTCACACATCTTACTCCCACGCAACCCGAAATAGTTCCGCATTAATGCAGCACTTGTGTCTCACGCCTTAGTAAGGAGAGTAATTATACAGCAGCCAATGTAGAGTGTATCCAAGCACGATATATTGCAAAAAAATACAGTAAATGCTGAAATAAGCCAAAATAGCATGTAGTTCAGTGCCCTTGAAGTGTTTTGATATTTCTTAAGCCCAACGTTACAGAGTAAAGAACAAAAACCCTTCAGTTTCAGTTCTTGAATGCAACAGGCTTTTCACAATGTATGTGCACAAAAAAAACATGCATGTGCCTGCACCTCTGTGGATTTAAATTAGCGCAGCAAACAAACAGCGATGTAATTCCATGCCGCCAGTGGAGCATATTGCCTGTGAATGGATGTTAATGAAAGCACCTGCATGCAGCTCATTGCCAAGTGCACTATTTTGAGTGGAAAGCTCATTTAGAGACTTGACAATAGTGGCTGTTCCTTTGGCCTCTTTTTCTGCTTCCTAAAATTGTCATATTTAACCACTGGACTGTCAAAGGAATGATGGCCTTACTAGTGCTGTTACAATGCGGGAGAGATGAACAGACTTAATGACAGATAATATAGGGGATTATTATCTAGTCCTCTTTCAATCAGCAGCAGATTGTGCAGAGGACACACCAGCCTGGCCCGACAGCTGATGGACTGCTGTTTTTTTCCAATGCTGCTCTTCATGGTATTTCAAGACGAGAAACATCCCTTGAGGTCTATCAGCCATGTAAAGAGACTCCCAAACAAAATGCACAAACACTACTTTGATGGTATGGTGTAAATGATGTAAATGAAAAATATCAGTAGCCTATAGAAAGTAGTTATATTTATGAACGATAGAGACACCATCATGATGGCTGAATGCTGCTCATTTTATTTCACTTGCCTCTCTATTATCTGTCACTTTTGTTAATATAAGAAAAGTGAAAATAATTTGAAGCAAACTCAGCATTTCTACAACTGCATCAGTAATCAAAAACATACTGTATGATTGATGCTGCATATGTACATGATAATGTACATATATCTCTATATAATTTTTTTTTTTCTCAACTCATTGTTACTCCTATTGACTGCTGCTATTTTTTCAGTGGAACACAAAGGTGACACTGTCAATAATCTTTACTTAAAAAAAAAAAAATTGAAACATGTTCTATGTCCCCAAACCAACACTGCACGCCACCCCCCTCCCCACAGAAACCAAAAAAGCCTAAATGAGAAGACTTGTAAAACAGTAATGGAAAAAGGCATTTGAAGTTGCAGAAGATTAATCCAATGCTGCGGCCCTGGAGCACAGCAGTATGTTATTTGTAGGGTTAGTGAAGCAAGAGGCAAATAAGTACATAAACATCCTGCAATACAAGATAAATATTAGATTTGGTATTTAGATATATCATTTGGTTTGGTTTTAAAACATTTTTAGTGACTACTTTTAGCTTTCAAATTCTTTTAAAAGCATTTACACTGATTAACTTGACAAATCAAAACATCACTATATTCCAACAACTGTGTGTCTTTCGGTTGCCTTGATTTTTATTATGTTCCTGGATAAATATTGATACAATATTGTCCAAAAATATAGACTTGGCCCAATCCCTACCCCTAAACTTAACCCTACCCATAATTTATTCCTAAAATCAGTGGGAACTGATTAAGAAGGCTGTAGAAGCACCTAACCCTGGTTGTAAGCCTAAAACAGATATTTCCTGAAAAGTTATATCTCAATTCTGATTGGTTGATTGGAATGTTGTTCCAGGATCAACAAGGATGTTGATCCAGGAACATGTTGTACTTCGTGAAACCATGCTCACCGTGTCTTTCTGAAGGCAAAAAGGTTTAGAAACACATTTCGAAGTATATTCACAGGCTACTTAAAATGTAGAAAATGGCGTCAAACAGTGTGAGAGATCTTTATATCTCTCAATAAGTTGTCTACATACAACTAAAGGAACCGGCTTACTTGCTATTGAAGATGACACAAAACAAGCCACATTCTACTAACAGCCCAGATCTGAAATTCCTTTGAAAAATATTATCGCAAGAGCCTCATCAGCCTCCTAGACATCCAGGAACCTTTGACTAAGATCTTTTCAGCTCCAATTTAACCACTGTTTCTTGGCTCCCATGGCTTGTCTGCATTAGCGGATGTACCTGGGAGTTTGATGAGGACTCGGAGCGTGCAGCCTACGCTGATGAAGCGGAGACTGTCTTGTGTGAATGAATGGCAGTGGATTGGCTGGTAATGAGGGGCAGAGCTGCTGGGTGAGCGCTCCTCGGGACTTGCTCTCATGGGTTTTGTGCTAATGGAGGCCAGAACTGGTCAGCCTTGTGCTCAGCAATGTGACTCTTCAGGTGGGGTGGTTGAAATCTTTTTCACACCACATGCCTATCACGCTGGGCTCTTAATTGCTGGAGATTGGGGCAAGATAGATCCGGAATACATTATGGTGCGCCCACAGAGCATGATTAATGGGCTGGTGGGATTTTTCACAAACCGCTGGCTGAACTCGAGCTTGTATGGATGGTGTTCATGAGGCTGAGGTGTGTGGGCCGCAGAAGCCCCACTGAATTCAATGAAAAGATTCACTTTAAACAGTTATAGGGCTTTTGTACTCTGTACCCTATACACAATCACTGCACAAAGAGTGAATAAGAATATATAAATAAAAATAAAGGACTCTAAATTGCCCTTAAAATATGTTGGAAAATAAAATAAAGTAATTTTCAAAATTAGTATTAAGTAAAACACACACACACACACAAACACACACATACACACATACACACACACACACACACATATATAAATTGAATTATATATCATTAAAAAGTCTTGGGTAACTAATATTAAAGAAATTGTCACTTACGTCAAACCTTTCTTCTGTGAAACACAAAAGATAATATATTGGAAAAAAGTATATTTTTGGGGCAATAAAAAAAGAAAATTGTGTATATCAAATGCACTTTCAAGTGGAGACGTAGTGGTGCATTAATGGGTTTTTTTCATACAATGTAAGTCAGTGGGGTCCAGGGCTGTTTTGGACCCCACTGACTTTCATTGTATGAACAAAAATATGTACATCATTTATTTATTTCACAGAAAAAATAAAGTCATACAGATTTGGAAAGGCATACATTATCACATTATGACAGTTCTCTTTATTTATGTTATGGACAAATAATTTTGTTCTGTTTTGTTCAATGTGATGTACTGATCAGGAAATAAAGCCTGGAAATCAAGTCAGGAAAAAATAAATGAATAAAATTATTTAAAAAAAACAAACTCCCCTCTTTATAACACACATGAAAGAAACTTTTGCTCGACATTTGGAGATGACTCCTCTGTATTAGATACATCCCTGCTGTGAGCTATTGCATATAGTGGGCAGAAAATCGATGTCCGAAAACAAAACAAAAAATAACACTTAGGGACATCTCTCCACTGTAAATGATGCCTATTTACAGTATAAACAGGATGTGTTTTTGCATAAAATTGCCTTAGACTCACCGATGGTGCTGGTTTGCCTCCTTTGGCAGTGCAGACCAGAGTAAGATTCTGGGCCTGGTAGCGGCTGAAAGGTGCTGGCGTGTTCTCTGCCACAACTGAGATGTTGTTGGGTGGAGCTGTGGAATAGAAAAGGACATCCATTAGACATTATGGGACACTTCTACCATATTCATCATTCAAGCATTTCAAAGCTGCATTTTCTCCATAATGCATAGTTATTCCCTATTAAGCGTTTGAATGCTAAATCCCCATACCAGCTTTAACACTCTTTGGTCTTTGAAACAGATTCTTAAATCTTGTGTATATCCAATGCACTTTCAAGTGGAGACGTAGTGGTG
This sequence comes from Carassius carassius, assembly GCF_963082965.1. Lineage (NCBI taxonomy): Eukaryota > Metazoa > Chordata > Actinopteri > Cypriniformes > Cyprinidae > Carassius > Carassius carassius. The sequence goes on from NC_081792.1 coordinate 21,262,096, forward strand.
CATGGCTGGGGGTTTTGGAGCATGTCAGCGTAGCTTTATTCAGCCAATGAGAGCTCGACTTCTCATATAGGCCAGTTCAGAGTAAAGAAGTAGCATTATACAGAGAGGAAGGAAGCAAAAGTCTGGAAGATGATAGGATCGTGGTAGGGCCACAGGGAATTTCAGCACTGGATTTCTTGGTCTGCAAAGACTCTGACCCCTCACAGCGAAATGAGATACAACCACCTACGATGCAGAACTGCAAATGTGCGGTCCTGGGGGTGCTGTTTAAGTTCTCGGCATTCCAGCAGCTATCTGAAACATAAAAAGCACCAGTCATAAAGGCTGGATGTGCGAAACCCAAGTTGTTTAAGATGATGTGGGACGGTTTATGCATATTATATCAACCAACTCCTGCCAAGCTCCACTGGGGAGTCATGCGAGTGTGTCATGGCATTGGAAAAGCAGAAGCATATATCTTGACCGCCTGTGGGGAAGATAAAGACGGACTTCCTGGTACTTAATGTAGAAAGGATATGACGCTGGCTTGAAAACAAAGCCCTTCCCGGTTCTCCTTTTGAATGGCCTTTATTTAAGCCTACCTGTCAGCTGGAATGAGCTGACTTTATCAGCTATTCAGGGATGAAAAGGGGCGTAGGGGTTTATCACATCAGCATTTTTTACTAGCACTGAGCGATTTATGATCCTCTGTCAACGCATCAGTGTAGGTGGGCATTGACTATTCAAGCAGCCGCATTATCACATAAAACACTTCCTGCAAATTCGCTTTCACACCCTGCTGAGACAATTGGATGTTGCTTCTGCTTAGTTTGGAGCTGTCTGGTGCTTTTTGCATGTTGAAAGGATGACAAAAGGCATGTGATATCAGCAAAGGATCAGAAGGTTAGTTCACCCAAAAATTAAAACTGTGTCATTTATTCACCTTTATGCTATTCCGAACACGTATGACTTACTTTCTTCCATGGAACACAAAAGGAAGAAAGGTCGCTTTTTTCCATGCGATTAGTTTTCAAGCTTCAAAAAGAATGCAAAAAAACCATACAAGTAGTATTAAATTAAAATTAAAGTTGTCTACATTACTTGTATACTGTATTTCAGTATAATAACTTTAAGAGACAAAATGACAATTTTGTTGTTATTAACTGATAATTCTCCCTTCCAGTAAACTCCAAACCAGTCAATGAGCTGAACTGGATTATCACTATTTTGAATTTGTGTATCTGCAAGAGATAATGATTACACTAATAATTAACATTTTTTGGTAGATTTCTCACAAAAAAGAAAGTGTTTTTATTTTTAAGTGAACTATTCCTTTAAAAAAAGAGCCCTTCAGGACATCTGACTTGAATCACTTGATCAATAACGCTTGCATACTAAGCAGGCAGAGGAAGGCAAAAGACGGTGTATCAGAAGGCCAAGGGTAATACGTTTTTTTTTTTCAAGTGTCACTTTAAGTCTAAATCCATGTGCTATTCTCCAATAAATGTGCAATTGAAATTAATTGATTAAAACAAAAGAGATGGAGGAATGTGTGAAGGTTTAAGAGCTTCTGTTTCCTCAGCACCTAATTGCTTATTGATAGCAGATGTATGGAAGGAAATTAACCTTAGCGAACGCTATTAGCTCTCTGGGAAACTGAGACTTGTCCTAAATTGGAGAATGATATGCTGTCACTTGGTATTGCGGATGGGACTATAATACGCACCTGCACGTACAACCAAGACACAGAACATTGCCCCTGAACTGATAACGTCCCATAGCCATAAAACACAATGTTAAATGTTTTGTTTGTTAAAAGCTCACAGTGGTCTTGATGGATGAGACCCCATGGTTTCTATTTATAGCAGTGGCCAGTCAAAGCTATTTAACTATGTGCTCTCACAACTGCTTCATGAAATGAGCCAAGCATACCAATACAAACCAATGTCAGTCGGTAAAATCTATTGCCCATATCCTCTGAATTAGCCAGACTAGAGTTATACTTAAAGGTGCCATATGTAAAAATTGAGGTACAAATATCCAAAAAATGACCTACATGCATCAAAAGAATGAGAAGAAATAAGGGCGATGATGTCATTAAAAAATGTCAAATTATAGTGCTGCAGAGATATCAACCTTAATTAGCATTAGCATTACTAGCCACGGCCCGACAGGTGTCGTAATACCAGTTTCGGCCATGGGAGGCGGTATGCGGACAACATAACCACCAGCCAACCTGCAATACACGAATAACTCGCACGGCTTGTGGGCATACTTGAACCTGATGTCAATCTTGTGGAAAGTACAGACCACTACTTCAGTTCAGGGAAGAGAGCGGAAGGATGGCTGAAGCCCTTGGCAAGAGACCCCTACCACCACCACCCGCTACAGGGAAACAACCGCGCTCGGAATCACAAATCAAATCTGATAAGAAAAGGAGCTGAACCAGAGTAAACATCGGCACTGCTTTCCATCGCTGGAGAGAACTGATGGACTTGAAAGAAATGAGGTTCGACTCTGAACTTGCAACATTTCTTTTGGATTGGTAAGTAAGATGCTGTTAGTATTTCGCTAGAAGTTTGTTTTATATGTTTGCGTATTTTTTTCGGGAAGTTATAACATAGAAATGTATCGAAGGCTGTTCGATAAACGTGCTAATGTTAGCGATGGCTAACCGTAGCTGCGTTTGTTACTATAGTAGAGATGATCGGTTCACTTGCGCTAGGGATCTGCCGTGTAACATTTACAAGTGCCAAAACGGTATTGTTTGAATTGCGTAATAAAATTGATAGAATCTGATATTTTTTTATATCATAACTAACCTGCTCTGTCTAGTCTGTTGGTCTCCATGTCCTCTTTGCTTCGTGGTTTTTCTGTGCGTGAGAAAATTGATGTGTGGCGTGAAAGCGTGTGAAAAGAGTCAATTGCATGTGTCTCACGGTGAATGCTTGAGAGTTGGCAGCTCTGGTTACGTTGGTTGGCGCTAGCTTGGTCAACATCAGCTGTCTGATGTTGACCAATGATGTTGACAGAATGCTGTCTGTCAAATTAATTTAATTCAAATAATGTGTATATACAACTCAATGTAATATGAACAAAACGAATATGAACATATTCACTGGTAAAGGTGAAGGGGAGTAGCTTGAAGATGTCATGTTTCAAAATCACTTGACATCACCCAACGTTCCTCTGGAGGCAAAACGTCCTCTTATAGGCTTCGGCTATGGCTCTAGGGTTGTTGTGAAGGTAGGGGCGGAGCATAGAGACTATGCCGTTTCTCGTTTGTTACTCTAGAGTAGACCAATTCACTTTATTGAGGCATACTGCCCCCATCTGGTATGGAATGTGGAGTATGACTTGATTTTTTTGCCAGACATGACATATGGCACCTTTAAGCAATTACTAAATTCTACCCTTATAATCAAACACTCAATTAATTACACATTTGACTCCTAAAGGATAGTGAGGTTGATTATAAAATGATTACAGATGCCTACTGTGCAAAATAATTCTCATAAATTATCTCCTGCTGTGATGGCTGATCTAATTTAAGTCCATTTTGACATATTAAAATCCCTCTATTAGTGTTTATAACTCTTCTGGTAATTCAAAATGTTCATGTAACAGTTAAGACACATTCACGAACCCTTTGATGGAAAGATAAAGTTAGTACACGATTAAAGAAGTTTTAGAATTGCGAGTGAGACACTGCTTTTATACAACAGTTCAACAAGTTAATAAGGAATAATTTACAGTTTAAACACAATATTGCCAGTTACTTCTCTGTTTTTGTTCCACAGATGAAAACAGTCCCTAAACGACAGACTTTTTCAGCTTATAGTTCCTGAATCAATCTGGTTTTGAAGAAATGATCCAATGACTCACTCATATAGACAAGTCACTTGTTTTGTTCCTGAATGAATCTATGCTTTTAAATGAATCAGTTGAACAAACTCACTCCTAAAACAGTGGCTTAATAGTATATACTTCATTTTACTTTTTAAAATACTTTTCACTGCATAATTCACATACTGTATTTATCACTGCACATTAAACTAAAATAAAGTATTTTAACATCATTATTCCATAATTACTGACACAATGAGCTTTACATTTTTAAACATGTGGGAGAAGGTACTAAATATATGTGTGTGTAATATTATCAATAAATAATACTACGACACATGCACAATAAACTAGAAAGGCAGTCTGGGGGTTTATCATGAGACTCATCTTAACTCCACTGTTTTGCATTGTTCATAAGATAAAACAAATCTATTGGATGTTGTCAGCAGGGAAATCTAAAAAAGCCAAGACATTGGAATAATCCTTGATGGAATGATTGAAACGATTAAATGCTATGGCTGCCATGCTTGGCACACAACAATACCTTGTTTAATCCTTTAACGGATCAGGAATGTTGGTCGATGCAACAGAATTACAGCTTTTTCACACTCGATTTAATTACACTATCAAGGTTGTTGAGTGTTTTTTTTTATTTTGTGCACCGAGGGAGAAAACACATATGCCATTTTGTCGATTTTGTCACACAAAGCTTGTCTCCCATCGGTGAATGTTCTGTCTTTGTCAAGTTTCAACTTCATACTCAAAGAAAAAGCTGAAATATTTATACAAAACAAGATTAAATGTTTACCCAAGGAGTCATTCTTGTTCTCAAATTATCAAGTTGGAAAATAATCACTGCTGTTGTGATCACATGCAATTCTATTCCTGCTGTAAACAATGTTTTGAGAGAGAAAGAGTGGAGAAAACAAAAACAAAAAACAAACAAACAAAAAACACTACGGGAGTCACTACAAACCTACAGCGAGTGTTATTTCACCAAGTACAATATTTTCCTGGATCAACATCCTTGTTGATCCTGGAACAACATTCCAGTCAACCAATCAGAATTGAGATTGAGAACTTTTCAGGAAATATTTGTTTTAGGCTTACAACCAGGGTGCTTCTACAGCTTTGTTAATCAGCTATCGTTTCCCACTGATTTTAGGAATAAATTATGGGTAGCTTTAGGGGTAGAGATTGAGTTAAGTCTATATTTTTGGAAAATAATGTTGATCCAGGATCATCAAAAGATGTTGATCCAGGAACATGTCTTACTTGGCAAAGTCACGGTGTTGTAATGTGAATAGCACTGGTCTTCTCACTGACCCTGAAGTAAACCTTTTTAGAGTGTATACTTCATGGAAGTTATTTTTTAAGCCAGTCATGAAAAACCTTCAGTATCACTGAACAGAATTAATTAATAAAGCAAAATACTCCACTAGGAAGAACGTTCGGGAACCCTGCTAAGATGCTTGACTCTGGACCTGTCTAAAGTGGTTTAAAAAATGTAATGTCTCCTTATAAAAAAGCATACAATAAATGTTCCACTACTCCACAATTATACTTCCAATCCTTTTCCCTCCTCTCATAAGCCACACTGTTGAACCATTCATCCTAATGGGAACAGCAATATTCCTTTTGCAGTATGATAGCCTGAAGCACCATTACTTTACTCTCTTTAAAAAATAGCAAATAGTTTTTTTTTTCTTCTTTATTTGAGGAACAGAGGCTCACATTTAGTAGCGAGTTCCCTGAAGACACATCTTGTTGGCCTGGTAATTACAGGATTTAGTGGCCTTTTGAGACAGCGAAAGGAGGGGTCTACATCCCCTCTCACCCTCCTCTGACATCTGTTAATAAGATCTATTGGGTTCTTGGTTAAAACACAGGGAACACCAATCAGTGCCGTCTCTTTTTCAAGGGAAGTCATTTACTCATAACTTTCCTAATGGATTGTGTATGTGCCTCTTTTGTGCTGAGCCCTATTTTGAATCCTAAAACTAATCAGCCAGTGTTTGTAGAGGTCTTCAGACATCTGACTCAGACAAAAACAGAACGGTTTCTGACTAGGCTTCATTAAGCTGTTTATCAACACTTTTAATAGGGCTAAAATGAAGGTAATGACAGAAAATCACACAAAACCACTGATGTATTTGATTAAAAACCTTCCTGATTAATTCAATGAACTGCCTTAAAGAGCACTTATCAACAAGCAATCACATTATCTTACTTTGGTTGTAATATAGCTGCCACAAATCATACGACTCATTCAGACATATGGGAGAAGGTTCTTCAGGTCTAATAGTTAAAAAAGAAGCAGGTATGACAGAGCTTTGGGGGTTAAGAGACCTGGGACAGTTACAAGTATAGTCCTTCTGTATCACTAGTGACACTATTTTGAGCCGCTTGGGATGAAAGGTGAATACTAAACTGCATGCAACCATAGTTTACCTCTTACTCATTGGTTTCTCTACAGGAGGCAGAGATACCAAAAGTACAATAATTACCTTTAGATGTTAATTAAATATATATATATATATATATATATATATATATATATATATATATATTTATATATATATATATATATATATATATATATATATATATATATATATATAAGGAATGCAACTTGCAACAAGAACACCGGGAGCCAAGTTCAGAACCTTCAAAAAAAAAAAAAAAAAATCTAAACATAAGCAAATTAACCTTAAAAATCAAAGTGTATATGCATTAAAAGCCAATTTAGAAATATCATCAATGACTTAAACAAAACAAAAAAAATGTTTGGTTTTTTAAAATCAGTGGATTTGAATGGATTTCAAAGGTTATACGCTCTCGGCAGCCACTATTTTACAGCAGAGACCTCTTTTAATGAATACCCCTCATTTCAAGTGGTATTTAATGTAGTCTCAGTCATATTTTCTTGTTTGTTTGTTTGTTTATTTATTTATTTCAACAGGGACAATGTGCAAAAAAACATTAATTAAAGATGCTTTGCACCAGATTTAGCTCAAGTTAGTTTCCATCTGCAGTCCCCGAGCAGGTGAATCACAATAAAAAATATACAATATAAAATGTAATTAGTCACTCAAATACAACTATTAATTCATTCATTCAACCATTCTCCATTACACCCACCAGTCAGTAAATCATACCAAAATTACTACAATAAAACTTAACTAAAAATCATATTTACATACACCGTTATCTATGCTGACACGACTGGTTTTCCAATAGCACTTTCCTAGTATTGCGAGAAAAATCCTTCAGGTCTAAGGTAAGTTTCAGACTCTGTGGGAGTTTGTTCCATTCTTTGATGCCTTTAAATGAGAAGGCTGTCTGTGCAAAGGCCGATCCACGTTTAGGAACAATGAACAATGAACAAAATTTATTAAAAGCATTTCCATCTTCCTTTCAAAAGACAGTAAGCCTATTTTATTTTCTATAGTATGTACTGTATTAAATGGTTGCATTTTTTATTTGCATTTAGCATTGCTTTCCCATGCTGTGTGCAACAGCAAACCCTATTTTACTACTATTAGGTCAATTTAAAATAATGATGAAGACTTTTTCAGTGTGCCCCTTACAATGATTGTATGTTTAAACTGGACTTTTATGTAACTTTACTCTGTTAAATAGAATGTATCTAGAATAGTAGCAGGATTATGTGCTAGATAATGAAGGAAATGTCTAGCTGTGTTCTTATGAATGCAGAACTTGTAATGGCAGATTCAAGGTCTTTTCTACACTCCTCTATGGTGTGGCAAATAAAAAGGCTTCATTCTCAAGAGATTATTTGATGTATTCTCCCTGTGAAGTAAACAGTAGCATAAGATCATCTGAACAGCAATGTATTATTCACAGTCCTGAATGGCATAACTGTTTATACTTTGAAATGAGGCAGAACATATACTTCCATTTGAATGTAGACACAGAGGTGTGCTCTGAGAGACTGCAAGATTCAGCTCTGACTTTAAACTAGTCTATAGGCCAAGCATTAGAAAACTCTGTAAAAAACAAATAACATATAATGGCAAACGTGCATTGCTCTATTTTAGATGCCCCCGAATGACACATTAAAAAAGTCCCAATGCTTTGCACTGAACTTCATGATATCAATCAAATCTTACTGTGTAGACAACACGGCTGCTGCTCTTTATCCATCATCAGGTACTGTTAGACACAATTAATAATTTTGATGGTTCTGAGATTTGACAATGCAAACAAAAAATTATGTATGAACATTTGATTTTGTCAGAGATACAGAGGTCATGACTGTGAATAGTCCACTGTCTGGACTTGATAATTGAGTTTACAAGTCATTGGTTTTACGAGCCAGTAAACAAATCAAATTTATTATGCATTTCTAATTGAATTCTTAAAGATTCAATGGAGTCCTGATTGGATGAACTGGGGGGACAAAGAAATAAAAACAATCCACAGTGAACAATGTCACCTAAACAGAATTACATTTGCATAGAATACACACTACACTGAGAAAAAAAAGTGAGAAAAAAAGTAAATTTCTTGTAAATTTCACAATGAATTACAAAGAAATAACAGTTCCCTTTCAAGGGAACTTCGAACTGCGTCCTCTGAGGGGACACTATGGGGAACACCTCGTCGTGACCCGTGTCTGAAGCATACTTTGAAAAACGCCAACGTGTTGGCCGGCGACAGCCTCTGACGTCACTACCAGCGCGACTATAAATACGCGCCCGTAGGACCCGTCACTATCTTCTTCGTCTTCAGTTGACTGTTTTGTTTGAAGCGTGCATCTGAGAAACGACCAAAACGGTAAGAGCGATCTATTACTGTTTTCATCATGGCTTCCACTAGCAAGGCGTTTAGACAGTGTGTGCATCCGTGTCAGCGTTATCTGACACCCGATGACACGCACACTCTTTGCGTCTCTTGTTTGGGCGAAGAGCACGCGCGCGATGTCCTTGAGGGGGCGGTCTGCGTGCACTGCGAGCGTTTCTCTCTGAGAAAGCTCCACTCTCGTTTGTCTCTCTTTTCGAGGAAAGAGGGACAGCCATCTGGATCCCGCGGCTCAGGTCCCGCCGTTGCCGAGGCACGGAGGAGAATGAGCTCGTGGGGATCACAAATGGATCTCGCTGAGGAGTGTAGAGAGGGACCTTCCTTTTCACACTCTCTGGCGGCGAACGAGAGCGAACTTCGGGAGGCAGATGTGGTATCATTAACCCATTCTGACACTGAAGTTAGTGCTCTGCTGGGTTCTACCCAGGAAGAGCAGGAGATGTCTGAGAGTGGTGAAGAAGCTGAGGCTGAGCCTTCTCAATCCTCCTGTCCCGCGTATGAGGAGCTGTTAGAGGTTATGGATCGCGCCACGGCAAAATTAGATTTGCCATGGAAGCGTGCCAGCAAGGTGGCGCCACGAGGTCGCCTTGCTGAGCGGTACTTGTCTGACCATAGCCCTCCAGCCCAGGTGAGCCTTCCATTCTTGCCTGACTTGCATGCAGAAGTCGAAAAGGAATGGAAGAGGCCGTTTTCCTCTCGCATCCACCGGTTTCAGCATACGAGCTATGCTAATATCGAGGGCTTGCATGAGAACGGCTATGAGAGGATGCCCCCTGTAGAAGAGACGCTGGCTTGCTATCTCTCTGTGGGGCAAACATCCTCTCTTAAATCTCCCGCTTTGCCATCTAAGCCCCTCCAAGATACATCCCGCTTAAATGGCAGGTCATACGCGGCAGCCGGTCAGGCTGTGGCTTCACTGCACACGATGGCGGTGCTCCAGGCCTACCAGGCTGACCTGCTGAAGGACCTGGATACAGGTGAGGGCCTTTCACCTGACCAGGTAGCCGAGCTGCGCCGCACCACAGACCTCTCTCTCCGAGCTACCAAGCAGGCCGCCTCCGCCATGGGCAGGTCTATGGCGGCCATGGTGGTGACGGAGAGACATCTATGGGTGAACCTGGCTGACATCGGGAAGGAAGAAAGGGGGTTTCTTCTCGATGCTCCGGTCTCGCCTTCTGAGCTTTTTGGTACCTCCATCGAGATGGTGGTCGGGAAGTTCAGGGAGGCAAGGGCGCGCTCAGCGGCCTTTAAATCCTTCATTCCACGAAGGTCCAGGTCCGAGCCCGAGCAACTCAGGGGTCCTGGCTCATCTCGATCTGAGGGTCGTAGAGGGGCGCAGAAGGCTAGTGTTGCGGCTCGCGCTCCTCCCCCGCCTAAGGGCAGGGGCAAGAGGAACCGCGGGTCACGGAGCGGTAAGCAGGGTCTGAGGGACGTGATTCGGACGAGGCAGCGTCCTCGCCCGGGTCAGAGCGGTAGTATGACCTAGTAGCTCCGGATGTTTTTAACCTCTGTTTTTAACCTCTGTTTTTTGTCCTCCCCTGCCTAATTCCCCTGTAGCCACCAGCTTCCACCTGATCGAGGTTAGGTGGACGGTCTCTCACATAACAGTCTCCTTCTGGACCTATGATGTTTTGGTTGGTTCTATGTTCATAGCAACCGCCTTACTGACGGTCTGGACCAGAAGGGGGCGCCCCGCAGCGGGACTCCAGTACAGGAGGGTGGGTGAGTAGGTAACCCTTGCTCTACCTGTTTATGGACGTTATGTTGCTGGTGGTTATATGTCTACTAACAATCTCTGTGAGTTTCCTTACAGTAGCTAGGTGGCCAAAGAATTGGCACAGCACTGCAGGGAATTCCATAGATGTCCGGCTAGAGGACGCAGTGTCTCGTTCCCTCTCAGGGAACCATGGTTACATTCGTAACCTGAGACGTTCCCTTTCAAGGGAACTTCGAACTGCGTCCTCTGAGGGGCCGCCTGGCGAGGTGATGCTCCCCTCGCCTAGAAAAGAGGTTGGAGCTCACCGCTCCCGTGCGATCCAGCGCCTCTGCGATGCTTGGGAACCTCTCTGTACACACGCTTGCCTGTGTACTTTCTCAAAGCCACATAAGTGGTAAGTGTGCACGCAAGACTCTGCGCACTTTCTGAAATCCACATAAAGTGGTAAGTGTGCACGCAAGACTCTGCGCACTTTCTAAAATCCTGTATGGTAAGGGTTACGCGCTCCGCTTCGTTCCCTTTCTTGGGATGATTCGCCCCCGGTGTTCCTTGGGCTTCATCCAACCAGTGTGTATTTGTTATGCACCTCAAGCATCGCTTCCCTCAACATGAGGGGCTGGGTGGTCTCCCTGGAGATTTGGCTCCCACATACTGTGCGTCTCCACTAAATAGCATATTGTGGTTTTCAGATAGTAGGCTTCACCAGGTCTCTCTGAAGGTGAGCTCCCACGTTCGGTGGTCGCCAGGTAGTAGGCCTCACCAGGCCTCCCTGGAGATTTAGCTCCCACATACTATGCGTTTCCACGGAATAGCATGTTGTGGCTTTTTTCAGATAGTAGGCTTCACCAGGTCTCTCTGAAGACGAGCTCCCACATACTGTGGTTGCCAGGTAGTAGGCCTCACCAGGCCTCCCTGGAGATTTAGCTCCCACATATTGTGCGTTCCACTAAATAGCACAATGTGGTTTTCAGATAGTAGGCTTCATCAGGTCTCTCTGAAGACGAGCTCCCACATACTGTGGTTGCCAGGTGGTAGGCCTCACCAGGCCTCCCTGGAGATTTAGCTCCCACATATTGTGCGTTCCACTAAATAGCACATTGTGGTTTTCAGATAGTAGGCTTCATCAGGTCTCTCTGAAGACGAGCTCCCACATACTGTGGTTGCCAGGTGGTAGGCCTCACCAGGCCTCCCTGGAGATTTAGCTCCCACATACTGTGCGTTTCATAAAGAAAATACGAGCTCCCGCGATTTGTGGTTGTCAGGTGGTAGGCCTCACCAAGCCTCCCTGGAGTTGAGTTCCATATTGCTTTCAGTTTCCACTGAGGTGGTTATCTGGTAACAGATAGAAAGCCTCTCTAGGCCTCTCTGTAGATGAACTCCCACATATTGTGGTTATCAGGTAGCAGGCTTCACAGGCCTCTCTGAATGTGAGCTCCCACATACTGTGGTTGTCAGGTAACCTTTCAGTACACACGCTTGCCTGTGTACTTTCTCAAATCCACGTAAAGTGGTAAGTGTGCACGCAAGACTCTGCGCACTTTCTGAAATCCACATAAAGTGGTAAGTGTGCACGCAAGACTCTGCGCACTTTCTGAAATCCACGTAAAGTGGTAAGTGTGCACGCAAGACTCTGCGCACTTTCTAAAATCCTGTATGGTAAGGGTTACGCGCTCCGCTTCGTTCCCTTTCTCGGGATGATTCGCCCCGGTGTTCCTTGGGCTTCATCCAACCGGTGTGTACTTATTGTACACCCCAAGCCCCCTCAACTTGGGGGGGCTGTGTGGGCAATTCTCGGGTAGTTCAGCAGCACCCCCCTTTTCTGAAAGGGTCACCTATGAGCATGCTGCTCGGAGCTCGGAGTCTTCCTCTCTTGGGAGACTGATTCCCGGTTCTTCAGAGCGCTCCAGTACCACATACTGTTTGAGACGCTCTGTGAGAGCAGGCATCCTGCTGAGGCAGGGGCTGAGGCCTCCAATTGCTCTGCTCCCGGGCCATTCTTCTACGAGCTGCTCTGACAGAGTCCCACGAGAACCCCTCCTTAGAACAGTATTTTTAATCCATGTTATGGTAAGTGTGCACGGGAGTCTTTGCGCACTTTCTAAAATCCACATTGTGGTAAGTTCGCACGCTAGTCTCTGCGTTCTTTCTAAAATCCCTAGATGGTAAGGGCTTCGCGCTGCTGCTTCGTGCCCTTTTCTTGAGTTGGTTTAAGCCCCGTTCATCTTGGGCACCACTCCACCTAGGTATCCTCGGATACCTATCTAGAACAGGGCGCCGCTACTAGAGTGCTGTAGGGACAGCCCTTTCGGCAGGTTTTTGCGAAAGCTAGCAGTAGCCCCTGTGTGGCAGGCAAAGACTTGGTAGAGGAAAGTGCCAGGCTCTTAGCCGTATCCCTTTAAAGGAATCTCCGTGATTCCAAGCCTTTAGCTCTACCCCGGGCCAAGGCCCTACAGGATAAGTTGGGTATGTAGCTTAGGCCTTTGGCCGTAAGGGATAATGTCATAAGGCAGCCGTCAGACCGTCCCAGGGGCGACTCCCGGTGAAGAGAAAAGCGGTAGAGTTGGTACTTAGTGTTTGCCATGATTCTGGTCTGCACTCCCCTCAGCATGGCGGCGTGGGTATACTGTTCCCCATAGTGTCCCCTCAGAGGACGCAGTTCGAAGTTCCCTTGAAAGGGAACGTCTCAGGTTACGAATGTAACCATGGTTCCCTGAGAGGGAACGAGACACTGCGTCCTCTAGCTCCCTGCCATGCTTCGGACGCAAGCTTCACGAAGAAGATAGTGACGGGTCCTACGGGCGCGTATTTATAGTCGCGCTGGTAGTGACGTCAGAGGCTGTCGCCGGCCAACACGTTGGCGTTTTTCAAAGTATGCTTCAGACACGGGTCACGACGAGGTGTTCCCCATAGTGTCCCCTCAGAGGACGCAGTGTCTCGTTCCCTCTCAGGGAACCATGGTTACATTCGTAACCTGAGACGTTAACATTGAATTAAAAATGGAAGTTTGAAATAGAAAGGCAAAAATAATATTTTCTTGTAAAACACGCTCCAATAATTATTCAAATTTTATTTACAAAATAGAAAAACACTAAAAAATTTTTTAAATAAAAACAAAATAAAAAATATAAAATAATGAAAATCAATCAATCAATAAATAATTAAACCGAGTATATAACAAAAAACACACAGATGTAAATAAATCAATACATACATAAAAATAATGCAATCCTTTTTAAGTTTAAGTTAATCTATATATTAATATATAATATAATATATTAATAGCTATATATATTAATCTATATATAACAATTCGTCTAACTCTCGCATGTTTTTTTAAAACATTTTCCTCACTTCTTTGTCGTCCTCCTCCCCCTTCTGCTTAATCTCTAATAGCTAACGACTTTGCAACGTTTTTCATTAATAAAATTAAACACATTAGTGCATAATTTTCCACACCACAATCAGTCAAGCTCATATCACCAGCAAACTTACACTCATTTACATCCTTCTCTTCACTCTCTGAGGCAGAAGTCTCAAAACTCATCCTTTCTAATCACCCTACAACTTGCCCGCTTGATCCTATTCCATCTCATCTCCTTCAAGCCTTTTCTCCTGCAGTTGTACCTGCACTCACTCACATCATCAACACATCCCTCCACACTGGTGTTTTTCCCTCATCATTTAGACAGGCACGTATAACTCCACTACTTAAAAAACCCAACCTCAATCCATCTCTTTTAGAGAACTACAGACCAGTTTCCCTTCTTCCTTTCATTGCAAAAACACTTGAACGAGCTGTGTTCAACCAAGTCTCTACATTTCTCACACACAACAACCTCCTTGACAGCAACCAATCTGGCTTCAGAAGTGGACATTCAACTAAGACTGCCTTGCTCTCAGTTGTTGAATCTCTAAGACTGGCAAGAGCGGAATCCAAATCTTCAGTACTTATCCTGCTTGATCTGTCCGCTGCTTTTGACACGGTTAACCACCAGATCCTCCTATCAACCCTACTGGCAAAAGGCATCTCAGGAACCACACTTCAATGGTTTGAGTCTTACCTATCAGATAGGTCCTTCAAAGTATCTTGGAGAGGTGAGGTGTCCAAGTCACAACATCTAACTACTGGGGTGCCTCAGGGCTTAGTTCTTGGACCACTTCTCTTCTCTGTCTACATGGCATCATTAGGTTCTGTCATTCAGAAACATGGCTTTTCATACCACTGCTATGCTGATGACACTCAACTCTACCTCTCATTCCATCCTGATGATCCGACGGTAGCTATTCGCATCTCAGCTTGTCTAACAGACATTTCTTCCTGGATGATGGACCATCACCTTCAACTCAACCTTGCCAAGACAGAACTGCTTGTGATTCCAGCAAACCCATCGTTTCATCACAATTTCACCATCAAGTTAGGCACATCAACCATAACTCCTTCAAAAACAGCTAGAAGCCTTGGAGTTATGATTGATGATCAGCTGACTTTCTCAGACCACATTGCTAAAACTGTCCGATCCTGCAGATTTGCTTTATTCAACATCAAGAAGATCAAGCCCTTTCTTTCGGAACATGCTGCACAACTCCTTGTTCAAGCTCTTGTTCTGTCCAGGCTGGACTATTGCAATGCCCTTGCAATAGCAGGTCTTCCAGCCAATTCTATCAAACCTTTACAATTAATTCAGAACGCGGCAGCAAGATTCATTTTTAATGAGCCAAAAAGAATACGTGTCACACCTCTGTTTATCAATTTGCACTGGCTTCCAATAGCTGCTCGTATAAAATTCAAGGCATTGATGTTTGCCTATAAAACTACCACTGGCTCTGCACCCATTTACCTAAATTTGTTACTTCAGACTTATGTGCCCTCTAGAAGCTTGCGTTCTGCAAGTGAACGTCGCTTGATTGTGCCATCCCAAAGAAGCACAAAGTCACTTTTACGGACTTTTAAATTAAATGTTCCCTCCTGGTGGAATGACCTCCCCAACTCAATCCGAGCAGCTGAGTCCTTAGCCATCTTCAAGAATCGGCTTAAAACACATCTTTTCCATCTTTATTTGACCCTCTAACTTTAACACTCACTATTCTAATTCTATTCTTAAAAAAAATCTAACTACCTTTCTAATCTTTTTACATTCTATTTTCTTTTCATTAATTATGCAATTGTATGTGTGTGTGTGTGTGTGTATGTGTTAGGACCTCTAACACTAGCTTGCTCTATTCTTTTTTTTATTTTATCTGTTTTCTTTATATTATATTATTTAAAATCCCATGCTAGGTGTACTGTGTTAACCTAACTGAGACTTGTTATAGCACTTATATATCATTGCTCTTTTTGATTGCTTCCACTGTCCTCATCTGTAAGTCGCTTTGGATAAAAGCGTCTGCTAAATGAATAAATGTAAATGTAAATGTACTTTTTATGCACTTTATTTAGTGATATTATTGGTAGTGGATTGCAAGTGAGGACTGTGAAAGGAGAGAATATTGCCGCTCTAACAGGATCTGCCACTGATGTAAATCGCAGCAAACATGAAGCAAAACTACTTACTTCTTTTTATTAGATACATCCTTGCCGCAAGTTTTCTCTTCAAAAAGTGGTGGTATATAACTACACTCCATTACTGGAATATGTTTACCAAATCTGTGGTAAAGTACAATTCCATTCAAGTTATGTAGCCTAATAAAGTATACACAGTTAGCCCTTAATACAACTACTACTTCAACAGAGACAGTTTTGGATTAGTGATAATAACTGATGTGTCTCCTCGTGTATTATGCTCCTTTTATTAGCAGCCTTAAGCAAAACATTTTATGTCTGCACAAATCTGGCAAATTTTCTCGAAGAATGTTCATTACCATCATTTAAAAAAATCTCAATCTACCTTTTATAAAATTAAAATAGAAATTTACATGCAACAGACATTCAAAATAAGTGAAAAGTGAAGTGACGTGTGACCAAGTATGGTGACCCATACTCAGAATTTTGATTATCATAAAAAAAATCATTCTACATCAAAAAGAAAAGTTAATAAAGATTAAGAATGTTTTCATAATGTAATCCTAACATTGTGAATTATCCCCAAGAATTTACTATTTATATCTAAATGTGGTATTTACTAGTAATTTTTTATTATTATTTGAGTCTTTTTTCACATATTAGGCATGCAAATTATAGCGGAATTGCGGCTGCTCTTTCAAATTTCAACGGACCACCTTCATGCAGCACCATCTATGGCCCAATCTCAAAACGACATACTTTATGTGTACTTGAGTTATCCTTCACACCCTCTTGTTGAGCCTGTGTCGATGCAGGCTCCACTGCTACCTGTCATTGTGTCACAAAAGTGTGGATTCAGAGGGCAGTCTTTGGGAGAGACAACAGGCCTACGAAAACCATCAAGAGAAGGCAGTGAAGAGAAGCTCTGAGACTGGAGTCAGCCCTTTGAAATAGTGTTCCCAGGACGAGCAGTGCCATGAGATAAAAGGCTCTAGAGCGGTTTTTAATCACATTGCTCATTGTGCTTTTAGCATTTGCATTTGCCCCACGCCCTTTTCATTTGCATTCGTCATTACTGCGCTGTCAACTCTTATCGGGATTTCTCTATCCTTCCTCTTAGGCAAAAAAGGGAGCAGCCTGCCATTGAAAGCGGGCCTCTGCAGCACCGAGAGGTTGCAGCAGCTTCAAAATGCACTTTGTCTGTTGGGTGGGAGAGCGTGCCAGATGCTGGTGTCACTTTGTACAAGTTCACCAGTTACAAAGCTCATTAATCACACTGATGTCAATAAGCAATGTTGGTTTCCGTGTGGACGGGTGCATACTCCCTTCTGGATGCATTAGTCCATTTGCCACCGTATGGTTTCGTTCACACATCACCCTGTGGTGAAAGCTGTCATCTCTGTGGCTCTTTTGTTCGAGCTGTGCTTCTATAGATACCTGGGACTCATCAAAAATCTCTGATGCTGAACTGAACTTCAAGGCCCACGGCTTTTGTTATTTAAATGCCATGTTAAACAGATAAAACTCAGCTTAAACTTTCCTCCAAGTTTCTTTTCTGAGCTGGGTCGATTTGTTTTTTGGTTTCCCGCTCTTTCAACTTAAGCTTGGTCACACAATAGCGACTCGTGAATGATAGGAAATAAGATGCGTCATGCGTATAGGCGGCTTTAACTGTCACTTTTCCCGTCATCTTTGAAGCCCTCGGCCGATAGACGCAGACTTGGACACTGAATGCTCTACCTTTAACGGAGACGAGTGGGACGCAGGAGAGGATTTAGAAGAAAACGATGGAGAGCTGGGACAAAGAAAAGGGTTTTTGCTGAATGAGTGCAGAAGAGCAGCAGATGGGCACCCAGTGCCCGCCACAGCTTCTGTAATGCCATGACTGGCACCCATAGCCTTAAAGTCGGCGCTTATCTGACAGGGGGGCCCCATCACAATCTGCTCTGATTTGGCCTCTCAAACCCTTATAGGAAGCTGGTTATTAACAGAGTCCCAGTTCCTCTGAGGTTCAAATTAGTTGATCAGTATGGTTGTAAGACCTTGTCCAGACACCTTTTTTATATCACCAAATTTACAGACCAGGGAAAAATGGGGCCATAAACTTATATGAGGCCAAAGAGAGTTGGACCCAGGTACCAGTATCCATCATTCAATTCTCAGTGCTGTCCTATAGTAACACACACCATATGAGCAAACCCCACTCACAGCTCTACAGAGTGACATCACGAACCAGATGACAGACGCTTCCAAGCCCCCGACCTGTCAACATGCAAGCAAAGCTTTAGAGCTGAACTTCCATATTTCAGAACACCATGCCAAGAGGCTTGGTGTGGCCCACACAGGATTTAGACAGATGGAGAATGATGCTTTTCTGAAAGCTTCCAACCACCAGAAAGCTCCATTTGCTTGCCCCAGAGCACAAACCCAATTTTACTAGTTCGACTAGATGTTTCCACTCCAGGGCCAGCATGACAAAACAAATACAAGCCTTGCCAGTCGATCGTTTTCCCAGAGCACAGTTTATCAGAGCTGTTTTTCAAAAGTAAGTTTAAATGGGATTTTCTTGGCAAGGTATTTTAGTGCAATTGTTTTTTTAAGTTGTAAATAAAAAATACTGGAATTTGTTTTACAAGAAAACACGGTTTCAGAATTTTTGTTATTTTTTTTTCATTCAAAATCATGTTTAATTCAATGTGCTGCCTTTGTCAAATCACCTTTAGGTGCATTATACAATAGGTTGTTAATGTTGCAAAATTTGTTAATATGAACAAATTTGATTGAGCTTTAAAGCAACACTACAGAAGACTATAGTTTCATTATTCATCTCAATTCAGTTCAAGTTTTGTTCCCATCCAATAGCTGTGCTGCCAACCCAAAAATATTTCTGAATGTTAGTTGTCTTTTAAAGCATAATTATTTGTAAAATATTAACAAGCAATTACTAAAGTCAAATGATTTCAAAGTGAGTGAAGTGACATTCAGCCAAGTATGGTGACCCATACTCAGAATTCGTGCTCTGCTTTTAACCCTTCCAAAGTGCACACACACAGAGCAGTGATAACACACACACACTGTGAACACACACCCGGAGCAGGGGGCAGCCATTTATGCTGCAGCGCCCGGGGAGCAGTTGGGGGTTCAGTGCCTTGCTCAAGGGCACCTAAGTCGTGGTATTGTAGGTGGATAAAGTAAACCTTACACCATTTTTCTTCAGTGTAATTTTTGTTAGAATCAACATATATAGAGTATACACACATATAGAGTATACACACACACACACACACACACACACACACACACACAACACTGATGAATTTTTTTGATCCACTTCAAATGCTGACTACTGTATATACACAATTTTGTATTTCCATTTTGAGTCCACAAAAACATGGACATGTTTTCATTTAATAAACTCTAGTTAACTGTCTCCACAATAAATAAATAAATAAATAAATAAATAAATAAACAGGCCTCCATCTTGATCTAAACTTTGCTATCATGCTGGCACTTAATAATTTATCATGAACATCAGCATGACAAGATGTCTCGTACTGAGAAGATCCTTTTCTCAACTGATGGGGTCTGTGCCAGTTGGCATGAGTGCTGTCCAAGTGTTTGAGGTTGTTGTATCTGTAGTGTGCATAGGAAATACTCTCTGCAAGGTCAGTGTTGATTTAAAAGAAGAATAAAAAATGCTTTTTATCAGCAGGGCTAAAGGACAATAAAGTTTCAGAAACAGCTGAAAAAATAAATTCACTTTAAATCACTGTTTGGGAGGATTAGACAAGATAGGCAGTTTTATACTGCATTCTTTGAAGGACATATTAAGAACTGCATTCAAAATCTTTTAAAGCAATAAAAGATAAAATAAAAATAAATTAAATTAATTTGTATAAACATTTTATGAATTATATTTATTTACTAAAAACAAAACAAAATAGGCTCCTGAAGCTATAAATAAAATAAAATAAATATCCTCTACGGCCCAAAGGAGGACATTTGTATAATTATGCTAAAAGGTCAATACAATAGCTTTGTGTAAGGAACAGACTGAAATATAAGTTCTTATTCACATGATAGATCATGAGAGTTATGATACCTGAGTCCAAACAAATCCTTTTTGGAGTCATATATTTCCAATGAATTATTGGACGCTCTGTATTGCTGGGAAGTGGCATGTTCAATATATGGCTATATACAGACATTGCACGCTCTTCCACTTTAAAATGCAGCAAAAAATGTGTATTTGAAACTACTGTAATTATTCCTTTATAAATCTGAATTCTGAATTGGGCATACATTCACATGGCACCTTCCCTCATTATTTCCTCATTGTTCCTCATTTCACAGAAAGGCTGACCTGATCTTGTACGGCGGAACAGCACATAGCATGGGACATAATTACTAATGACGCACCAAAGAAACATGTGAAGTGAAAGTTCGTCTAGCGCTGTGTGAAAAACGTGGTTCTTGAGCTTTCAACAATGTGAGGGAAGGTGATCAGAGCTCTATACTGTGCAGATTTGAGTCCCCGTAGGTGTTTTTGGCAGTGTGGACCTCTGTCTCTGCCAGAACCACTGCCTCTGTGAGACCGGCCACGTGGTTCCAAGCTTGAAACACCAATGCAGTGGAGTCAATGTGGTACTAACAAGCTGTGCTGTTGTTTAAATGCGTGTATTTTGTGTTTTTATTTTTATTTTATTCATGTCCTCTAATGACGGTTTGCTGTGCACAAATGGATACGAATGCTAATTTATTCCTGAATTTGAGTTGAGAAATTTTGCTCATTGATAATGCAGTTGTAAGAGCTTGTGTTTGGAACAAGCCGATTTCTCTGTTATGTTGCAAATAAGGTTTCACCAAGGGGACTGAAAGCAACTTTATCTCCATTCAAACCTCTAATAGACACACCGATGGGCAGAACCTCTCCCTCATTCTCCGGCTCCAAAAGTTTAATGAATAAATATGGATATTCCAAACTTGATTTCTGGTTTCTAATTAAAACAATGTGTTCTGTGCCAGCTCTGGATTTTCTTTCAATTTTCATACGAGATACCAAGCAATATCAGATTATTATGAAATGTAATTTAAGTATCTACAAAGAATTTGTGAAGAGATGAAGAGATTTGAAGAGAAGAGATTTGTGAAGCAAAATGAAAAAACACGTCTCAAGATATTTGGGCACAGTCATAGGGATTGTATTAAAAATGTCTGAGTGCAAGGTAAAAAGAGTCTGTCAACACCTGTTTGACCCCTCCATCGAACGGAGAGAATATATATATATATATATATATAAAGTCTTATGGACCACTTTAACCCTGTAAAGTCTGAATCAGAATCAGCTTTATTCGCCAAGTGTGTGCAAACATACAAGGAATTTGGATTTTTAGGAGCTCTTGGTACAAACAAACATACATACATACATGACATGAGAACAGAAAGAACATTGAAATAAGACTAAAGAAAATAATAATGATGCGGTGAAAACCTTTTTTTATATATATAGGATAATGTGGAGCTCATACTTGAGGAGAAACACTTGCATAAAAGAGCGGAACAAAAGTCTCAAAATTCAAATGAATCAAATAGAATCGACTCAGAAGCTCAGAATAGACACGGATGAATGCACGCGCATCGCCTGATCCACAAATGCACATTTTAACCCCTACATGCACAAATTATGATAACTTTTAATACAAACTATAACGTTTGTTTTCACAAATATGTCTCTATTTGAACAAAATGCTTCACATTCATGTAATTCTTAACTCTGCAGACACCGGTTGAAAAGCATTTTTTTCAGTGTAGTGACGCACATTCGCAATTTTTTCAAATCGTGTACACGTTCATGAATTGCACCGGGCCTTGTTCGTCAGTAGTTGTGTGTGTGTGTGGGACGTGAAATGCTGAAAACTGCGAAAATGAAGTCTCAAAATTCAAATGAACCGAACAAGATTGACTCGAACTACATGTCAATTAATGCACGCGTGTCACCCGATCCACATATGCATGGATTCCTTTTTGCACAAGCAATTTATGATATATTAATGCAGAACAGAACATTTTTATTCGCAAACATGTCTGTATATGTATAAATCGCTGCACAATCATTTAATTCCGAATCAAATTGAAATGCATTTGGTTGTGATTCTTAAAATACATGTATAAAATTGATGCAGTACATTGATATTTTTGCGTGCATCTATTAATCTTTTTGAGTCTTTTTTCATCCCATAGTAGTGTGCTGCCACTGGAGGAGATTCATTTTTTCATTCAAAATTTACAATGGAAGCAAATACACTTCACTGGCTGACTGGACATGCACAAGTATCTCTCTCCAGATATTATAAAACATACGGCCCTGCATCTCAAGATCACTTCAGGCTCCTGAGCATGTAAATATCTGCAGGCCAGGTTTCTTTAGTGTCCAGCCAACACATGCTCACAAGAGCCATAATTAGACAGTCCAGACTGTGCCTCAGTTGGCAGATGCTGAAATGCTGACATTTACTATGTGTAGTTATTTGTAACTCATTAAATGGCGAGAAGCTATTCATCAGGAGGTCAACGTGCTTCCAGTGATGTCTCATTTGCATAAAACATTAAAAGAATAATTCAAACTTATTTCCATATATTAAGAGACAACAAGGGAAACTCAAACAAATACACAGACTCAAGAGGCTGTGAAGGTTCAAAACAGACCTGCTCTTGTAAATATGTTCCAGGTTTAAAACCAGGCCAACCAATAACAGGATCTACAAGTTTACGTTTACTTCATATCTGTTTTGATGACTGTTTAAGGTAAAAAAAAATATATAAAAAAATTTTGACTATTAAATTACATTTTCTCCATTTATTTTCTTTCTAAATATATTTAAAGTCATGGTTACCACAGAAATCACTCCTCACTCTACACTCTGAAACAACTTTACAGTCCTGCTTTCTAATTTTATGTATATTTGTACATATTTTAAATGTATACAGGTACAAACCTTGTATTTAAATTTGAAATATGTACAAATCAATTATTTAATGAACAGAAAGTTCAAAAGAACAGTATTTATTTGAAATGTAACTTTATTGATGTCTTTACTGTCACTTTGACTCAGTGTAATGCGTCCTTGCTGAATAAATGTATTTCAAAAACACTTTACTGTTTGAGCTATATAGAAATGCTTTTTGGAATGCCAATAAACAAAACTAATAGTAAAATACAAGATTGTTCATAATCTTACTGTGCACTGCTCAGGAATATTCTGCATACCCGCTGGCTATTAGAGGCGGACCCCAGAGTAAGAAAACATGTTAAATGACTACTCATTAAAGCAAAAAATGCAAAACCACCACTAGAATTACATAAATACAAATAGTCCTGCCACAAACTCACGCCATTAGCTGTTGCATATACAAAGAAAGTTTTGATAGTACATATTATAGGCGTAATGATTTTTGTACTGTAAAACTTTCTTTTTAATTAACACTGCATGTGACACATTCATAAGGGATCATATCTTATAATATTGTTTTAGCTGGAATAATCTTGATTCAGGCACTAAAAAATTCAAGGACAGACTGCTATGTATCACTTGCAGTAAATTATCCAGACATAATTTTTTTTTTTACCACCAAAGGCTTTTGTCGACAGCTCTTCTAGCTGGAGGGCCTGACTTCAGGATTATTTAATGCTGTCACTCAAGCGGTTTACTGCCATTAACATTTCGTCCTACAGCGGGTATAATGAGATCGCTCCGTACTTAGACTCGTGACAGCAGAACAGCATTTCGTATTCATCATGCTATAAGCTGATGGAGATATTCCCATTGTTGTCCTAGATAAATCCATTCACATATGCAGATGTCGTACGTGTGTTTATAACTCTATACACAAACTTTGACAGAGAGCGAAACGTTGCTGTCACAAATCATAAAGCATGCTGACACTCTAATTGCTCCATGCTATTCCTGACATGACTCATTTGCATCTTCTCCCGCCACTAAACGGACGTACTTTGGCAGGTGCCAAGTATCATTTAGTTGATTTAAAAGGGCGATGATGTGCACATTATGCCATTTGTTTATTTGTTTACAGTCAAATGTAGTCTGCACCCGCTATCCAAGTTTGTCCTCAGGCTCAGCAGAGCAAGATAACAAATGGGAGTCAAGCACATGGTTAAAAGGTCATGTTAATGATAAAAAGCTTTAATGCATAAACTATTTGTGCAAACCGAATTACATTATCACTGTCTATCCTCTTTGACCACGTTATAAACTATCCATCAATTAATGTGGCATCCATATGAAGTGGGCGATTCTGACAAAGTGCAGATGGTGTTAAGGTAGCCATATTTCTGTTGAGTAATTACCTGTCATGAATAGAGGTTTGGAACCAATAACTCATGAACCACTTCCTGAGTCCTGCCAGAGAGAGAGGAAAAAAGGGGCATAATGTATCACCATCTACTGTACCTTTTTACAACACCATCAGCCTCCACAGAGACTTAAAATAACACCATGCTGTATAGATGCATATCCAAATTGTGCCATAAGGACACAGATTCCAGAGCATTAATCACAGAAAGAGCTAAACAGACGCTGTGCTTTGTCTTTTCAGTTGAGCAGACCACAGAAACTGTCCAGAGATAACCTCCCATGTTTCAACAGAAATAGTCCTGCTATAATTGTAACTCAGGTGGAGACCTCTTTCCATTTTACAATCTCTAAGTCACAACAAGTTAGATGAAGTGACTCGGAGCTTTCAGGCAAAGTCACATTCAACAGAACAAAATGAAGTCTTCAATCAGTTTTAGCAGATTGTCCCCTATCCAATAAACTTCCCTGTTAACTAAAGAGCAAAACCTCAGCCTGACGTTGTTACAAACCTGTATGAGTTTCTTTCTTGTGTGGAACACAATAGAAGAATTGTTTTGTCAATAAATTGAAAGTCACTGGGGTCCAACAAACATCTTTAATATGCAGTTAGTTATAATCAGTTGTCAGAACAATGTTTTCTGTAATGGTCACTCTGTGTGGGTCAAATTAGATGAAAATGCTGAAAAACACATTAGTACCAGCAGATATGGTTATGAGTCCTTGATTCAAGTGTGTTCTGATTTGATTTTTGAGTTAGCTCTGTGGGTGTATAATTTAATTTAATATTATTTATTCTGTTTGTGAGCAATGTGCTGTGTAACATTTTTAGAAATCACACTAGTGCAAGGTAAATTTTTAGTGAATGAAAGGGAGTACTTTACACAGAATAGAGCCGTTTAAAATGGTAACTGACAAAAAGGGTTGCATCCGGTTTATATATATATATATATATATATATATATATATATATATATATATATATATATATATATATATATATATATATATATATATTGCCTTCTCTTACAGAAAAAAAAAGATAATAATAATAATAAAAAGTGATAATACATACAAAAGTATATATATATATATATATATATATATATATATATATATATATAATGTGGAAAGTGAAAGGGATACTTCAGGCAGTGTAGATGTGTCTTTTCAGAATTGTCATTTTGAGTGAATTGCCCCTTTTAATGTCAGCTTAGATGACATGACCACTTTATAATGACATTTAATACAATGAAGCCTGTTGCACTTCTGAATGTCAAATAAATTGTCCTGTATTTGCTTAAGAAAAACCAGACCATGTACAATTCACATCTAGTCTGAATTGGAATGAAACACATGTACTATACACGTGGCATGTTTTAATTTGTTTTACTGAAAGCCTGGTATATATATATAACATACGATATCACATTTTCTGACTGTTCCAGAAATTGCGAGTCCGAGATGGAGCAACATGAAATTACACTTCAACAGGGGAAGCTTAAAAAACAACACACACACACACACACACACACACACACACACACACACACACACACACACACACACACACACACACACACACACACACACACACACAGATGTTGGTATATGTGGTTTATGGGGACTCTCCATAGGCGTAATGGGTTTTATTCTGTACAAACTGTATTTTCTATTGCCCTACCCCAACCCTAAACCTAAACCTCACAGGAAACTTTGTGCATTTTTGGATTTTCAAAATAACTAATTCTGTATGATTTATAAGCGTTTTGAATTACGGGGACACTAAAAATGTCCTCATAAACCACCTCCTCATTGTAATACCTGTGTCATACCCATGTCATTATACAAATTTGTGTCCTCATTAACCACATAAACAAACTCACACACACACACACACACACACACACACACACACACACACACACACACACACACACACACACACACACACACACACACACGCGCGCGTTTGTTTTTGTGAAAAGTGGGGCCCTACTCTAACCCTACACCTAACCCTAACCCTCATAGGAAACGTTGTGCATTTTTACTTTCTCAAAAAAACTCATTCTGTATGATTTATAAGTGTTTTGAAAAATGGGGACATGGGTTATGTCCTCATAAGTCACCATCTCCTTGTAATACCTGTGTCATACCCATGTCATTATACAGAGTTGTGTCCTGATATGTGACAAAAACAAGAGCACACACAAACACAGACACACACACACAAGTGGATATATAATTTGTTTTAAAGGAGGCTCATTACAAATGTGTCTCCACACACTCTGCCAGCCACAGCCTCAGTATCCAAACGGTACATGGCTTTTCCATTTAGTCAATTGAGAAACAGCAGCCTGGTGGGAGAGAGTTGTTCAGGAGCAAACCTGACGGAGTTGTGGGAGGAGGTATGCCAAATCCAGTGTGAATTACAGCTCCTCTTCTCTAATTTCTATTCAAATTTTGGAAAAGCTGGCGGAGTGAAAACAAATCCATTAGCTACATGTCTATGGGCGGCATCTATGAGTCCTTGGACCCATATCGCCATGTGTTTGCGAATGTTTGTGCATGTCACCGCCAGGCAACAGCTGCCCCAGTGAAAGATGCATTGGGACCGACTCCAAAAATCTGTCTGACTCACATAGTAATTTCAAGCAGTGGTCACGGAAGGTCGGCATATGACATGTGACTATCGCAAAAGTGACGCGCTCCCTTTGAGGGACACAATCTGGACTCTGCCAAGCTGTGATGTGATGTGGTGGGAACTTTTGGGGACGAGACTTGGCAGAGATTAGGCAGGGTCTGAGGTTTTGTGTTTCACATTATGCATTGAGTTCATGCAGACTCGAGGGAAACAAAAAAGCTACGCTAAAGCACTCATGCATATAATACATTTCCAACACACATAGCCAAAACCAAGGATTGACTTGCTCGCCATATGTTATGCATTATAAATGTCTGCATATGTCTTGAAGGTTGAAAAGTGGAAAGTGAGCTTTGAACCAGTTGTATTTTCAATAACTTGCGTCACCACAGTAGGAGAGGGGGGAATAGAATTTCTCCAGCTCATCATCTGCTTCAATCAGCAACTCTCTTGGGAGGTGATGTTCTTCCTCCATCAGGAGAGGCCAACGTGAGAAGAGAAGCCCAGCCTGTGATGATGGCCTGCTGGGAGATGGGGGTGTACAAAGGGAGCTGCTGCAAGGTGAAAACGTCTAACCACAAAAGAAGAGAGGGGAGAAGAGGCTTTATGTGGAGCAGAAGTTAGTTCACCCAAAAACAACATGACAAAAAAAAAAAAAAAAACAGAAAGGGAAGCATTGTTGATTGTGTCAACAAAGTTAGACAAAAATTGTTTGGTAACCAAAAACCTTTTTTTTTTCTTTTTTCTTTTTGTAAATGACAACATAGGTGATGACAACATTTGACTTTCTTTTTTTGAATGTTTTAACAGTTTTTTGTCCATACAATGAAATACACTAGTGTCCAAAACAACATACTTTTATTATATAGACAAAAAATTCAGTTATTCTTCAAAAAAAGTTTGTGTTTCAGAGAAAAATGTAGGTATTGTACAGTAGGCAGCATTGATGTTAAATTAATTTATTAGTTTAGTTTATTGATTTATAGAGCACATTTAAAAACAACAGATGTTGAGACCAAAGATCTGTACAGGAAATATAAAAAGCAAAATTAAAACAAACTTAAAGACTACACATTATAAAAATAACAACCAGATGGAAAAAAAAAAATAATAATAAAAAAACCTTTCCATCCACAGGAAGATTTAAAACACTAATAAAATAGGGCTTCAAACATTTGAACATAGAAATAGAAGGAGAAAATCTAATATAGAGAGGAAGACTATTCCAGAGCCTAGAAGCAGCCACCTGTAGCTTTAAAATGAGAAACTTTAGCTTAGGCTGTAAAATGATCAAAGGGGTCTTCAAACAGTATAAGGAGTGAGAAGATCACAAATGTACAGAAGTGCAAGTTCATGCAAAGCTTTAAAAACAAAGAGCAAAATTTGAAAAACAACACAGAATTTAAATGGAAAAGAGAGAGAGGCTAACATAGGTGTAATGTGCTCACGTGGCAGTCAATAATCTGGCTGACGCGTTTTGTACCATGTGCAAGTGATCTAATGCTAATTTAGGCAAACCCTGAGAGAGCGAATTACAGTAGTCCAACCTTGACATTATGAAAGCATGAATAACGTTTTTGTTAGTAAACATCATCTTGAGTTTAGCAATATATCTCAACTGAAAGGAACTGCTTTTCACAACAGCGTCTGTTTATCAAAACACAATGTGGAATGAAAAATGACGCCAATGTTTTTGATACAGTCACGTACATTAGAAGAAAGTTAATCAAAACTAACTTTTAAAAATCCTTTTTTGCTAAACAAAGTAAACCTGACAAAAAAAGAAAATACATGTATAAAATTAGGAATGTTAATATAAAAAAACACACACAATACATACAAAAACATAATAATGAAAAAAAAAGAAATCTAATAAAAAAAAAAAAAAAGAACTTCACTTCAAGAACCGTGCCAATGTGCTAACAAAATTAACAAGTTAGTCTTATGCTAGCTAGTATGATAAGCTGTAGCTTGGCAACTGATGGCTAACTGAAAACACAGATGGGTGAATTTTATTCCATCTGGCCCAGCAAAAAGGATGAAACGACTACATTTTATATTTTAATAATCAAACTAATAATCAAAAGACCAGAAGAAAATCAAACATTCAGGTGCCCGTGCGTTCTCACTGGCTCAGATATACATAGCAAAGGTTATTTGTCAAGGCAAATTTTCTTTTAAAGTTTCCTCAGTGTTTGAAGATGGAACTTCCGAGATTATTAAGCAGCTTTCATTATTATCTCTCAATTTGCTGAAGGTCACAGGCTCTAAACAATGTTTGCTCTGAAAACTTGAACCCTTGTTCACCTCCTAATGTCACCTTGCTGAGTTTTCTTTTCTTCTTACACTTCTGCCGAATAATTTTAATAATACAAATTTTATTAGCAAATTTTTAATGTGAGTTTGCAACATAATTCACTTATAAGATCCTGACTCTCTAAACACAGCTTTCAAAGAAACAAGATGAGCTCTTCGATTGAGGAAGAAAATGCCATGTTCAAAGGGATACTTACTATTTCATCTTGTACTGAATTTAAGGTTTGGTTTGGGGCAAAACAGTGACCAATCAGGTGAATAAAAAGAGAAAGTTAAACTAGTTGTATCATTTTGAGCCTGAACTATAACTTATTTCTTCCTTTAACAAGGCTCCACACTAAAAACAACAACTAAGAAGTCCATGGCAGATAAAATCAAAAATTTAGCACAGAAATCCATGAATCTTCTGGCTGAAGAAACCCATGAAGATATATATATATATATATAGTGGGGTAAAATGTATTAGCACAAGTCAAAATTAAAATGAACCTAGATGAATAAATTCTGTTAAATTACTGTTAAATGTTAGTTCACAATCCTCAATCCATTAACTAATTAAACTTCACTGTAGTGAAACGTGATTGCTTGAGATGATGTATTATGTTTATTTTTCCAATGAAAATAATAGGTGATAAACTGATTCAAATTTAACTAAAATTAATACCAAACGAAATTCACTCTGTACAAAAGTTTTCTAAATAAAATAACATTAAATGAAGTTGTCAAAAATTAATACTGAATAATATTATTATTTATTCTTTTACATAAACACTAAATTTACATTTATTCATTTAGCTGACGCTTTTATCTAAAGCGACTTACAATTGCTATATCGCACGCCTCTGGAGCAACTAGGGGTTAAGTGTCTTGCGTATTGCTCAGGGACACACTGGCGGTTCACAGTGGATTCGAACCCGGGTCTCCCACACCACAGGCATGCGTCTTATCCACTGCGCTAACACCACCCCTGTGGTGAAAAGTTAAATGAAATAACTTTTCTTTAATGGTTATAACAAATAGCGAGTCATATTTGTGACAATTTCAGTCACAGTCAATAAGCCCAAGTAAACCTAATTTCCACTACTGAATTAGTAAATAAAGTTTTTCAGTTTATTTGTCAATAAACATAAATAGTTTTAGCTTGCATGCATACAGCAAAGTTCATTGAAGGCTATGAAATGTGCAAAACTGTCACTTCTAATATTTTGCAACAAAACGAAAAATAATTTCCTGCTGTGGACGGCAGCAACTACAGTATATTTTTCTAAAACACATTTTACCCAGATGACTTTGACTCACACAGTTACAGAACTATTCAAAAGTCCTATTCTGATCAAAACCAAGTGCACATTATTGGTCACATGCCTCGACCACCCTTGGCATAATTTGCTGAGCAACAACCAATCCTCTGCAGGAGTGCATTCACCCAGACTCTAATAAACAACTCTCAGTTTAATAATAGCAGACACGGCAGGCATTGCACACTCACTCCTAATGTAATCTGCTTAAACAATAGCGTAGCCTGGTAGAGCAAAAACAGTGTGTTATTCCTTTGACTGCTCTATACTTAAAGTGAGAAGTCAAGTGAACACTTTGAATACATGGCATAAAATGACATGGGGACCACCACCAGAAAAGTGCAGAGTTGCTCCGACATCTGCGAGCACTTCAGGGCCTGCTGGCCCATTTATACACGCTTGTGTTATAAATGCTCATTAAGCTGTTGTGCTTGTCGAGGGGATGATTTACATACTTTGTCATGAATTTTTGCAATTGATTTTAATTGTTCGCTTGTGTTAGATGGGCATTCATGTATAAACAAAACCCATAATATATAGAGCCCATATAGCAGCCCTTACTCACTTTGTTTTGTTGTAAGTGCTACTATCTGCGTAATCTCTGTTGTTTACAGTTTACTGGATGAAAGACAGTCATGGCGTAAAATGTACAGATGAACCTCTATAGTGTTCTATATTTAATAACAGGTGCACTTTTTTTTCTTTGTTTTCAACTACTACTAGGCATGAAAACAATGTAAAACAATAATTTAACACGCAAACCTGGCATAAATTTATAAAAGTAGAGGAAGATAGTTCAGGGTAATAATAATGATTAAAAAAATATATCTTTAGGGTGATTAAAAACCATGAGCCTCTTTGGGGTTATTTTACATCAATTGACTCTTGGCTGTACATTATCCTTTACATACAATTCTCTATAGTGCTGTAATCAGGGGTTAATTTATCTAATTAAAACATAAAAGAGGGACTGACATTATTTCATACCGCCACACTGCCAGGTGGATAATGGATACTGAGCGCTCCCCAGGTCTGCTCTTGATGGTCAAAGGTCTATTAATACCTCTGGCCTTCAAAAGCAAAGAGGGTTTACATTGATTCCTAACCAGGTGTAACCACCAGATGTGATATGTTTTCAATTTATTTGTTCACAATGAATGCAAAACTGTGCAATGTGACATGGTGACAGCCAATCTGTAGACAATTTGTGTTCCATTTACAATTAAATGGAGCAGAAATTTGGACCAATGTAATGTGGGTGGGGCTACAAAAATGTGTCATTTAATTTAACATCAGTTTTCAAATCTCCCATCATATAAATATTGTTTTGAAGTCATAACATGATTTTCTACAATTAATTGTGTGAAAATTACACTTTATTAATCAAAACTTAATTTTGTGTGAAGTTCATAAAAGGTATCTGAGTTTTACTGCCTCTAGTGTTCATCTATTTTGGAAACTGCAGTGATGTACGTACGTATTGGTACGTATTTTGCATCTCGCTGAAAAATGCACCTAGGTACATTTATGCCAAGAGACCAGGCAGCAAATAAAATATTCAGGCACTGTAAATTCCCAAAAGCTTTCTTATTTTATTCCTTTTTATTCCATAAACAACATTATCTTTATATTTCTGGTGAACAATGACTACACAGAAACTAATCTACTGTACAAGAGGCAACAGATAATAGAGCTATGGCTGAAGTCTGCTACAACTTCATCCGCTCTCTACAAAATATCCACTACTTGTACTGTATGCGAGTGAAGATATATTAACTGTCTATTCTAAGGACCGAGGACCCTCATGATGTGACCCACGGAGTCGCAGCTGATGTTTACACTGCTCAGTTCTCCTCACGCTTTCTGTCAGCAACACAAAAGCCAAATGATCTACGTGGACTGGGAAAGGTGACAGGTCATAGTGTAGCAACAGCACAAATTATTAAAGCTCACCTCTTCACTATTTCAGAGGCTTCGAACTGACAAGGCACCAAACATGGTGGGTTCTCTGAACACCTCAAACTTGAAAGGAAACAAGAACAGACCACAAAATCTTTAGTTTAAAGGAAAGCACAGGCAAGAGTTAGTTTGGAAAAACCTTCGAAAAGTTGATGGTTGTTTAAGTTCCCTATGATTATCAGTATTGTTTTTTTGTGTGTGTGTGTTCTCCCTCAGATGGATTTAATAATTCATCTGTTTTTCTTTTCAATGAGACTCCTGCTAAGCTGGCAAAACAACTGGAAAAAGATCCTTCCACCATCAAAGAACTAATGGCAGGAGGTCATACATCATGTCTAAAATTAAGCTTTTATGAATGTTTCCGTGCTTTTCAGATGCCTTTTAAACCATTCATTTTATGATGAAAAAGAAGTACAAAACAACAGGTAGGAATGTCCAAAAAGGCCCGGCATCCTTTGAAGGAAACGTGGACCATTGGAGCACATGGATTTAGAATAATGAGTTTTGCTTAGAGGCAAGATGAAGATAGAAGACTGGAGCCCCACGGTAACCTCGTGTACATTATGCCTGCTCATGGATGGGTATGATGAATACAATGTCCTCAAGAGCAATACACTGGCCTTTGGCACCGTCATCCTTCCACGGTCTCAGGAATCTCAGAATCTCTTGGTCTAGGCCCAAACATATGAGGATCACTGTGCATACACACACACACACTCACAAATGCTCTACAGCTATCCATCAATCCCCAACCTCCATCACAGCTGCTCCTGCACCAAATGCAGTCTCCAAACTCCTTCATGTTTGTGCTGCAGCAAGGTGTCATTAATTCCTCCATTTATAAAAGCTGAACTGCTATATATATATATATATATATATACACAACACTGCTTGATTAAAGTTGGGCGCTGTAATTGAAGTGAATACCAGTTTATGGGATGAAGGAGTAATTGCTCCCCAAGCACCCCACGGCTCATTATTCTTTTTGCCTCCAGCTCTCTCGTTTTCCCTTTTTTGAATGTGTATATAAATATAGGGCCCTCATGTCTTGTGAAGGATGTCCTTTCAATTACCTCCTTGGACTTTGCGAAGGTTAAAACAAAGTATTTGCACGCTTACGTGATGTGAACACAAAGTTGACACAGGTATGAAGATGTTTTCGGGCGAGATGGTGTAAGTGGGTTTGATGCTTTGAATATTTTACAGTCGTCGCTAAACAGTACTGAAAAGTTAAATCAGTTTCTCCATACAATTTCCTTTCTAAAGACCTGTTTGCTAACAGTGTAGCCTCGTCCCACTGGTTAAAGATCTTAATTGGTAACCTTAAGGCTTGAATTAGCAAGAGATGATCTTTGAGCCTTGATTGCCTTTGCACCCTAGGGGGGAAATTCACTTAGAATGAGTTGCGCACACATTGATTGATAGTGTTGTTTGTTTTTATGCACTGTCTGTGCTGTTTTAATGCACGGTTGACTAAAGGAATTATGTAAATCAGGTAACAGTGCAAACACACCCAGAAAATTGAAAGAAACCACCACAATTTAGCCTATTATTCTAAGTCTGTACAGCATCACTTCTGAGTCGGCTCATAAAATACAGAAAATGTGCTGCTGCTTCTTCATTATTTGATGAATTACTGCTGCCATGATCGAAAGAAATTGTTAACAAACACATTTCTTACATAAAACTCTGTTTACTGCCTACTAGAAATGCTCATTGCTCATGTTACCTTTTTCAGTAATGTACTTATAAAAGAAATCAAGCAGTCAGAAATTGTCAAAGGGTTTAAAAGCAAAAGTGTGGAGGTCAATTTTTCTCATAAGGTATAGTTCACCCCAAAACTAAAATTCTGTCATCATTTTACTCACCCTAAGGTGAAATGCAGACAAAAAGTACAAATAAATTACTATTAAATCCTATAGTCTGTTTAATATTTTACAGTGCACAGATAGTGTCTTTACCATTTTAAGTTGTCTTTAACCTGTAATATTACTTAACACTAGTGTATATTCTATATTCTATTTTACTAACCCTTTTAGTTGGCTACTTTGTCTTCTTCTCATTTGGTTCATTAAATTTGCTTCATGACAATTAAAAGGTGGTAGTGGACAAAATAAATAAATTATGCTTAATTAAGCTGAGCCTTTTCAACTTTAAGCCTTTACAGCCAGCGGGACTACTTTTACTGAATATATTCACTCTAACTAATTACTTGCTCAGCTGACTTAGCCTACTTCACGGGTTTGTCTAAAGTCATCTCTTCTAGTATTAAATGCTGCTTTAAGTGCTTCAGTTTAACTTATGTTTAGCCTCAAGAAAGGAATTATATGTATCAATTTCAAATAAATAAATGGCAAAAGCTGACATTGGGGGCCTGACAGCCTGTGCTGTGTTTCCAAATGCAGTTGGAGATATGTGGACCAGACTTATTATGAAATGAGTAAGAACAAACATCATCGTTATAATGAGATGAGGACATCTCTGTTTGTCGATGATAAGGCAATCGATGTCCCCGCAGCTGCGAATGACAGGATAAACATCAGCAATGAGAGAACAGTGCACATTTTCAATACTGACTAAAAGGAGAAATGCTAATTTCCTATGTATATCAAAGGTCACAAAAGCGGTTTTATGAAAAGATACAATCAAACTAAGCAGCGATGTACGGCTGCATACATGTGTTTTGACACTTTCCTGTGACCTTTGCCAATGATTTCCTACATACACACAGGAGCGAACAATATTTTCCCGTAAAACCAACGTCTTATCTGCTAAACACCTGCAAAACAGTTTAACCAAGTGCAATATTCACCAAATTAGTGCTGTGAGAATTTGAATGAAATCACTGTCATTCCTTTCAATGCAAAAAAGCCACATTTTCTATGTAAATTAAGCAAATTTTGCCATATTCACAAAATTTGGTTATGTTCGATTAGCAAATTTTCATGTAACGCAATTATCTCATATAGAAATTAAACCTATTTGTGTATATTTTCTGTTGACCATGGACCACTCCATCAAATAATATATTTGTGCAGACACAGCAGAAGTGTAGACACTGGGCAAGGATGACTTTTCTAATGTACATGTGTCAAGCACCTGTATTCACATGCTATCAAATGGAGTATACTTTGAAAGGCTATGTGGTTGGCTGTCTATGTACACTACGCATTTGCGTCAAAACCAAAGCATACTTTGGGCTTTAGTGAATTAGGACCGGAAGGGTTCGCGTTCACATGCTAATAGATATTCAAGCCCAGCTTTAGTTTGACTATTATTCTCAAAAGCCAACACTTGATCACACTGCCCTCCAAATAAACCATTTCTAAAGTGGAAGTTCATGGTCACCACAGACTTTTCAATCACATGAAGTCGAGTCTCGGAGACCCCAGTAATTTTAATTTTAGGCTTAAAAAGCAAATGATTGAATTTCTAGGCAAAAATTCATTAAAACAGACATTCTTATTTTATGACGTCATTTAGCAAATTAAAATACTGTCTGTGCAAGGCTTCCTATTAATTAACTTTTTTCTTTCATTTTCATTCTCTAACTCATCATGGTTTTTTTTCTCTCCTCTACCCGGTGAACTTGTCACACTAATAGGTTATGAATAATTCTGTTTCAGCTTAGATGGCAATTAGCCACAATGCTAGAAGCTATCCTTCTTCCCCTGTGGAGGTGTAGGGATTTACGAGTGTCAGCTAGACAAGGCACACACACTCCTTCGATTCCTAAGCAATTGCAAGCTAGGTTCTTCAAAACATCTCGTATTGATAAAGAGCAGCCCATTAACATCAACGCTACTGTCGACAAGGCTTCCAATGGGCAGTGTAATTTGTTCATACTGGGTTGTGTTCTCCAGCTGAAGGGGCTGGAAGTGGCATTCTTTATTGAGAGACATGTTTATTCAAATTATCCCTTCCAGGGCTTTTCACAGTCTGTCTTACCAGAGAGCTCTGCAGCATTCCAGGATAGAACTATAAGCCTGAGGACCACACACTTTCTTATTTGTTCAATTTAACAATGGGCTGAAAAATGATGAGTTTCCTTATTAATGCCAAGCTGCATCTCATACCGGTGGACAAACCATGACATACTCAGATAGGGAGGCTGTCATTAGGCTAGCGTCTGGCTAATGACTATAGGAGAGTGAGTGTATGTATATGTCTGGGGTCCTAGTTTCAGATGAATACGGAGGTGCTGTTAAAGCAACGGATTGGGGTACAGCTTCAGGTATCAATCATAACAGCGTACTAATAAATAATCCCTTTGTGGAGTCTGGTTTGGTGATAGAGAGAATTGCTAATAGCTCAAACTAAACTGCCAGTCATCTGACCAATAAATAAATAAATAAATTAGAAATATACTATGGTTGGAAACAACAATTTTACTGTAAAATATAAAGGAATCTTTGATAATTATAATAATATAATTTATTTATACAGTTTAATTAAATTGCAACCTTTGATTTGATAATAGCGTGCAAACTATATCACAATTATTGTACAGCCACATTTATTTATCTTAATATTTGAAAGTTATTTCAAATTTAAAATGATTCCATAGTAAAATTACAATCCACAAAGCATTAGATAATGTTCTACTATGGTTTGTTTATGCCTTATTTATGAAAGTTTGGGAAGCTCCTATATACTGCTACCACAAAATTTTTTAAAAGAGAGATAGGAACATGCATACGATGATTAAAAGCAAATCAGCTCTCTTTGTAATCTTTGCATTTTTATCGCCTCAGAGTTTTCCAAATGATGCTTTGCAGCACAGCATGAATATAAGCAGTGAATGAGGAAGTTCAAAGTGAAGTATTGTGAATTACACACAAACACACACACAGACGCTACCTCCCATTCAAAGGTCCTTATCATATGGAGACAGTCAGCCTTAATGAACAGCCCATTCTGGTCCAACTTGCCAAGCTCTAACAGAGAACATACAACAGACGTCCAAATAACAAACACAGGATAAAGCACTTCACTGTTGTCCTCAGACAACAAGTTAAAGGACAACAAAAAAAGATTGTGGGACAGCTTTTGGATGCAACTCTGCCACTTTCCTCTCTACTACATAATGCCAAAAGTCGATCTGAGCAAATTATGGTCCACTTAATCTTGTATATACTGTAGAGTTACATCCTCTTGTTTGAAGATGGTTTTAAATTAGTGATTTCTGTTCCACAAGCCTGATGGAGAGAAAATACAGAACAGAACATTTCAGCAGTGCATTTATACTCACACATGACCGTAAGAAAAACGTTCCCTGATGCCAGGACGACCTTCTCCCGTGTTGCTCGGTCATAGATTCCTACATGGCATTCGTAAGGTCCGTTGTCTGAGATCCGGACCTCTGGAAGCCTGTGAAAAAGATCAAAAGTTTATTAACTGTAAGATATTTTCAGTGATTGTAAATCCCTATTCGGGAGGCAATTGTTTCTCATGTAGATGTCTGTAAAAATAAATTTACATGGCACCTCAGAGATGAAACTCATGAGTGCAACAGTTATTGTACAGTGTTTGGCAGTGGTCAAAAAGGATTTAGACACTGAATTTTGAATATATTTCTTCTTGTTAAGATGTGGATTCGGACAGCAATTAAATTACCACATGGCCTTGGTGTTTGTCAAAAAATGTAGGTAATTCGACCAAGGATTTTGACCCGGGTGGTGGGCAAAAAACACTGGCATTCTGGATTTGGACGGCAATAAAATTACTGACTAACCTCTTTTAAAGGTTTCAAATCGCTTAGGTCCGCATGAGAAACGATTACTGTCCAAATCGGACTTAAGACAGAATATTTATATTGCAGTTCGCTTCAAGCTACCATGACATCCTGAAACTAGATTCTAACTTTTTTTTAAGTAAATTAAAAATTTTAAAGTAAAAACTCATTGTCATAATGTTAGGGGGTTCTGGGTGGATTATAGGCAGTATTCAGTGACATTCTCAATGACCTTCAGTGACATTCTGAACTCTAAATATGGTTCAGATTCCTCCTTCATTGTAAAAAAACAAAACCAAAAACAAAACAACAAAAAACAAAAAAAACTTCCTCAGAAAAATAATAGCACATCTCTATATAACTCCAAAGGAAATGTTAAAGTATACAAAATAAGTGCTTTATTGAAAAAGGCAGAAGAGTCAAAAGTTTCATTCTGTATTCTGAACATGTACTACAATTCAAATCAAAGTGAGATGTTCAGCTGCAGGCAGCAGATCAAAATCAAAGACAATTGTCCTTCCTGGCCTTCTGTAGAAGACAAGAGACTGTAGTGAAGCTGAAGCATCTGGGTGTGCGGTCATAGGAAAAGAGAGGCCAAGGAAAAAGGCCAAGGAAAAGAGAGACCACTGCCTAAGAAAACAGTCTGTCGGTCTATTTCTGTTGTCCCTGGAGCAGGGGGTAGACTGCTGACGAAGGCTGACTGGGATACTCAGATGCTTGACCCTATGGTCCATTTTTGTTGCCCCCCCCCCCCTATTTTTCTGTTCCTTTTCTTTGCATCTTCTCTCTCAGGACACCGAATAAAACAAACAGGAGGCTATATTTCTAACTGCACTGGCTATTTAAAAATGTCTTTTAAAGTTCAAGTTCAAGTCTGCTTTATTGTCAGTTCTTCAAATCCACATGTACAGTACATACATACAGAGAATCTAAATTGCGTTACTCTCAGACCCCCGGTGCACACAGATAACATTAACATTAAAGCCTAAAAATCTAGATCAAAATATAAAATGTAGATACAACTATACAATAAGGGAATGTTAAAAAAGACATATAATAAAATTAAAAATAAAGTTAAATAAAGCAGCGCAAGGCAAAAGGCAGATAGAGTGCAAATCAATGAAGTGAACAACAGTGCAGATAAAAGATTATTTAGTGCAAAAACAAAAGCTTATTAAGTCTGATTAAAGTGGCAAAGGGCTCAAGAGCAGTTATTTTATTTAACTGACTGATGAGGTAGTGGAATGATGTCAGTTCCATGGAGAATGAGGTAGTGAGCAGACCAATGCTGCACAAAGTGACTGGTGCATGTCAACGTATATTAGTGGGGGGGGGGGGGGTGTCAGGGGGGGCGGGAGTTCATAGTTCAGTGGTGCCTGAGGCAGAAGAGGGGGGGGGGGGCAAGTTCGGGAGTGGGTTCAGCTTCCTGATAGCCTGGTGGATGAAGCTGTCCTTCAGTCTGCTGGTCCTGGCCTGGAGACTACGCAGTCTCCTCCCTGATGGCAGCAGGCTGAAGAAGCTGTGTGATGGGTGGGTGGGATCACCTGCGATGCAGAGGGCTTTGCGGGTGAGACGGGTTCCATAAATGTCCTGGAGGGATGGGAGAGAGACACCAATGATCTTCTCAGCTGCTCTCACTATGTGTTTCAGAGTCTTTCGGCAGGACGCGTTGCAGGCGCCATACCACACAGTGATGCAGCTCGACAGGATGCTCTCAATGGTGCCTCTGTAGAAGGTGTACATGATGGGGGGCGGGGCTCTGGCTCTCCTCAGTTTACGGAGGGAGTAGAGATGCTGATTTGATTTCTTGGCCAGTGCAGCTGTGTTTTCAGTCCAGGAGAGTTTCTCTGTGATGTGCACACCCAGGAACTTGGTGCTGCTCACTCTCTCGACAGTCGCACCGTTGATGGTCAGAGGAACGTGCTGAGTGTGTGCTCTCATGAAGTCTACAACAATCTCCTTCATCTTCTCCACGTTCAGAGAGAGATTGTTGTCACTGCACCACCCGGCCAGGCGGCTCACCTCGCTCCTGTAGTTTGTCTCATCTTTGTTGCTAATGAGACCCACCACAGTCGTGTCATATGCAAACTTAATAAAAAGGTTGGAGTTGTGTGAAGGTGTGCAGTCATGGGTCAGCAGAGTGAAGAGGAGGGGGCTTAGCACACATCCTTGGGGGGCCCCAGTGTTCAGTGTGATGGTGCTGGATGTGTTGCTGCCGACCTGTACTGCCTGAGGTCTTCCAGTCAGAAAGTCCAACAGCCAGTTGCACAGCGAAGTGTTGAGCCCCAGTTGGATCAGTTTGTAAATGAGCTGTTGAGGGATGATTGTGTTGAATGCTGAACTGAAGTCAATGAACAGCATTCTGAAATATGAGTCCTTTTTGTCCAGATGTGTGAGTGCTGAGTGGAGGGTAGTGGAGATGCACAGTCTCTCAGTAAACGCCCAGGGATGTTGTCAGGACCCGGAGCTTTGCGTGCATTGATCCTGCTGTTTTGTTGCTCAAAGCAAGCGAAGAAGGTGTTCAGCTCATTTAGCAGAGAGCGTTGTCACAGGTCTGTGGTGGGGGCTTGTAATCCGTAATGGTTTGTATCCCCTGCCACAGGTTCCTAGTGTCTCTGCTGTCGCTGAATTGATGAGCTATCCTCTTGGAGTGTTGTCTCTTAGCCTCTCTGATGCCGCGGGACAGGTTGGCCCTGGCTGTTCTCAGGCCCACCTCATCTCCAGCTCTGAAGGCAGTGTTCCGTGTCTTCAGAAGTCTGTAGACCTCCCCTGTCATCAGTGTTGCCAGATTGGAAATGTCCAAGTATCGTACCAGAAGTTCAAAATTATAGTATTTGGAAGAAAATTATCGTACATGAGTCAAAAGAGTTATTTATCTATTCTAAACCAACAACATTTTGACAAGACCTGCAAATTACCATAATAGATAACAAGGCTTATTGTTGGACGGAAGCAGTGATACAAAATACTATCCCTTTATTTTCAGTGACTGTGTGTCGCAGTGTATATTAAAACATATTAAAATTATTTTTAACACTTGCTTTGTCGTGTCCAATGAAGAAGGAATTTAGCTGTTGCTTCGTGGTGCAGTTAACTCCACATCTGAGCCGCTGTCATCGGAATCCTGCGTGTTGCCAGATGTTGAAGGGGTTCTTGCTGTCATGGACCGCAACAGTGCCCGTTGGCTTTAAAGCAGGGCACGCTCCTGCATTCTTAACACACCCTCAGGTACACACAAACTCATTTAGAGTGTCTGTAATGAGCCGATTTCGTGTATGAGAAAAGAAGCCCTTTGACTGCAACTACCATTTAAATTTTCATAAAATTCTGAAATTATCGTACATTACGGGATTTTTTTCATTATTGATCGTACATCGTACAGAGGCAAAAATTATCGTACAAATAAGATAATTATCGTACGTCTGGCAACACTGCCTGTCATCCACGGCTTCTGGTTGGCCCGGACAGTGATGGTTTTTGTGACCGTTACATCATCAATACACTTGTTGATGTAGGCAGTGACAGTCTCTGAGTACTCCTGGAGGTCAGTGGTGTTATTGAATGTGGCAGCCTGCTTAAACATGTCCCAGTCAGTTGTGTTGAAGCAGTCTTGAAGAACCTCTGATGATCCTTCTGGCCACACTTTAATCTGTTTGTGAACTGGTTTGGCGACTTTAATGAGTGGTCTGTATGCTAGCATGACAGTGATGTGGTCTGAGAAGACTACATGTACATACTTTTGTACATACTATGTACATACTTTTGATGACATATATATGCTATATAATGATGCCCAGTTGTGAGCTCTATGCCACAGACAGACCTCGAAATGTAAAAAATCGAGCCATCTGGACCGTAACGAGGGAATTTTAGGGAAAGGGAAAAGTGTTCCGTGAGTTCCACAACCAAAAATGCACCTCCTCGCCATCTCTCCTTTCACGCGCTGTCAATGCTCGCAAACACACAGGCAGCCTGTATACTGTCAGTTGGAGGGGCGTGGTTACGGATTAAGCAGACACCAAATTCCTCAAGCCTACGTCATCAGTGAAGTTCCTCCAATGCAGAGGGGAGGGGCATTTTCAGATTTTGATTAAAGATTATGAAGCCAAAAAATTTTTTTTGTGTGGATTGACTTGCATGGATGAATTGTTCAGCACAAAACGATCAATTTAGGCGAACAAAGTAAATATAGTCAATTTTGATTTCATGTGGACTTTAACTGTAAAGATGCGGTTCTGCCGACATTGAGCAGAAACTCGCGACTGTATGCGCGTTACAGACAGGTAGACGTGATGACTATGGAATTACATTTGCTTCAATAAAAATGAACAAAACTTTATAAAACTGAACGTAACTTTTTCAGAAACTATCAAAAATATGCCCTGACAAAAGAAGAAAAACACAATGAAAATGAAAAAAATTAACACAGTTGCACAAATGTAACAGGCTCTTCAAATATGCTTCATTTTTGTTAATGTTTTTCAAAGATTCGTTTTAGCTGATTGTGGATTCTGAATGCATTGCCACAGATTTCGCTTTTGCTTCGCAGTTTTTCGTTTAGAGTTTTGACACAAACCTCTCATGTTGGCAGGGTGAAGAGTGATCTACTCTGATTGGATAGTGAGCTTTTGATGGACAGGTGCTCTCTGACCGGGAAGTACAGGCGCCACTCAGTGGCGCCAGAGAGTGGCGCGCATATTGGAAAGCTCTTGTGATTGTGATTTGTATTACTAAATATGTAAATAATATTTGACCTTCGATCGTCTCAGTCTGTAAAGATGAGCTCTTGTCCTTCAAGGCAGCTTGAAGTAAGCCTGTGTTACATGACGTATTGCATACAAATCACCACGAGAGCTTTTTTTTCTTTTTTTTTTTTTTATTAATGCAGAGAACAAAAGTATAAACATACATCACACAATATCAACCACAAATACAAACAAAAAAAACAATAAAGAATAAAATAGAACTAAAGGAAAGAGGGCCAAAATCTAAACAAAATTACACATGATCAAAGGTGGAGCAAATTCTAACAGTCCTTATAGCGTTCTTATTAGTAGATACTGAGATTACATTCAAATAGTTTTTCATTTCTTTTAGAAAAACAGAGAAGACAGGTTTACAGTTGGAGAATTTGCATTTGTGAATGTGAAATTTGTAAAAATGTAAATTAATAACAAAACTGATATTTTCGTTTGTGGGGTCAGAGTCATTAATACCCAAATATAATGTTTTTCATATGTACTGAGAAGCCTGGCAAAATCTTACACTTGACAAACACACCAATGTCATCTCAAAGTTTCTGAGTGCAGTGACCAAAATAAGTGTACAGTTTCTTCAGAACTCGAACAAAAAGAGCATGTAAGATCAATGTCAGATTTAAATCTTTGTATAAACTTCTTTACAGGCTAGAACCTGTGTATGAGCTTAAAATAAATGTCTTTCACTTTGTCTGTGAAAAATAATTTTTGGGGTAGAGACCAGATTTAATCACCGCGAGAGCTTTCAATATGCGTGGTGCACGCCACTGAGTGACGTCTGTACTTCCCGGTCAGAGAGCACCTGTCCATCAAAAACTCGCTATCCAATCAGAGTAGATCACTGTTAACCCCGCCCCCACAAGAGGTTTGTGTCAAAACTCCAAACGAAAAACTGCGAAGCAAAAGCGAAATCTGTGGCAATGCATTCAGAATCCACGATCAGTGAAAACAAATCTTTGAAAAACATTAACAAAAAAGAAAGCATATTTGAAGAGCCTGTTACATTTGTGCGACTGAGTGCATTTTTTTCGTTTTCATTGTGTTTTTCCTCTTTTGTAATGGCATATGTTTGATAGTTTCTGAAAAAGTTACGTTCAGTTTTATAAAGTTTCGTTCATTATTATTGAACTAAATGTAATTCCATAGATGACGACGTAC
Source organism: Carassius carassius (assembly GCF_963082965.1). Taxonomy (NCBI): domain Eukaryota; kingdom Metazoa; phylum Chordata; class Actinopteri; order Cypriniformes; family Cyprinidae; genus Carassius; species Carassius carassius. The sequence continues at coordinate 21,306,197 of NC_081792.1, forward strand.
AAAAACATTGCGACTCACGAGACATAAAACATGAAAACACCGTTCTGTCGGGACAGAGAGAAGCCGCTGCATGTGGATGCGCCGCCATCTTGGTTATGTACATACTTTTGTACACACTATGTACATACTTTTGATGACATATATATGCTATATAATGATGCCCAGTTGTGAGCTCTATGCCACAGACACACACACACACACACACACACACACACAGACACACACACACACACACACACACACACACACACACACACACACACACACACACACACACACACACATATATTTATTTATAGAGATCACTCACATGAAAGAAAAATTGCAAAAGATAATATTATTTGTATTCAGAAATCAATGCATCTTGAACTTGTATTATTACAATATTATTACAATTTAAAATAAATTTCATATTTTAATACATTTTTCTGCAGCCACTGTAGTCTTCAGCAGCACATGATCCTTCAGAAATAATATGCTGGTTTACTGCTTAAGAAACATCTCCTATTATTATTTTTTTTTGTGGAAACCATGATAAATTTTGATCAATTTAATACATCCTTGCCAAATAAAAAAAACAATTGAATAACAAAACTGACCCAAACTTTTAAATGGTATAGTGGATTTTATTTTAAAACACTTCTGGTCCTCTTTTGTTTGCAAATCTTTTGAGCCCATGTTCCAAGTTCTGGATGTCACAATTTTCTAAAACTCTCATGAAAAATAATGATGATGAAAAAATCTCATCCTCTCTGTCTTCGCTTCAGTCAAGTGACCCTTTAACAATCCCAACAGCGCCTTTGTGTGCTCGGCACCAGCCGACAATGTCCTGCTGCTCAGCCCCTTTCAAACAAGCAGAAATTGACTGAAACCAAGCTCATTTATATTGAATGAGGGCAGCGGGTGAATTCTCAGCACAAGCGCATAAGCATTCCTTTCATGTACTCCTCCACCCCTCCCCGCCACGGCTATCTTCCCCCCCGCACCTCTGATAGTCACTTAGGCTTGATGAGTAGAAACACAGGCAATTTAAAAGCAAGTTAATTGCAGTGCATTCACCATCAGGGCAATGGCAACAAAGCAGTGTTTGTAAATAAAACCGCTCTATTCAAAGATGTCTATCATTTTAATCTTGTCTATTGGCAGTTTTTAGAGTTTTTATTGTTTTTTCTCTCTCTTACTTCCAGGGCTGCTTGACATGCACGGACCGTGATGATTGGATGAGAGGATTGGCTCAAGCTTTGTACATTGGCATTGGTCTCACGTTACACCCTGCAAGTGTCCTCTCTCTGGATGAGCTTTACTGCCCGCGTCTCTGAATCCCAGCCAGCACATTTCTCAGTTCCTGTCTCTCTCAGCCTCTTACCTCTCCACCCCTCCTTTTTTATGCCTTTTCAACACTCTGTGTCTCTTATTCGCTCATTCTCTCCCCTCTGTTGCATATTTCCTCTTTGGATTGCTGAAATGCTGGCATTGTTGCACAATATTATGGCTCGCCCTGATATTCAGTTCTTCAAAATAACTTCAATGGGATTGAAACTCCAGCTTCTTCTCAGTCTTTCTCACTCTCACCTTCTCTGTATTCTCTCTCTCTCTCTCTCTCTCTCTCTCTCACCGTGCTCTAAAAATGTAGATGGATTCTTAATCAGAGAGTAATAAAAAGCCGATTAGCACTAAATCACACTGAGGCAAGAAGGGATATGCCTAGCCAGGTCCTGCCACTCTACAGCCTGTGTAAGTTTGTGTGTGTGTGTGTGCTGAGAGGGACAGAGCACTCGCTGGCAGGAATATTGCATTTTGTAATTACAGAAATGTGCCATGAATTTCTCAGTTGAGGCCTGTTCTTATTTGCTGGTATGATGTTAGAATACGTCCAAAGCTGAATTTATGGAGTTGGAATATTTGCAATAGCTCATGTTTTCATGAGTCTTCAAACACATAGGTCAACTGATCTTTCACTCGTAGGTACATTCACTCATAGGGCTCTGGATATCAGTTAAAAATGGTTCACAAACCAATTCCATTCAGCGTTGCAATCTATGCATGAATAGATTTGTTTTTCATGAATGAAGCTCACTGAAGTTAAAAAGAAAAAAGAAAACCAAATAATAATGTGAAATTTAACTGAATTAAATGGGCTGCAAAACAAAACAACATTTTTACAATCAAAATGACTACAATGGCCTACAAAAAATAAATACAAATAAATAAATAACATTGGGGGCAAACAAGGGGCTGTAAGATGAATAAAATACAATAAAATAAATAAATAAAGTAAAATAGTAAAAAAATTAACTGAATTAGAAGGACACTAGGGTGAATTTCCAAACTTTCGAATGGGCAAAACTAAACAATTTTGTAACAATTTAAATGCCATTAGGGTGCTTCAGCAAACTTTCAAAGGGCCTTCAACTTTGCAACATGAATAAAATAAAAACAAAATCAGGATTATATGAAAGGTACGTACATGCACATTTCTCACATCAAAAAAATAAGAGATGCTAAAATGTAACGAGTACATCACATTATCACACCCAAATGCCAAATTTGAAAACAAAACAGTCGTAAGTCAGTGCAACTGGCATGAACTCAACAGTCAGTGTTGCTCCAATGCACAAGTGTCCTCACTTCCAGACTTAAAAGAGACATCACATGCCTCAATGACACACAGCATATTTCATCTCTCCCTTTTAACACTGTTGTCACGTTTTGATGAAGAGCCATGAAAAAAATCTGATAGATGTGCATTATAATCAGGGGCTTTTAGTGAAGAACGGGTTTCTCCTGAAGGGCCCTGGAGGGCCTGGTAGGCGTTAGTGCTTTTGTTTTGGAGTGTAAGGCTGAATGATCTGCTAAGAGCTGTTTAGTTTCATAGGAACAAGTAGAGAATTGAGGTGTCCATGGTAATGAGAGGGCCAGGTCGGAGTGGAAGGGGAGGGTCCTGTGGACCTGTTTAAGATTTGATTGACAGTTCAAACTTTCCCTCTTAATACACTGGCAGCTTTGTGACAAGGAGAAGCTAGTGAAGAACAAAAAAAATAAAATAAATAAACCTTACATTATGACTTATATTAAATATTCAAATGGAACAGAATTAATATTTTAACACCTTCAACAACATAGTGTCCTTAAGGGGGTTTTGAGGGGAAAGTTTAGAAAAGACACAGAATTTTAATTTGCGCTGTAATAATGTCTCATTTGACACCTTGTATAGTGTTGAGTTTTCAGGGAATTCAAACTGTCATGTAAGACTGTCATGGGACTGGAAAATCACCAGAAAATAGCTGTTCAAAATGGAAAAACAAAAGCTTTTTTAATATCCTCCAATACTCCATGAGACGAGATGCATACTTTAGAGCAGCATGCATACAGACGAAGAAGTGCTGTGGAAACAAGTCAACTTTTATGGCCCAGCTAGAGGCAGACATGTATATCTCTCTGTTTTCAATTCTAGGAAGATCCTTTCTTGTGCATTAATTTAGAGGCGAAAAGCTGAGAACTGAATTAGAGTGGCAAGGCCTACTGGTATGGCTTCTTGCCACTCTGGAATGAAAATGAGAGATAATACCTGTGAAATATCCTGTCTGGGCGCTCTGGATCTCCCACAGAATGCTGTGTCAGAGACTACAGGTGAAAGGATTTGAGAAGTGTGTATGTTTGTGTGACATAGAAGCATTTTTTTATGACTTTCTATCTTTCTATCTATCTATCTATCTATCTATCTATCTATCTATCTATCTATCTATCTATCTATCTATCTATCTATCTATCTATCTATCTATCTACCTGTAGCTGTCTGTCTACCATTCACCAGTTTCGGTCTGTCTGTCTTCCTATCTATCTGTCAACCTATCTGTCTGTCAACAATCGCGACTGCACATGGAGTTTGATGGTCTCTGCAGTTGCCATCTTCCTTCCCGAGCATTATGTGAGACTACAAGGTCAATACAGGTGATCCCTACTGCTGCTTATAGTGTAACAATCAATTTACTTCCTGCTGGGTAGGAGTGTTTGTCTCTGTGCTTGTGTACCCAGCATACACTGTACCACTTTCCAGGCAAAGCAAGTAGGTATTTTAGCCTGTTTCCTGAAAAAACTCTGCTTGACTTGATGCACACATGGACATATATGTGATGTAGAGAGTGCAGCTAGTCTTGCAGCAGGTTGAACTAGTAATCAAAACCTTCCTTTCTCTGCTCTTCATCTAATAGTTTGTACCAGATTCCGGTTTGACAAAAAACTTGTATGTTTTGGTGAAAAGCAAAGCAGAAATGAGAAAGTATTTCTGGGGCTTGCTTTTGCATTTCTGCCTGAAGCTGAGCCTCAGGTATTAGGGATGACTTGGGAAACACGAAGGGAAGGCTAAAGATGATGCTTCCTGAATGGGGAGCAGGAAAATTGCAACTGAGGGCCCAAAAGAAAAGCTTGGCTTGGGGCTCAGTGGTTGAAAATACCAGAAAGTATTGGAAAGTGAGGCAAAGTTTCTTAACCAGGTCATATTTTACTTAAAGAGTCCAACTTTTTTAGGCCTTCAAGGGACCAGTATACACAGGAACCACAGAACCACTAGATGGAACTCAACAGAATTAAACAGAATACACCTGAGATTCTAATCCCACCTCACACTGGTCTGATTGGTCAATTGTAAAAAATAATAATAATTAATAATAAAATTAATAATAAAATAACTAATGCAGAAGGAACCCAAGGCATTTCTTTTTAGAAAACCATCAGGAACTGAACACAAATGTTGCATGTCAGCCTGTGATACAGTCATAGTAACACGGCCCACTGTTATATGAATAAAATTAGGCACTTCCAGTGATCAGATCACATAAATATTCTATTTTGTGCCAAATCAAATGACGGCTAGCGGCTCTTACCGGACCGTTGATTGATACACCAGGTCTTCCCGTCTCCGGTAATCCTCCATATGGGAGTAATTGGTATTGAACATAGCATCGTACGTAAAAATCTTCTGCTTAATAGTGCCTCCATCAGTAACCTGTTGAGAAATAAGAATAAAATATTAATAAAAAGATGTGTCCTATAATGAAGTGGATATTCCGTAGACCCCCATACATAAATAATGAGATGAGACAGAACAAGAGCTCGATTCCCACAGGCAAAGTTAGCGCTCACACTTTAAAATGATCAGATTGATCCGTTTAGAGTTATTATTGGTATATTATTTAAGAGCTCGTGAAGGGATGAATTTAAACGAGCTCTCGGAAACCTGCCGAGCATGATGAAATCAGTGAGACACTTACACGTGTGGCATTAAGAAATTTAGCGCACTATAAATTGTGGCACAGGGAAGGTAATGAAATGTGAAGAGATATTGCAAAGGTGAGGGATATTCGCAGCAGCATTGGCTCATTTTGCGTCTTTCCCCCCCTCTCTGACGTTCCTGGCAAATGATGGAACGTGGCTCTTTTTGCGCTAATATCCACAGGGGAGAGAAAGTCGCTTAGCATCTGAATGACTGCGATTTCTCTTCAGTGCACAGAAAGAAGAAGGAGAAAGAGGGGTGACAGAATTTAATAGAAGTGTTAATGCCTGCTGTTGAAGCAGTGGAATTGTTGGCGGGACAGGTGTCTTTCTTTCGGCGAACACTTGAGATGGTATCTATGGCCTCTTAATCTGCTCCCCCGGTGCTGTAAATCAGTCTTAGGTGGATTTGCGATTGGTTTTCCTCTGTGTGGGGAACAACAGCACCACGAGTACAATGTTAAATTGGTTTGATTTAAACAAACAATTCATGCTGCCCTCACAAATGAGTGTAGGATGGCCACAATAACCTCTTATTTCTCTTGAGATTCACACTAAATGATTGCAGCCACTACAACACACAATGATTCATAACTGCTCAAATTCTCTTTAGAAAGGAATTATGGGCAAAATGAACACAGTGGATAAACAAGCGTATAGGATCATGTTTACACAATGCTTATCTGAAAACTCACAATAACAGCGAGCTTTTCCAGAGCAATTCCAACATGATTTGATATATTTTAATACACCTGGAGCAAGAGTCCTTTTATATATGAAACTGTGTGGGTTAAGAATAATTTTCTAGCTCTACCATCTCTTTATGCATACATATAGAAGTCTGTTTCCGCTTCCTTACTTACCTTTCGTGAAGCAAATACAGTGTACATGTTGATGTTCCAGAAAATGTGTAAAAATTTTATATTTCTTGCTGAAATGTATATTTTGATTTTGAAAGAAAGAAAGAAAGAAAAAGAAAGAGGAACAAAACAAAATGATGAAATATATTCAAACTACATAAATATATTTCAAAATTATGGTATTTAAAAGGCAAATTCCAAAAATTCTGTATATAGTATATATATACTGTATACATCCTTCCCAAAATTTTTCCACCATAGTCAGAAATGTGATGACTACGATTTTTGAATCGAATATATCCCTACGTCTCAGCAAACAAGTGTGTCTGAGAAACAGGTCAGCAAAATGCTGATTTTGACAACCCAAGTCATTTTTTAGTGACACCACTTAAAAACCATCCATGGAATGCTTCAGCATTGCACTTTGAGCACAACAATCACTCTAACCATCTGGCTGTCTTGTAAGCATGCAAGGATGCAGCTGCTGTGGGTCCCTCTACATTCTGCTACAGGTTTACAGGGAAGTGGTGACACTGAAAGGTTGGTCACTAAAAGCAAACCTGTGTTTCATAGTTGCACGTTCCCCTCAGGTTGATCCTATTTGCTTCTGTAGTTGACTCCAATAATGCTTTAAAAATGCTTTAAAAGATGAAATGCAACATTGTTTCTGTCTGACATGTCTTACAAAACATATAGTGCTCCCATTAACTGAATACAGATTCCTTTGGTGGATTCAGCTCTTGAGTCTTGTTATGGACAGCCTGAGATGGGTCTACCTCTATTTCATTGAATGCAATCTAGCAACCGTTTAAAAGATTTATGAAAAACTGCATTCTACCCTTTAATGTACAACCATGTGAAATTGTCACGTTTATGAACTTTCTGTTTCCTTATTTGGTCATCTTCCTTTTCTTGTTTTAGTTAATTGATTGATCCCCACCTGTCTCCAGTTCCCTCTTTACCATCTGTGTGTTTAAATACCCGGTCTGTTCAGTTCTCCCCGGTCCGTGATTGTTGAATGTAAATTTGTCTAAGCTGTATGTAGTGTTAATCTGAATGTATTCTGAATGTCAAAGTTGTATCGTATTGTGTATGTGAATGTGTATCCTAACCTTAATGTTAATTCTGTTATTTGTTAATATAGTCTGTACCTCCTTCGTTTTCTAGTAAACTCCTCATTTGTTCCTTATCCTCCTCGAGCACTTTAGTCTTTCGTTTAGCACTACACCAAGTTTGTAACAGAATCACGGACCAAAACAGTATAGTATATTTTAGCGGCGTTTTTCTTTCTTTTTGGTTTTTTATTTTTGTTTTCCTCCCTCTCCCGGAATGGCCATCCCAGCAGTCCGTCTCCTGTGCCTGGAGCAACTGGACCGTTCGCTGGAGGACCATACCAGGGACTTTTTAGATCTGGCGTGCCTTACCCACTTCCCCGACCGCTCGCTCAGGCCGGTGAGGAAGAAGTTTGAGAGCGAGCGGTCGGGGAAGTGGGTAAGGCACGCCAGATCTAAAAAGTCCCTGGTATGGTCCTCCAGCGAACGGTCCAGTTGCTCCAGGCACAGGAGACGGACTGCTGGGATGGCCATTCCGGGAGAGGGTAAGGCAGTAAGGCACGCCTACCAGCGAACGGTCCCCGAGAGGATTTCGGCGCTTTTGTGGAGTGGGTGCTGGAGAAAAATGGATCTTCATTTACCATCAGCACCGCCGAAGAGGATCTCTCCAACCCCACTCCCGACCCAGAGACCAGCCAGCAACCATCAAGCCACACGGAGCCAGAGCCCACCGCAGCCGCAGAGCCCGAGCCAATTCAGGACGTCGAGAGCGCGACTGACCACATGTGTGAGCCGGCAAAACCGTGCATCGTGGGAGTCTTCGTGGACTCCAGTCAGTTCCTCTGCTCCATTTCCGCTGGTTCCGTCCAGCCCTGAATTTTCTGTTTCTCCGCTGGTTCCGCCCAGCCCTGAATTTTCTGTTTCTCCGCTGGTTCCGCCCAGCCCTGAATTTTCTGTTCCTCCGCTGGTTCCGCCCAGCCCTGAATTTTCTGTTTCTCCGCTGGTTCCGCCCAGCCCTGAATTTTCTGTTTCTCCGCTGGTTCCGCCCAGCCATGAATTTTCTGTTTCTGTTTCTCCGCTGGTTCCGCCCAGCCCTGAATTTTCTGTTTCTCCGCTGGTTCTGTCCAGCCCTAAATTTTCTGTGTCTCCTCTGGTTCCGCCAAGTTCTGAATTTCCTGTATCTCCGCTGGTTCCACCCAGCTCTGAACTTCCTGTGTCTCCGCTGGTTCTGCCCAGCTCTGAACTTCCTGTGTCTCTGCTGGTTCCGCCCAGCTCTGAACTTCCTGTGTCTCAGCTGGTTCCGCCCAGCTCTGAACTTCCTGTGTCTCCACTGGTTCCGCCCAGCTCTGAACTTCCTGTGTCTCCGCTGGTTCCGCCCAGCTCTGAACTTCCTGTGTCTCCGCTGGTTCCGCCCAGCTCTGAATTTCCTGTTTCTCCGCTGGTTCCACCCAGCTCTGAATTTCCTGTGTCTCCTGTGTTCCCTCCCAGCCTCCCTCTCCCACCTCCTCCTAGACTTGCCAGTCCCTCTGCTCCACTTCTGCTGGTTCCGTCCAGCCCTGATCCTCCTGTGTTTCCTCCCATCCTTCCTCTCTCTCCTCCTCCTAGACCAGCCCGTTCATCGACCTCATCTCTGCTGGTGCCAGTCAGTCCCGCAGCTCACCCTCAGTCCGCGCCATCTGGGCGCGATGGTTCTCCGCTGGACTGCCAGTCTCCAGCTCCGCCTTGGCGTGTTTAGGCCCTGTCTCCGCCTCCAGCCTCCGAGCCCTGGACTCCTCCTCAGTCTTCGACCCAGCGGCTCCGCCTTGGCTCTTAGCTCCCTCGTCTCCACCGTGGCCTGGCATCCTACCTGCTCCACCAGGCTCCATCATCCCTCCGGCTCCACCTTGGTCAGTCGTCGACCATCCGCCGCCTTGGGACTCCATTCCTCTGGTTTCACCTCGTCACTCCATCCCTCCGGCTCTGTCAGGCTCCTCCTTCCCTCTGGTTCCACCGTCATCCTCAGTCACTCCAGCTCCTCAGCGGTCTTCCAGGACCCCGCCTCCGCCTTGGTCGCCAGAGCCTTCTGCTCCATCTAGGCCCTCCAGATCCTCGACGTCACCCGGGCTCTGCGGATGTGCTGCTCCATCTTGGGCTCCTCACCCACCGGTGCAGTCTCCTCCTGTCCATCCCCTGGTGTCGTCGGCCGCTTCTCCACCGTGGCTCCTCCCGCCGTCGACTCCACTGTGGATCGCTGTCCTGGCTGGTCTCTGGAGGACCATCTGGCTCCTCCCTCCATCCACTCCGCCCTGGTCCCTACCTCCATGCTCCCTCCTCACCTGCTCCTTGCCTGCTCCTCGCCCGCCTCCAGAACCCCCACCCTCCCTCCGCTGGTATTCCTCTTGCGGTGCAAGGAAGCACCGTTCTGGGAGGGGGCGAACTGTCACGTTTATGAACTTTCTGTTTCCTTATTTGGTCATCTTCCTTTTCTTGTTTTAGTTAATTGATTGATCCCCACCTGTCTCCAGTTCCCTCTTTACCATCTGTTTGTTTAAATAACCAGTCTGTTCAGTTCTCCCCGGTCCATGATTGTTGAATGTAAATGTGTCTAAGCTGTATGTAGTGTTAATCTGAATGTCAAAGTTGTATCGTATTGTGTATGTGAATGTGTATCCTAACCTTAATGTTAATTCTGTTATTTGTTAATATAGTCTGTACCACCTTCATTTTCTAGTAAACTCCTCATTTGTTCCTTATCCTCCTCAAGCACTTTAGTTTAGCACTACACCAAGTTTGTAACAGAAATCACCTGTATCTTGTTTCACAAATCACAATGAACTGCATTAGAGAAGTATACAGAAGAAAAAATAAAATGAAAAAATTGAACATACTATATGAGCGTTTTATATATATGAAATTTCTTATTTTTTACCCTTAAGGAGACTCTGTAAATCTGTAATTGTGGAGAGACATAAGGTGAAGGCTTTGCTCTGTTTAAAGGCATTATGAAATGAGAGGTTGCTTGTGTTTATTCAAGCACGTATGAAAATATTCGATAAGCAGCAAGCTAAAAACAGTGAGCACATGATGAGTGGGAGAGGCAGAGTAAAGGTTCTGACATTCTCTCTGATAAACAGAAACGTGAAATGTGCCTTTTGAAAATATAGACACTGCCACCCACTTTGCCATCATGACAAGAGAAGAGGACAGTAATGAGAAACGCTGTTCAACGGAATAAATGAAAATAAAAAAATGAAATGAACTAATTAATAAGCATGATGTTTGAGAACATCTCAAGACCCTTTCAGATCAAAATGTCATGTTGTCTTGTTCAGTCATAACTTCAAAATATTTTGGAAATAAATTGTATGCAATAAATGGTAACACTTTACAAAAACCTTTCTTAGTTAACCTTAGTTAATGCATTAACTAATACTGAGCAATACATTTTTACAGTATTTATGAATCTTTGCTCATTTTAGTTATTAAAAATACATGTTCATTTATAGTTCATGTTAGCTCAGGTTCATTAAATAATATGAACAGATACAACTTTTGATTATAGGAATTAATACGTGTTGAAATTAACATTATGATTAATTAATGCTAGTAGTAATTATTCTACTGCTTCTGTCATGATGATTTATGACTTTGACCTTTGACCTTTTGACAGGTTGAACTTCCGGTGACCTTATGATGGATGGGTTGAACTTCCGGAATGAGTTCAGGGGCTAACCTATGACCGTTTCCCACGCATCGATCATGTGGTTTTGACAGAAAGTTTTACCCTATTGACCTAGTTAGTACTAAATTATAGTATTTGACGGCTAGTTTAAACGGTAAAGGAAACACTCCCCACGCATCGATCATGTGGTTTTGACAGAAAGTTTTACCCTATTGACCTAGTTAGTTCTAAATCATGGTTTTAGGAAACCCTCCCGATGCATCGATCATGTGGTTTTGACAGAAGCTGTTTGAACTTTCTGTCAGTTAGCTTGTTTGAAGTTTGTGCCAGCTAACTTGTTTGAACTTTATCCCAGTTATTATGGCTTCTCCCCCCTCCCATTACATTCCTGAGCAGTGTATAAATGGGATCGGTGTGTTCTACGTTTATATATAAAACATCCTATAATTTATATAATATTTATATAATTTATATGATATAATTAATTATCATGCTAAGGTTGAAAAACATTTCAGTTATTTCACATTCATATATAAAACATTATATCATTTATATAATATAGTAATTATCATGCTAAAGTTGAAAACATTTGTTATTTCACATATATATATATATATATATATATATATATATATATATATATATATATATATATATATATATATATATATATATATAAAACATTACATAATTTATATATAAAACATTACATAATTTATATATAAAACATTATATAATTTACTAAAACAAAGGTTTAAAACACATTTTAGTTATTTCATATATGAGACATTCAGTCATTTCACATTTATATATAAAACATTTTAAAATTTATATAATATAATTAATTAAAGGTTTAAAAAAACATTTTAGTTATTTCATATATGAGACATTCAGTTATCTCACATTTATATATAAAACATTCTATAATTTATATAATATAATTATCATGCTAAGGTTGAAAAACATTTCAGTTATTTCACATTTATATATAAAACAGCCTATAATTTATATAATATTTATATAATTTATATAATATAATTAATTATCATGCTAAAGTTGAAAAACATGTCGTTCTTTATATTCTATCTTTTATATAATATACATAATCTAAAAGCAATTTAACTAAGGTTGAAAAACATTGTGTTCTTTTAAAAAGGTTATACATGAAACGTTTCTAAAAAATATACTGAAACCGACTGTTTCAGATAAAACAAGATCCATTTTTTTTACGGGGCAGAAGAAGCTGTTTTCACATCAGTTTTGATCCTGACCCTCTGTGTCCCACTGTCTACGTCTGCACGCTACAGTGCACACTCGTCCGAATTTACTACAAAACCACAATATCTTCAAAGCCATTGCTAATTAAAACTAACGTATCTCACGCAGGAGTACCGTGTTTTGACAGTTTTCTGACGGTTCACCTATGAATTACGGTTGGTGCACGGCTAGCATCTCTTGTACCCCTCTCTCTCTCCCTCTCATACATTCATTCGTCTCCAAGTCTTATTTTCTTCTTTTAATGAATATAAACACATTATACATTCGCAAACAATATAAAACAAAACATTTACATTAGTTTTAGTCATCACTAAAAATATACATTTTACCAGGATCGGGGAAAAAATATATAATTAAACAGAACAAAGAATATGGTCTATTGAGGAACCCGGATGTGTCGTTGACACAATTCAGTTAAATTCATTTCACATTAATCGTTGCAAAACATTTTCTATATTATATTTAAAACCTTTTATATCCATCTTTATATCATATCTTTTTCAAAAAGCTGTTTAATTATTTATTTTAACCGTACACCTACAGTACCACCACACACTAAAATGCTGCATGCAAGTGCATTTTTTTAATTAAATTTAGTTTTTAAGCGATCTGAATTATGACTACCCTATACATTTAATCATAAACCACATGTACCCTGTTATATCACTATAATATCCATTCCACTATACAATTTTGTATTCTGATAAACCAAATAAACAAGCGGACATACGCATGAACATATCAAGTTAAAAAGAGACTTATCTCTATTTTAAAAAATACCTATACATTTAATCATAAACCACACGTACCCTGTTATATCACTATAATATCCATTCCACTATATATATGTATTCTGATAAACCAAATAAACAAGCGGACATACGCATGAACATATCAAGTTAAAAAGAGACTTATCTCTATTTTAAAAAATATGAAAAAATAAATAAATAAAATTATATATGACAACGTGTTACTAAACCAGAACACACGTTTTAAACAAGTATTCATCATGTTTATAAAACACATCGCAGTAACAGACATGTTACTAAACCAAACCAAATCATTTATCATACATTTTTAATCATGTATTCAACATATACTTATAACACCAATGTCTGGGGGAGGGCAAAATACCTCCAGTCACCCCAAAACCCACTCAGACTCCAGGGGTTAAAGAATATGGAAATAAATAATTATATAATGACATCATCATCCTAAAGCAATTCATTAAACAAAAAAAGTATAACTTAAAAAAAAGATCACTTATTTTAAATGCGATAGCATAGTATATAAAATAAACATTTCTGATGATACATATAAAAAATATCCCTTACATTTTTTTAGACCGGGGAGAGATGTCCAAACATGAATGAAATATCCCAAAATAAAATAATACGACTTAAAAAAATAAAGTAAAATGTTTAAATCATAAACAGAATCTCACAGGTCCAAGTTGGGGTATTCTCCTGTATGTGAGACCTGAGGGGGTGCTTCACAAACCCCGCGCGCGGCGAGGGTGGAGTTCCAGACCGCATGATCTAAGCCAGAGGGGTACATTATTTCAAAGTTAACATTAATGTAATGTTTGAATAATCAGTACCCTCACTACATCTGATGTAATTCATTACATCTGTTTAAATGTTTCTTAATTCAACAAAATGATGATATATATTACCTAAAATATTTAGATTTTTATATAATATATAATAATTATTTATATCATATCATATATATAATTATATTATATTAGATGCGTTATGCATTAATCACTTTAGAATCTTTAAAGTTCTTATTTTTTGCATGATCTTCAAAGTTTTTAATACCATCTTTCTGTCTCCCTCTCCCTCTCTCACACGGACACACACACACACACACACACACACACACACAGACAATGAAACATGATGCCAAAGTCTTTCTGTATGTTTTAAAAATAAAGCTAAAAATATTGATTTTGCTTTAAATGTATGCTACATTTGTTTGTCGCAGCATAGACTGTGAAGTTTAGATGAAGTTGATTGATCTTTTAGAAGAATTCCCTCGATCGTATTCACCCATTAAAGATGGTTCAGGAGAGATGGGTTTCTGGACCCACGCATCCTAGAGATGTAATTTATGTGCGTTGCTACGGTCGTAAACCTTTCACATATCTACGGTACTTTCAGACACAGAGCAGGAAAGACATTTGCAGGGCCTCTGTTTAACCGTTCCAAAATACCTCCATTTAAAAGCAAAATTAAAATAGAAAAATGACCGCCTGTACAGCTGTAGTTCTATTTTATATTAAAAGTATCCTTACTATCCATATTATATTCTTTATTTAAAACGATATATTTAACCGGCAGTATCCCCCCAAAGTGTTTTCCATCAGTTGTTTGGCCTTCGGGCTTTTTACGTAGTGCTTTTCAGTTACTGTAAGATCGCTTTACACTAGTGTAATGAAAGTTAACTTTTCTTAAAGTTTATAGTTGTATTTTACTGTATCCGCATCCTTCTATCCTGTAGATTGTATGCGTACTGTAAAATAACAAATATACATTTTGCTTAAAGTCAGCAAAATAATTACACCTACAATTTGAAACGTGTTTAAACACATTGTGTGTCACTAAAGCAAGGCACGCCGTCTATCGTCTTATTTTTTTTAAATAACCTGATGACCAGCATTGTTTCTTCATATAATTTATGCCCCCGAGTGCTTTTCTCACACGAGTAGAAAACTCTTTCTCTTTGGATGTGTTTGGCAGAAACATAATTTCTACATCAGAAAATTTTTTAAATGTACGACTGAACTTTTCTCATTCGACAGAAATACTATTTTCAAATTATTTACCCGGCCTATGACACTCGGTGTAAATGTTCTTACCTAGAACAGAAAACATACGCTTTGATTATTTTGTAGGCATCGTGTAATGTTAAATGGTTTACTAAAAAAATTAAAGCACCGGCAGCTGTGATTTTCAAAATGAAAGACATGTACGAGCTAAGGATGTGTCAACTATTATCGTCATTTCCTTTTGACCCGGATAATACGGTAATTAATTTTCTATGCGAGTGACACAATATACAGTTCTCATACTATTGGTGTAAATAGCCGTGCTAAAACATTTATGACTATTTTTGCAGGCCAGCAGATCATGTCAAGGGTGTTTCACATCTAAGAATCACAATGTTTTGTAAATGACATTTTTCTTACACCTCGAGATTTAACCGTATCAAGATTTTGGGCGACCGTTCGCAATTTCATCATTTCGTCATCGTAATAGGAATAAATGAAAATTAAGAAATTAAGTTACAGTTTTTCTCTTCGAGATATTTCTTTTAGCGCAACTTCGTGTCTGTCCAAAAAGTGTGATCGCATGAAGCATCGACGCAAAAATGAAGTCTAGCTGTTTTACACTTAAAACTATTACAACATCAAACGTTACACTCGTTTAAGTTTCCACACTCTTGTTGAGATACATTTTTTTATCCATAACCTTTCGTGTATTCGAGCGGCCAAATCACTAAGAAAGACAGTATAGCAAGAAAACTAACGTTTACAACGCATATAGAATTTTTTTTTTTTTTTTTTGATTTGTAAATGATATTTTTATTACTCCGTTAGATTTAGTCATCGTGTTCGGATAGCCGATGACACAATTCACATTCTGTTTTAAGACTCCTGTAAGTTCATGCTAACTCTCGCGTGGGAAAGAGAGCGGGGTGAGCGCATTCTATTCATTTAAGAACAATTATTAAACATTTGCCCAAACTTTTTTATTATTTTGACAAAACACAACACGACGACATTAAAGATTGTTATCAGTTCCTACGGCCATCTTCTTTGATTCAAATAAAGCAACA
Organism: Carassius carassius; assembly: GCF_963082965.1. Lineage (NCBI taxonomy): Eukaryota > Metazoa > Chordata > Actinopteri > Cypriniformes > Cyprinidae > Carassius > Carassius carassius. The sequence continues at coordinate 21,322,162 of NC_081792.1, forward strand.
TCTCTGGTGTACGTGTGTATGTGCTAAACATCTTTGCTTTTCCACTTCTGACAGATTTGTTAGATGGGCTACCGTTGTAATACAAACACATTTGAGAACTACGATGTTCTCACTTTTGTAACGGTTATAGAAAAATGCCATACACACTTTTGCATTTCATAATTCAGTGATTTTAGCTGTAATGAGCACATGAGACAAAAATTGTCAATGTGTGACTCGTAAACATGAATAATTTTATTTATTTATTTATTTTTACCAGAGATAGTCGACCGATCTGTTGACACGTTGTTTTGCAGTTTTCAGATGAAGAGTTTTCTCTGACCGCGGTCAAACATACACTGCCTGTTCATAGGAATTTTACAGCATAAAAATATCACCCCTACATCTAGAGCTCTTGTTCATATAGCCGATGACGACGTTCACATTTTCCTCGTCGTACTCGTTTCAACATTTCCGCTTGACATTAAAGAGTAGGCCTATGCCCCTTCGGTCGTAAGCATTATCATCTACCGCGTGCTGAGATTTTTCTGCTTTGTCCACTTTTGACGGATTTGCTAGAGGGACTATGTCACCTCGTTGTAACGTGATTACGTTTAAGATCCATAAGATTGCACTACATTCACCTGAAAAGGTTATAGACTTACTCTTTTATACAGGAAACGCGTATCAGAATAACAAATACCTAATAGTGAAATCCAGTATTCTAAACTATTGTGAAAGTTTTAATCTCTGTAAATAGCTTTTTTTTCTACTACTGTATACATTATTGTTTGGTTGTCTTTGTACGGTATTTCAATCAATAAACCACTGTTGATAAGTCGTTCATTTAAGTGAGAGACGGGATGATTTTGACTGTTTCAGTCATTCATCGTGTTTAAGGTCTGATCCGGAAACTGCGCTACGACTGGAACTGCGCTCTGTCACGTCTAAATAACCCGTTGTTCTTTAAGAAAACACGAGGCGAGCAGTTTCTGACATCTATTAATTCACTTCATTTTTTCACAACCGCAAATGTTTTGTTTAGCATACATATTAGTTTTAGTCAGTTACATAGGCGTCACGCATGAAGTTTATAGTTATTTTAAATAATTATGATAGAGTTACAGGTTTAAGTTAGTGTAAGCGGTGAAAACTTCAAGCATCGTCGACGACGGTGTTACTCAAACAGCCCATAGCGTTATCTTTTAACAAACTATTGTATTGCGCGTTACTAAGACAAAATCTGTAACAGCGTTCATTAATATGTTGAAATGAAAATAAACATACAAAACTTTATAATGACTGCGAGTTTAGTATAGCCTAACACCGCATAGACAAATGTTTGTTCTAACTCTTTCGCCCTAAAATTGCGAGATTTCTTGACTTTGCCGTGTTTAACGGACTCTAGATCTCATCACGCATACATATTAGTTTTAGTCAGTTACATAGGCGTCACGCATGAAGTTTATAGTTATTTTAAATAATTATGATAGAGTTACAGGTTTAAGTTAGTGTGGCGCCTGTAAGCGGTGAAAACTTCAAGCATCGTCGACGACGGTGTTACTCAAACAGCCCATAGCGTTATCTTTTAACAAACTATTGTATTGCGCGTTACTAAGACAAAATCTGTAACAGCGTTCATTAATATGTTGAAATGAAAATAAACATACAAAACTTTATAATGACCGCGAGTTTAGTATAGCCTAACACCGCATAGACAAATGTTTGTTCTAACTCTTTCGCCCTAAAATTGCGAGATTTCTTGACTTTGCCGTGTTTAACGGACTCTAGATCTCATCGCGCCGTAGCGAACTGTAAACCACACACTTTCTCATCGCATTACGCTAAGAAAACATCACATGGTTAAAGCCTTTACACCATAAACTGTCTAAAGTTGTTAATGTACAAGCACAGTAAACTATTTCTACAAAAAATATCATCGCACTACAGTTTTTTTTTTTTTTTTTTGCGTATGATACATCGTTCAACAATACTTTTGCACACTCATTCGACTGTATTTATTACCACCGTTCTCACGTTCCTGCTGTTCATAATGTATATATAATCCTTCATTGCATTCATATTTATATTCTGTATATACTCCGATCGATATTGTACGTATATAGCAACTACACTGTACTTTCTGTATGTCATAGCTTTACTTACTCTGCACTTTTATGAATATAAAACACTATATTCTCGCGCTTCTGGTTCGATGCTAACTGCATTTCATTAGCTCTGTACTTGTACTCTGCATAATGACAATAAAGTCGAATCTAATCTAAACAAGTACAATCGTACGCTTCCAGGACTTTGCTCATTCTTTCTGTTTAAATTTGTTTAAACGGACTTTCACATTCTTATTTTCACCAACTAAGTGTAATTTCCTAGGCCTCGCGGATTGTTTTTCTAGTTTTGCCGTCAACCCCTTTGTTCATACGCCGCGATATCTCTGTGAATCTGCTTGATTTCATAAAATATTTTATCTCTTACGTTATATCATTATACTATCCTAGTTTATATCAGATACAAGTTTGTTTTGTCCGTCTCTCACTTAAATGAACGACTTATCAACAGTGGTTTATTGATTGAAATACCGTACAAAGACAACCAAACAATAATGTATACAGTAGTAGAAAAAAAAGCTATTTACAGAGATTAAAACTTTCACAATAGTTTAGAATACTGGATTTCACTATTAGGTATTTGTTATTCTGATACGCGTTTCCTGTATAAAAGAGTAAGTCTATAACCTTTTCAGGTGAATGTAGTGCAATCTTATGGATCTTAAACGTAATCACGTTACAACGAGGTGACATAGTCCCTCTAGCAAATCCGTCAAAAGTGGACAAAGCAGAAAAATCTCAGCACGCGGTAGATGATAATGCTTACGACCGAAGGGGCATAGGCCTACTCTTTAATGTCAAGCGGAAATGTTGAAACGAGTACGACGAGTAAAATGTGAACGTCGTCATCGGCTATATGAACAAGAGCTCTAGATGTAGGGGTGATATTTTTATGCTGTAAAATTCCTATGAACAGGCAGTGTATGTTTGACCGCGGTCAGAGAAAACTCTTCATCTGAAAACTGCAAAACAACGTGTCAACAGATCGGTCGACTATCTCTGGTAAAAATAAATAAATAAATAAAATTATTCATGTTTACGAGTCACACATTGACAATTTTTGTCTCATGTGCTCATTACAGCTAAAATCACTGAATTATGAAATGCAAAAGTGTGTATGGCATTTTTCTATAACCGTTACAAAAGTGAGAACATCGTAGTTCTCAAATGTGTTTGTATTACAACGGTAGCCCATCTAACAAATCTGTCAGAAGTGGAAAAGCAAAGATGTTTAGCACATACACACGTACACCAGAGATGTTGCTTTATTTGAATCAAAGAAGATGGCCGTAGGAACTGATAACAATCTTTAATGTCGTCGTGTTGTGTTTTGTCAAAATAATAAAAAAGTTTGGGCAAATGTTTAATAATTGTTCTTAAATGAATAGAATGCGCTCACCCCGCTCTCTTTCCCACGCGAGAGTTAGCATGAACTTACAGGAGTCTTAAAACAGAATGTGAATTGTGTCATCGGCTATCCGAACACGATGACTAAATCTAACGGAGTAATAAAAATATCATTTACAAATCAAAAAAAAAAAAAAAAAATTCTATATGCGTTGTAAACGTTAGTTTTCTTGCTATACTGTCTTTCTTAGTGATTTGGCCGCTCGAATACACGAAAGGTTATGGATAAAAAAATGTATCTCAACAAGAGTGTGGAAACTTAAACGAGTGTAACGTTTGATGTTGTAATAGTTTTAAGTGTAAAACAGCTAGACTTCATTTTTGCGTCGATGCTTCATGCGATCACACTTTTTGGACAGACACGAAGTTGCGCTAAAAGAAATATCTCGAAGAGAAAAACTGTAACTTAATTTCTTAATTTTCATTTATTCCTATTACGATGACGAAATGATGAAATTGCGAACGGTCGCCCAAAATCTTGATACGGTTAAATCTCGAGGTGTAAGAAAAATGTCATTTACAAAACATTGTGATTCTTAGATGTGAAACACCCTTGACATGATCTGCTGGCCTGCAAAAATAGTCATAAATGTTTTAGCACGGCTATTTACACCAATAGTATGAGAACTGTATATTGTGTCACTCGCATAGAAAATTAATTACCGTATTATCCGGGTCAAAAGGAAATGACGATAATAGTTGACACATCCTTAGCTCGTACATGTCTTTCATTTTGAAAATCACAGCTGCCGGTGCTTTAATTTTTTTAGTAAACCATTTAACATTACACGATGCCTACAAAATAATCAAAGCGTATGTTTTCTGTTCTAGGTAAGAACATTTACACCGAGTGTCATAGGCCGGGTAAATAATTTGAAAATAGTATTTCTGTCGAATGAGAAAAGTTCAGTCGTACATTTAAAAAATTTTCTGATGTAGAAATTATGTTTCTGCCAAACACATCCAAAGAGAAAGAGTTTTCTACTCGTGTGAGAAAAGCACTCGGGGGCATAAATTATATGAAGAAACAATGCTGGTCATCAGGTTATTTAAAAAAAATAAGACGATAGACGGCGTGCCTTGCTTTAGTGACACACAATGTGTTTAAACACGTTTCAAATTGTAGGTGTAATTATTTTGCTGACTTTAAGCAAAATGTATATTTGTTATTTTACAGTACGCATACAATCTACAGGATAGAAGGATGCGGATACAGTAAAATACAACTATAAACTTTAAGAAAAGTTAACTTTCATTACACTAGTGTAAAGCGATCTTACAGTAACTGAAAAGCACTACGTAAAAAGCCCGAAGGCCAAACAACTGATGGAAAACACTTTGGGGGGATACTGCCGGTTAAATATATCGTTTTAAATAAAGAATATAATATGGATAGTAAGGATACTTTTAATATAAAATAGAACTACAGCTGTACAGGCGGTCATTTTTCTATTTTAATTTTGCTTTTAAATGGAGGTATTTTGGAACGGTTAAACAGAGGCCCTGCAAATGTCTTTCCTGCTCTGTGTCTGAAAGTACCGTAGATATGTGAAAGGTTTACGACCGTAGCAACGCACATAAATTACATCTCTAGGATGCGTGGGTCCAGAAACCCATCTCTCCTGAACCATCTTTAATGGGTGAATACGATCGAGGGAATTCTTCTAAAAGATCAATCAACTTCATCTAAACTTCACAGTCTATGCTGCGACAAACAAATGTAGCATACATTTAAAGCAAAATCAATATTTTTAGCTTTATTTTTAAAACATACAGAAAGACTTTGGCATCATGTTTCATTGTCTGTGTGTGTGTGTGTGTGTGTGTGTGTGTGTGTCCGTGTGAGAGAGGGAGAGGGAGACAGAAAGATGGTATTAAAAACTTTGAAGATCATGCAAAAAATAAGAACTTTAAAGATTCTAAAGTGATTAATGCATAACGCATCTAATATAATATAATTATATATATGATATGATATAAATAATTATTATATATTATATAAAAATCTAAATATTTTAGGTAATATATATCATCATTTTGTTGAATTAAGAAACATTTAAACAGATGTAATGAATTACATCAGATGTAGTGAGGGTACTGATTATTCAAACATTACATTAATGTTAACTTTGAAATAATGTACCCCTCTGGCTTAGATCATGCGGTCTGGAACTCCACCCTCGCCGCGCGCGGGGTTTGTGAAGCACCCCCTCAGGTCTCACATACAGGAGAATACCCCAACTTGGACCTGTGAGATTCTGTTTATGATTTAAACATTTTACTTTATTTTTTTAAGTCGTATTATTTTATTTTGGGATATTTCATTCATGTTTGGACATCTCTCCCCGGTCTAAAAAAATGTAAGGGATATTTTTTATATGTATCATCAGAAATGTTTATTTTATATACTATGCTATCGCATTTAAAATAAGTGATCTTTTTTTTAAGTTATACTTTTTTTGTTTAATGAATTGCTTTAGGATGATGATGTCATTATATAATTATTTATTTCCATATTCTTTAACCCCTGGAGTCTGAGTGGGTTTTGGGGTGACTGGAGGTATTTTGCCCTCCCCCAGACATTGGTGTTATAAGTATATGTTGAATACATGATTAAAAATGTATGATAAATGATTTGGTTTGGTTTAGTAACATGTCTGTTACTGCGATGTGTTTTATAAACATGATGAATACTTGTTTAAAACGTGTGTTCTGGTTTAGTAACACGTTGTCATATATAATTTTATTTATTTATTTTTTCATATTTTTTAAAATAGAGATAAGTCTCTTTTTAACTTGATATGTTCATGCGTATGTCCGCTTGTTTATTTGGTTTATCAGAATACATATATATAGTGGAATGGATATTATAGTGATATAACAGGGTACGTGTGGTTTATGATTAAATGTATAGGTATTTTTTAAAATAGAGATAAGTCTCTTTTTAACTTGATATGTTCATGCGTATGTCCGCTTGTTTATTTGGTTTATCAGAATACAAAATTGTATAGTGGAATGGATATTATAGTGATATAACAGGGTACATGTGGTTTATGATTAAATGTATAGGGTAGTCATAATTCAGATCGCTTAAAAACTAAATTTAATTAAAAAAATGCACTTGCATGCAGCATTTTAGTGTGTGGTGGTACTGTAGGTGTACGGTTAAAATAAATAATTAAACAGCTTTTTGAAAAAGATATGATATAAAGATGGATATAAAAGGTTTTAAATATAATATAGAAAATGTTTTGCAACGATTAATGTGAAATGAATTTAACTGAATTGTGTCAACGACACATCCGGGTTCCTCAATAGACCATATTCTTTGTTCTGTTTAATTATATATTTTTTCCCCGATCCTGGTAAAATGTATATTTTTAGTGATGACTAAAACTAATGTAAATGTTTTGTTTTATATTGTTTGCGAATGTATAATGTGTTTATATTCATTAAAAGAAGAAAATAAGACTTGGAGACGAATGAATGTATGAGAGGGAGAGAGAGAGGGGTACAAGAGATGCTAGCCGTGCACCAACCGTAATTCATAGGTGAACCGTCAGAAAACTGTCAAAACACGGTACTCCTGCGTGAGATACGTTAGTTTTAATTAGCAATGGCTTTGAAGATATTGTGGTTTTGTAGTAAATTCGGACGAGTGTGCACTGTAGCGTGCAGACGTAGACAGTGGGACACAGAGGGTCAGGATCAAAACTGATGTGAAAACAGCTTCTTCTGCCCCGTAAAAAAAAATGGATCTTGTTTTATCTGAAACAGTCGGTTTCAGTATATTTTTTAGAAACGTTTCATGTATAACCTTTTTAAAAGAACACAATGTTTTTCAACCTTAGTTAAATTGCTTTTAGATTATGTATATTATATAAAAGATAGAATATAAAGAACGACATGTTTTTCAACTTTAGCATGATAATTAATTATATTATATAAATTATATAAATATTATATAAATTATAGGCTGTTTTATATATAAATGTGAAATAACTGAAATGTTTTTCAACCTTAGCATGATAATTATATTATATAAATTACATATTATATATACAAATTATATATTATATAAATAAACAAGTTAGCTGGCACAAACTTCAAACAAGCTAACTGACAGAAAGTTCAAACAGCTTCTGTCAAAACCACATGATCGATGCATCGGGAGGGTTTCCTAAAACCATGATTTAGAACTAACTAGGTCAATAGGGTAAAACTTTCTGTCAAAACCACATGATCGATGCGTGGGAAACGGTCATAGGTTAGCCCCTGAACTCATTCCGGAAGTTCAACCCATCCATCATAAGGTCACCGGAAGTTCAACCTGTCAAAAGGTCAAAGGTCAAAGTCATAAATCATCATGACAGAAGCAGTAGAATAATTACTACTAATGCTTTAGGTTGTTTTTTCTTTAAAACATTAAAAATGCCTTTTCCTAATACAGATATACATCTTGAATACATTACACATGCATACTATATACTGGTCTACACACACACACACACACACAGGAAAAATATCTAATTGAATCTAAAAATAAAAATCAATGTTGAAGATAAACATGCATATGGCTGTGGTGATGAAGTTAACGAAAGACATTTAGCTGGCTTGTTCCATTGCGTGCTCATACATGTTAGCCTAATAAATTCACTTCTTAATCAAAATGGATCTGAACGCCCATGCGAAAGGGCATCCATCATGGATGATTGTTCGCTCTGTTGTCTTAATAACTACCTCTGCTATGAGAATGTGGAACAAGACAGACAAGACAACAGGAAACCAGATAAATGTGCTTTTATTGAGGAAAAAAAGCCACATGGTGGAAACATATCCAGCGCAGGGTAGTTTAGTTTACAACCCGAATTCCGGAAAAGTTGGGACGTTTTTTAAATTTTAATAAAATGGAAAACTAAAGGAATTTCAAATCACATGAGCCAATATTTTATTCACAATAGAACATAGATAACGTAGCAAATGTTTAAACTGAGAAATTTTACACTTTTAACCACTTAATTAGCTCATTTAAAATTTAATGCCTGCTACAGGTCTCAAAAAAGTTGGCACGGGGGCAACAAATGGCTAAAAAAGCAAGCAGTTTTGAAAAGATTCAGCTGGGAGAACATCTAGTGATTAATTAAGTTAATTGATATCAGGTCTGTAACATGATTAGCTATAAAAGCTTTGTCTTAGAGAAGCAGAGTCTCTCAGCAGTAAAGATGGGCAGAGTCTCTCCAATCTGTGAAAGACTGCGTAAAAAAATTGTGGAAAACTTTAAAAACAATGTTCTTCAACGTCAAATTGCAAAGGCTTTGCAAATCTCATCATCTACAGTGCATAACATCATCAAAAGATTCAGAGAAACTGGAGAAATCTCTGTTTGTAAGGGACAAGGCCGGAGACCTTTATTGGATGCCCGTGGTCTTCGGGCTCTCAGACGACACTGCATCACTCATCGGCATGATTGTGTCAATGACATTACTAAATGGGCCCAGGAATACTTTCAGAAACCACTGTCGGTAAACACAATCCGCTGTGCCATCAGCAGATGCCAACTAAAGCTCTATCATGCAAAAAGGAAGCCATATGTGAACATGGTCCAGAAGCGCCGTTGTGTCCTGTGGGCCAAGGCTCATTTAAAATGGACTATTTCAAAGTGGAATAGTGTTTTCATTACACAATACGAAATCACGGACGCCGTGTCCTCCGGGCTAAAGAGGAGGGAGACCTTCCAGCATGTTATCAGCGTTCAGTTCAAAAGCCAGCATCTCTGATGGTATGGGGGTGCATAAGTGCATACGGTATGGGCAGCTTGCATGTTTTGGAAGGCTCTGTGAATGCTGTAAGGTATATAAAGGTTTTAGAGCAACATATGCTTCCCTCCAAACAACGTCTATTTCAGGGAAGGCCTTGTTTATTTCAGCAGGACAATGCAAAACCACATACTGCAGCTATAACAACAGCATGGCTTCGTCGTAGAAGAGTCCAGGTGCTAACCTGGCCTGCCTGCAGTCCAGATCTTTCACCTATAGAGAACATTTGGCGCATCATTAAACGAAAAATACGTCAAAGACGACCACGAACTCTTCAGCAGCTGGAAATCTATATAAGGCAAGAATGGGACCAAATTCCAACAGCAAAACTCCAGCAACTCATAGCCTCAATGCCCAGACGTCTTCAAACTGTTTTGAAAAGAAAAGGAGATGCTACACCATGGTAAACATGCCCCGTCCCAACTATTTTGAGACCTGTAGCAGAAATCAAAATAGAAATGAGCTCATTTTGTGCATAAAATTGTAAACTTTCTCAGTTTAAACATTTGCTATGTTATCTATGTTCTATTGTGAATAAAATATTGGCTCATGTGATTTGAAAGTCTTTTAGTTTTCATCTTATAAAAAATTTAAAAAACGTCCCAACTTTTCCGGAATTCGGGTTGTCATCTGTTTCTCACATTACCGCCAACACACGGAAGTTCAACAGTGGCCGTATACCAGTGGCGTAGCCACGGGTGTGCCAGGGTGTGCCTGTGCCACCCACAGTGGCAGCTGGCTCACCTAAAAATAGATTGCAGAATTATTTTTTATAGTCTCAATAAAAAATGTTTACTAAACTTGGGCTATTGTTGTTTACTTAGAAAATATATATCTTTTTTAAATCAACCCTTTCACGCGTAAGTTACAAATATTTTAACTGACCCCTTGTTTCCATTGCGACGCGTCATGATTGTCACGTGACACACCGCAGCCAACAGATGTATCGGTATTCGTTTTATTTAGTTTTTGATTTTTTATTAAAATATATACACAAACTTGCTTACCATGTCAACTATCTGATATTCCGATTCTTCGTTTAAAAACCTTTATAAATTATCTTGATCTATAACGAGATGAGCGCTGCAGTTCAGAGTCCTGTCAGCCGGATTCAACGTACAGCACTTGAATTCCCCAGTTTCTCCCGAAATACATGCAAGTAAGTGGCTGTTGAACTGGACGAAGAATAGAGTAAACTTTATTGTTCTGCTATGTCTGTTTGATATATGAATAAAACACGTCGGCAAATTACATTTGATTAGATAGTTTTTGCTGCTTCCATAGACATCAGTGTGTATTTTACAAACTACCAATGTATTGTTTTACTAGTGATTATGTATATTTAAATGTATGAAACCTAAAATAATAATTATGTGGTTGAAAACACTGCATATTTATTGTGATATATGACAAGCGCTGAGCGCGTCCGTCTCTGGCTCAGTGCCAGCCAACGCGCGAAAGCAGTTTGAATCTGGCAGTTCTGTGATGCCACTGAACATTCTAAATCATACTCTCAGGGGCACAGAAATAAGAATCCAATATATGGTGCAATAATGCTAAAAAAGTTCAAATGTAATTTACATTTTAAATTATTTTTGTTAAAATATATCTGCTGACATTTGGACTGCCAACCAATCAGCAAACAGCAGCTGACTGTGACCCCAGCAGTCTATGATATAAACAGATAATTTTTGATTGCACATTGCTAGCTAGCAATATGTCGCAGAGCTCCTTGATTATTTTTAGCAAAAAACCTCGGCTTGATGGACAGCCGGACACAAGGCCTAACGTTACACCTGATGTTTCTCCCTCCCCGGGCCCAACATCAACAGACAGTGTTGCCAGATTGGAAATGTCCAAGTATCGTACCAGAAGTTCAAAATTATTGTATTTGGAAGAAAATTATTACATTTAAACAATTAACTACATTTTGACATGACCTGCAAATTACCACTAGGAGTATGGTTGGACGGAAGCAGTGCGACAAAAATACTATCCCATAATTTTGCACAGTAATCTGACAATAAATGTGGCACACCCAGATTTTCATATGCACAACCAGAGTCTCTTTTCTGGCTACACTACTGCCGTATACCATCTGGAGAGGAGGAAGAGAATCTGGGTGGGCGAGAACGATCTCCTCCTTCTAAGTCTTTCTGCGTACCCACAACAGACTCTAACAATAGGGTACCTGGAACCTCTTTCACCTAACATATTTACTTAAAGTACCCCGAGATTTTAACATAAATATTGTAATAATTAAGTATCACATTTGCATGTTCATGGTTCTGTGGCATTGGTTAATTGTCAACGCCATGCAGGTAAAAAAAAAAAAAAAAAAAAAAAATTATATATATATATATATATATATATATATATATATATATATATATATATATATATAGAGAGAGAGAGAGAGAGAGAGAGAGAGAGAGAGAGAGAGAGAGAGAGATTAGTAGGTGTTTTATTTTGATGGATGTTACTTTAAAATGATATTTATGATATTTACTTAATTTTTTCTCTGGATTCCTTTTCTTCCATTTAAATTTCATTTTAGTAAACAAAAATGCATGTCTAAATTTACTTAATCTTTTTCATTTTATTAATCTTTTCAAACTCAATCAAACGAACATCTAGAAATTTTATTTTTAACAAACAAGTGCTGCAGGTTTATAGTTATAATGATTTAAATAAAGTATTATTGTTATCATTACTTTCATTCTGCTGTACAATAGTAATATATTTCTGTCACAGTTTCATCAAGCTAAACCATTTTTTTTTATCGACAGGTTGTGGTGAAGACCTTTGAGTATATATGAGTATATGATATGACAATATAAGTTTTATCAAATGAAATAGTAATATTCTGGAAATCATAGGGCCCTAAAGTAACGCTTACAATCAAACCAGCCTCAGAAATGTATTCCGATTCATTTTCTGGCAAACATGTCTGAGCTTTAATCAGTCAACTTTGATCAGTGCCACCTTACAGAGAGGAGCAGCCAAGCAGGAAAACAGGATCAACAGGGGTTGGAGAAGGGTGCAATCTACAAGGGTACAAGTGGGTAATGCTGAGGAGCCCTGCAGAGTGTAAACAATGCATGCCGTCTGCTGCGGTTTCACATGGAAGCCTTGGCCTTCTCACACCTTCACTCAGCTCATTTCAGCAGAGTGGCGCCCCATCCCTCGGGCCTAACTGAGCTGTGGTTATTTATAGAGCATTCCTGAATGCCTTTCTGTAGCCCGAGGACACACATACACATACACACTGACATAGACTCTCGATGGCTTAATCCTATCGTGACCCTTTGATCACTTCCACAGTCTCACTGAAAATGAGGTTGTAGCAGGCTTCACATACATTTCAACATACTGTTTGAACACTGATTTACTGTGGCTTATCCAATACGTTCAGCTGAAAGGAGACAAAATCAAAGGTGCAATGATACAAAACAATGAATACAGTTTTATTAATATGTAACTTAATATTTCTATGTAGCAAGGATGTATTAAATTGGGTGCCAGTATTACATTATAATGTTACAAAAGATTTAAATTTATGAGCTTTTGCATTTATTTATCAAAGAATCCTGAAAGAAAAAAAAATATTATGGCACAACTCTTTTTTAATATTGACAATAATACTGTTTCTTGAGCACCAAAATAGAATGATTTCTGAAAGATCATGTGTCACCGAAGACTGGATTAATATATATATATATATATATATATATAAACATATTATACATATGTTGTGGGTTCGAGTCCCGGGCCGGCAGGAATTGTGGGTGGGGGGAGTGCATGTACAGTTCTCTCTCCACCTTCAATACCATGACTTAGGTGCCCTTGAGCAAGGCATCGAACCCCCAACTGCTCCCCGGGCGCCGCAGCATAAATGGCTGCCCACTGCTCCGGGTGTGTGTTCACAGTGTGTGTGTGTGTGTTCACTGCTCTGTGTGTGTGCATTTCGGATGGGTTAAATGCAGAGCACAAATTCTGAGTATGGGTCACCATACTTGGCTGAATGTCACTTCACTTCACTTCACTATACTGCTTTTGATCCAATAAATGCTGCCTAAATGTGATTTTCTTAATAAAAAAATAAAAAAATAAATTACTGACCTCCAACTTTCAAACAATAGTGCATAAGTATAGAAAATGGATTGTTTTTGTTGTTTTTTTTTCTAAACTATTTGGTATTTTAAGATACACCCACTGCTGTCATTCTTTCAGATATGTGGTCAAAAACTTCTTCGGCTTCGATTACTTTTCTTCTATTCCCTCCTCCGCCCATCACTTAACAGGACTTTTGTTTCGCTCTACGACCACCCCTATTCTAAGCCATTATTTCATAACCTGACTAGGTTGACAGGCCTACTATTAGTGATTTAACAGCAAAATAATAACCCACATACACACGTCATAAGTATGTTGATAACACGAGAGACAATTATTTGTTGACTCAAAGTACATATCAATAATCTTGCTCTCAGCTTGTGCATTCTAAAGATTTAAGGCAGTCACTACGGATATAGATTGCGGTTTAGCATTCTAAACAAACAGCCACATGGGGTGCCTATACAATATTTGCAGCAACACTCCTGTGTCTTCCTTTGTATGTTCTTCAAATATCGTTCATCCAGTCAGTCTAGTCTTGTGTGCAAAGCATACAACCCCCTGCAAAACATGCTCTCTTAGCCTGGGTAATAAAGCTTTTGTAAACAACTTTTATTTGCCATCAACCTGCTTTCATCCAGGGAATGGTTACCAGACCATGTAGTGCCACCGCTAGCAATAGTTGTGTAAACTGAATAAGCTTTACAGCCCAACCAGTGGAACATGGTGCTAACAAGCCAGATGTTATGGATGTGGTACCCAGAGAACATGTACACTGATAAAATATATACTATAATGGCTTGACAAATCAGATATATTATTATTATTTGTTATATTTAACAAATAAACTAATAGCCCCCTCACCCAACAACTGGACTGGGTGCCGGGATGTCTGTGAACAACACCCAGGTCACTGGTTACCATGGCAGCCAGGACACATCAGCCAGATAACGGCTTTTATAGCCAAATTCAGAAAGAGTTTTACCCTCACTTAATTCACTTTGAAACAGACACATACTGCCCATAGAAAAGGACTGCTTTCATTAATTCATAGACAAATCTTTCTATGAATGACATGCATATATACAGTAATTGTAATGCTCAGGCAATACATACATATATATATATATATATGTGTGTGTGTGTGTGTGTGTGTGTATAATACAAATAAAATAATGTCCCAAAAATATCACAAGGTAAGTTAAACATTTTTACCATTCTTTGAATATGTTAAAATTCAAAAAAATCACCTTGTTTTCCATCTGTGTTCTTTTTAGTTATTGGTATGTACCATGTATAGCTGAAAAACAGTGAGCAAGGAGAAAATTTATTATTAATTGCAGTAAATTAAAAATATTAAATTAACTCTCATGTAAATGTTAATCTACAGAGGCTGACTCATTAAAGCATGATATTTTACTAAAGCATCTTTGTAGGCTCCTGTTATCCTTTGCAGACTGTATAACTGTGGAACTCGGGTTTAATATGATTTATTACAGTTCTTAGTATGAGCTGACGCATTGATGAAATGCTAACAAAAAAGACGTGATCATCACATTGTGCTGATCAGAGTTTTATGGAACAGCTCATCTGCATGGGAATTGGTTTAATATTGTGCCCCACAATGGGAACAATGGCCGCTCTGAAAGGCACACGAAATGGGTCGGCTGTACCACTGGAAGTGTGGCCATTTCCTCAACACCAGGGGATCTTCATTCAAACCAACACAAAAAGTCTAATTCAATGCTGTGCCATAATAACTGTAACTAAATCACAGCCTCCGGTGTTTCTCCAGTAGATCCTTGTGATATTTCTGCTATGTCTCCACAGGACGCAGATGTGAGCTTAAACTGCTCTACCTGCTCACCTGGGAACCCGTGGTGAGCCGAGGTCCCCGCTGTGCCGAGTACAGTGAGAGGCGCGCTGAATGGATTTCACGCTGCAGTTGTCAGATGTCTCCTCCCTCCTGGCTATGACACTGAAAGGGATCTGCCTCTCTGCAGGGCTTCCGTAGATGCCATGGGACGGGTTATCCAGTTAAACACAGGCACACAACCATCCCACCTCAAGCAGCTGATAGATGCCATTATATAAATCCTGTCTTCAAAGTGCAGCGCCGTCATGTGCATGTCTAGCATAAGAATGTTTCTGACAGGCTCTGTGCATTTTGTGTGTCATAACAAATAAAACTACAGTAATGAGGCACATAAGCAGTCAAAAGTACATACAGTTTCATACATTTTTATATCTATTCAGGGCGCCCACCTTGTTAACACCTGTCACACGGGTCATTTTATAGCTTGATATCTGCCTGATAATGTAAAACCCAAAACTATAATGAAGAACCAATGTGTATGTATGAAAATGGCCATTGGGGTGATAAATATTCCTTTGCCCTGATGTGAGTGTCACATGCTGTAGGCATGCTGTCTCTCATTTCCATTCCAAGACCACCAGAGAGGACAGAGCAGTGATTGGATTAGGCATTCTCTGGCCAATTGGAACTCTGGGATTAAAACTCATGCTGCCAGACATGTTCCAGATCCAGTTGAGCCAAAATCAGGGCAGACATGACATCTGAACTGCTCTGGATTCACAAGGTCAAGCCAAAGGCCAGACAGTGGCATCAAAAAGTATTTGGACACTTAAGCCATACTTAAAAATGTATGAATGTCAATGCAGTAGTTGACAAAATATCAACCAAAGTGGCACTTGTTTCAAAGAAAGACAGCTTTTAGTCACTTAAAATGATCTATCTATCTACCTCAAAATATACATTGTATATTACAATATATATTGACATTATCCATTTTAATATGCTACTAAATTGCAAATGTAAATGCAAATGCAAAAAAAAAAAAAAACCTGTAAACAACAACTTACATTTGTAAACTACAATATACTGTATTGGATGTTGAATTTTTTTGATTGTAAGTGTATATTTTAAGGAATACAGGCATATAAGACATAGACAATTATAAATTACATGCAGTACAATTTAAAAACAATACAACATGAATTACAATATGAATTAGTCTTTTTTTTTGTGGGAGCAACTTCGTATAATGTTATATTTAGTTGCTACTACACAAAACCGGTCAAAGATAAAGTCATGTGAGACTTTTTGTCTTCTAATAAGCAGAACAACAAAAAGGAAGGGTAAATTTGATAGAGAGAATGATATACTGTCTGTGGCATACATTAACCTACTACTTAAGAACAGTGACGACCAAGGGTAAGGCTAAACAAGGTTGTCTTGCTCTGCCAGAAGGACATCATGCATTAGGTCCAATTTCCCACAAAACAGGGAAGACAGGAAGCACTTCCTGATCCCATGTTAACAGTAATTGGGGACTTCCTTACAGAGACTTCCACTCATTTCCTGTCATCATCTGAAGTGCAACAGGGCTTGATAACATTAGAACAGTGCATCTCTAGGAAAACTTAACTATGCACACCAAAAAACAAACACACTCATCTATTCCCCCACCCATATCCACCTACAGACTTAAAAAAAAAAAAAAATAATGTTATGTAAGCTTTAGACAATGAAGAGACAAAAACACACATTATGCAAGCATCACTGCAGTAGGAAAACAAAGCTTTGACTGAAGGACAAGGTGACAATGTGCTGCAAAAACTTACTGTACTAACTTACTATGTTTTTTTAAATATATTTTGCTTTTGCAGCATTTGAGAACAGAAAATACAGTATTTTTTTTTTTCAAGATTTTGATACCTTTATTTTATTTACTTGGTGCTTCTTTTTTATCACTCAAATTTGAGTGGGTGGTTAATAACACATTTTTCTTTGCTGTGACAAATTCAGAGCACATTTAATATTGCTACGCACAGGCTTTAAACAGTCTGTGTAAATACATCTAATTCCACTTCAGATGCAGCTTCTGTGTCCTCTGCATTTGAATGGTAACAACTCTACAGTGTCTTATTATTCAAACCGAATTAGTAGAAAAGAAATATCCATCACAGAAAATCCCAGAGATTAGTGCATTTTGAGGAAAATTGTAATGTTTAATCATTTCTTTCTTTCTTTCTGCATTGAAAAAAGTAGATTTTTGTTGGTAAGCTGTATGCTGTCAATTATAGCTCTTAGACAGAAAACTCGAATCGGCACAAATTGGCATTGGCAGGTCCCACTTACAAAAAAAAAAGAAAATAAATAATAATAAATAAAATAAAAAAGCAATTAACCAACAAAATTACAATCGGTGCAATTATTATAATTATAAAATATATTTTTGGGGAGTTTGGGAAAGCATATAAATTGTGGCACCACTACGCTCCTCACCATGGAGTCAGGACAATAATTATTCAGTTGATCTGTCATTTGAATATTTAATTTTATCCTTCTGCAGATGCTAACAGGCAGGGGTGGGCACGAGCGCCAGCAGACAGATGGTCCAGAAGACATTATGGGCCACAGCAGATCCTGTGTGTCTGCATATGTTTGGAGCGTTCCAGAAGAGACTGTCTCTTTGCTCTACACCTGCCCCTCCGGACAGAGACTCTCACCATCTGGACCTGGCGGTGGCGCAGCATTAATCATGCAAAGCTAGTGTAAGCATGATAATATTAACTTAACAAAATGTCAGCCTCAGCTGAAAATAATGTGTATATTACTGTATATAATATAGCAACAGCGATGCATATCTGTATAGAACTAGAACTAATAAAGTTTAGATGTTCTTTCATATACTTATTTAACTTAAGCTGTATTTGCTATCTATCACAACATTACTAATTGTAAACAATTATGCATGTTAATCTGAAGAAAAGATATTTTGTCATTTTTGATTCTAATAATTTTTCACATTAATATTGTTCTGACTGTCTCTTTGTTTAAATAAATGCAATCTTGATACAAGAATTGGAAAAGCATATAAGACTTTACTTTATACTCTTCTATTCACCTGCCTCTATTCTAACATGTAAAACCCACTTTTCCTGATCCAGGCAACTACTGAAGGATAAAATAAATTCTTTCCTCAATAAATCCTATTTTACTATTTCACACTGAAATAAGTAAAATACATCACATTTTATGCTGACCTTAAGACTTAAGACCAATTCTAGTTTATCCGTACATATATACATATATATATGGTTTCAACTACACTGCAATGTTTACACACAGGAACAAACATCTTTTTGTTTGCAACATCTCTCTGACATTTTAAAACTATCCTGCAATGGCAGGTTTAAGAAACGACAATTTTCAGCCCCACCATGAACTTCCCGTGTAACATTGCAGTTGAAGGTTCCACCTATTACTGAGATGACAGAGGCATCGTTCAGAGACAGGCTTATCAGACGAGGGATTTGGCCTTTATTTTCTGTTGACAATGTGTCAGGCAGGTTACCAAGGATTAACATAGAGATTTGAAGTAATCATTTTTCCTGTTTCCTGCACAAAGAAATAATAATAATAATAAATAAATGAAAACGTTTATCCTGTGATGAAGCATTCAAATATTCATCTGTCTCACATATTGAACCATGAGGATTTTTTATATTTCTCTTTATTTCAAGCATGTTGTGATATTACTTTTTTATTTACTTACCTAACAAACTTCACAGATGGAACAGACGGTGGCCTATTACTCACAAATTATTTAGTAATTGCAGTTCGACTTTGTCTCCGCCAGCTGAACTGTACTTGACACAGTTAATTACTGAACAAATACCTTCATTCAATATTAAACCTCTTCTTGTCTTCTGATGCATGTATTCCGCCATGTGTCAAATCTGGTTTTCCTGCATTTTTCTGTTTGTCATGTGGTACCGACGTCGATGCACTAGCTGGATTGTAATGAGTTATAGCAGCTGAAGGGAAGGCTTCAAAGGGAACTTCTAAAAAGGAGTGTTAGAGGGAAGCTTTTAAAGATAAACCAAAAACGTCAGCCGTACTCGGTTGATCAAAACTTTTTTTTTAAAGGATGCGGTCATGACCACAATTACAGTTTTCAAATGTGACATTCTAAATAGCTGCTTACTTTACCAGACAAATTTACTCTTGATTCAGACATTAATCATGTATGCTACTAAACACATTCCTTTAGTTAAAAGGTTAAATATTTTATAATTAAAAAAAATTAAACGTTAAAAAATTAAAACAAAAGCATAAAGCGTTCAGGTATTTCTCAATTAAATTAGTCTGACTTTACCTCATGATTTTTAGATATAATTGATTAACAGCCTGCTGATTCAGTGCAGAGAGGCAGGTTTCTAATTAAAATTAGCTGTAAAACGTCCCTTTATTTCTCTAGGCCTTACTTTGTGTTCATGTTCGATTCTAAAGAGCTTATTACAGTTATTCACCCAAGAACCATTAGTGGTTTCCTCTCTCTCCCTCTCTCTCTCCCTTTTTTTTTGTCAATACTGTATTCAGAATAATATTAGCAACATAGTGGGTCTATTATGTCAATTCTTGTTATAACAACTTAAAACATGCTGTAACGGACTGTTTAGATGGACGAAGCACAAAAATGTATTTATATGTAAATACTAACGTACAAATAAATAAATAAATAGGCATAATGTATATTATGTATATTATGTTATAACACACACACACACACACACACACACATATATAAAATATAAAATACAAACTGATATAACATCACGGACCCAGCAAACAAAGTTTTACTTTTAAACCGTTCAAAGCATAGTTAGTGACCTTTGACCTCCTTATCTTCATTCTAAATATTACATTAAACCTTTCTGAGTTTCTATACTGAGTTTGTTGTGCTAGAATTTTCCCCAATACAAAGTCAAATCTTTTTGAGGGGCTGTGTTTATCAGCTCTTTCTCTCAGCAGGTAATGAAGCTGCCTACCAAAATAGAGATATTTTCGAAACTGTTAAAATTGAATGTGTAACCCCGCAGTTGTTAAAACATCACAGCTTCCTGTCACATGCCAGGTAAATTCCATAAATGGCACCCAAAAATACTGAGCACTCGGTTGGACACTTTAGCTGCTAATAAAATGGCTGTTTTGCAGTAGTAAGTAGGACTGAGTCAATGTGTGCGCTGATAACTAACACAGCACCTACAGCACTTTCGCGCCTCCTTATCTACCTCTACTATAGACTTTGCCTTGATTAAAATAATTGTTCTCCGGTGGCAAGACGCTAATTAACAACATTGGACTTAAGTACGCTGACTTCACAGAGCACACAAGCTTGACAGGTTTAACAGAATATAAATTATTTGTGGCAGTTTACATGAGTACAAATTGAGCAGTCTTACATGTTTACCAATGAAACCCAGGCGCTGTTAATTTGTCCTGTCAGTCTAGTGTTGTTGAGATTATTCCAGGTGCACCATTCAATGTGCCGATCAAATGTGTTGTCCCTTCAGGTTTGAAACGTGATGTGTATTTGCATTCTGTGATATGGGTTTCTAGCCTCACACTGTAATTTCCCTGTGGGGCTTGACTTAATGCCCTTTCCCGCACTACGGAAAAAAATAAAATAAAGAAATGCCATAGCCTGCGGATAGAGCTTGAGCCATGTTGCTGTCAGAAACACATAATGAGTCCTTAGTCGCAGCCCAAGAAGTGCTGTGTTGATGTCCTTCATGACAAGAGCTTCTCCTTTGACTCAGACTAATTGTTTTCATATGCCGTGCGAATTTCACCTTGAATTCTTTTTTTGATTACTTTCTATCCTTGACAAAAAAACTCTATTGTATTTCTATTTCCCTCGCTTTCTGCCAACACATTTTCTCCTATTTATGTAATTTCACTTGTGTGTTTGTGTATAGCATATTTGTACGAACATATACTGTAATATCTTGGGTTTTCTGAGGCATGCTTTATATTAAAGTCTCTGAGGAGACATGTGGTGCGCTTTCCATTTTCCTCTGCACACATAATTTATGTTCTTCCTTTCTTCACGAAAAAGTACGTAAATGAAAAAGAGAGAGAAAGAGAGAAAACAACAATAAATAATAATAATAAAAATAAATAAAACAACGCTGTTGACCTGTGAAGGTCTCAGGTGTCTAGAGAGTAAAAGTGCATGGACCTTTTTTCTTCCCCTGAAGACACATTTTACGCTCCTGATACAGAAAAAAAGAACAAAGCCACAACAGGAACCCAAGGATATCCCATCAATCCTCATGAATTTAAATAGTTTGTGTTGTTCTGCTTTCAAAACCTCCTACTGTCTCTTTGCGGCAGCTAATTTGTTGTCCAGACACAAAACTGTCTGTGAAAGCAGTTGTGGTGTAGAAAGCGGCTGAGAGGAATGTGGGCTAATGGATTCTGGTTGGAGGGGGGGGGGGCACTTGGGAGCATGTCGAGGCATAAATGTTTACGTTCTTGTGGCATTGGAGACAGAGGACACGGCCTTGATGCTTGCAACTTGTGAAGTGCTTAAAAACCAGGGCGAGCTCACCCTAAACTCTCATTAACGTTGTGACGACGGAGTGATACATGAGGCACAAAGCTTCTGGGCTGAGGGGATATCAAGGCCCTGTGATCAAGCAGTGTGACTTATACACCATCATTGCATGATGACGTAGTAGAAGAGGGACGGAGACACAGGGCACAAGGAAACTCCTTTTTTTTAATCTTTCAACTTCCCCTCACTACTGCATATATTCTCTGGTGTTTTCATGTAGAGCGCCTCTCTTGGAGTCTGCAGTGGGTGTGGGTGACTGTCAAAATGAAAGAATGAAGAAAGCTATTGTTTCCTCATCATGCATATGCTCAAGGAACAGAAGCTGGTATATGCAAGAATCACAGTCTGAAAGAGGGAAAATGCACATTATAAAGAGAGAAGGGATCAGAAGGTAAGATATAGAGCATGCCATCAGAAAATGTGTGTTACTTAAGTGTAACGTGCTGTTGGGCTTCTACTGGCCTAAATTTTCAACCCCACACACTAAGGCTCTGTTCCAAAACTTGCCTACATAGGCCTCATGTAAAGGAGACTCATGGATAACCCTAGAATGTGTTGCAGATAGCTCCCTTAAAATCAATTCCAAATGGCAGATTATAAATAAGAAAATTATGTTTATAAATAACAATTCAAAACTGAAAAGTTACATAAAAAAGCGAAATATCAAATTAAAATGGACTACTTTATGATAGCATGTAGATAGCAGCAAAGAAAAGTGACTGTTACAAAAACATGCGTATTTTAGTTAGACATTAAATTAAAAAGGGACTATTTTATGTTAACATGCTATCTATATATATGCAAAAATGGTATTGTTGGTATTGTGAATATTAGAATATTTAATTGTTTGCTCAGTGTTCAATAAAAAATTAAAATAAAAAAAGATTATATAATAATATGTTATTAAGATAACTGCAATATTCTAAAAATGAATTATACACATAAATTACTATATATAAAATTCACTGACTAAAACTACAATATTTTGTGCTCATTAGAATTGTGAGATGTTTGCTCAATGCTAAATAAAAAATATTTTAGTCAAACTAAAATGGATTATTAAAAAAAATAGACTGGCTTAGCAAAATGCTAATGCCAAATTATTGAAAACAGTAAGTTGAGTCTTCTGTGTGCGTCTGTAAAAGCAGTGTTATTGTATATCACACCTAACCTACACACACAATTCTAAATCAGTTCCTTGTGAGGATCCATTGCAGTCAGCATGACACCCTCAAAAGACAGCTGTTAGGTAAGATGCAATAACATGTCGCTTGTCATAGAATCATCTCTTGAAACAGCTAAAGCTTTGCTGTTTTCTCACAGGTTAATGGCTCTATGAAGAATTGATAAGTAAAGCATCTGGGTGATATGTGAAAGAGTGCACAATCAGGAAGATACATGGAAACAGAAGAAACATGACCCTAAAGGAATGGGACTAACTAACTGTCCCTTGCCATGCTTGCAGGAATAATGAAAAGCTATCCTGAGTGGCCCTCTAAGACACTAAATAAATCACTCACACTACTACAACGAGGCACCACACTGGCCCACAGGGAGAGACAGAGAGGGAGACATGAATTATTTACCAACAGAAACTGCAATATCAACTGCTTTTCCCTGACCTGGATCTGTTTCAGCTGCATTGTGCTATGCCAACTGCAGAATGTCTAGGAAGCTGGGGGAGAGCGGGAAACGGGAGAGGAAGAGAGATAGATGGCTAAATATGCTGTGCGCTTGAGAATCTGGATGTTACTGTCTTTGTTTATCTCCCAGAACAAGTTCAGGGAGGCTGACCGCTATGCTATTACACCATGTCAGATGTCCTAATGGCACAGCTGCAGTTTCACAGCAAATCAAATCAGACAGAGCAAAGATCCCTTGAACAAACTTTTGTCCCATGAGAAAATAAAACTGTATTGTCATTGCCGGTGAAGTGTAACAGACAGCCTTTTTTTCCTTGTTATATCTCAGAAACACAGGCCTGCTCACTCACTTCCCTTTTGTCACTCTGCAATTATTATTATTTTTTGCCCTTGCTGTCAGTGAGGACACTGTAATCAGTGAATGTACTTTTCAAATTTAACACACAGCAGATTTTGAGAAAATTCAATTAAACAAGATTTTACAATATGCAGGGTCATTAAATTATAAATATTAAATAATAACCCAGGTTTTGTAAAAGTTAAGCTCAAGTGGTGACATGGCATCATGGCATAATGCTTATTATCACAAAAAAAAAAAAAATTGTTATAGAGTGGCACTTACAATGGAAATAGAAATTAATGGGACCACTTGTTGAAGAATTTATATATAAAGGGTGGTCTAGCATTAATTGTTGTGGTAAGTAATATTCTGCCACAAAATCATTCAGCTTTTTTAGCTTAACTGTATATTAACCCAGAAAATCAATATTAACAAAGACATCAGATTATTGATTTCATTACCACTGAAGAAAAGCATATGCAATATAATGTGCAAAAAAGTGATATTTGTATTTAAATAATAAGTGAATAAACAAATTGATCCTTCTATAAGCAGAAAATGTAAACCTTTTTTTTTAAATTGTCTTATTTAGCAAAGTAAGGAAAGTCTGATTATTGTTGATGGTTAGTTTATAATGAAAAGACCAGGACCATGGACAGCGTTCCTGTTATCCTGGAATGGCTAAATCTATTGATACTTGCACTTTCTATGCCTTTTCCTTCCAGTGCTGAAGCAATAATTTCACTGAACCAGTGAAAAGAAAAAAAGAAAAGAAAAAAACAAGATAGGACAAACCACCAACCGCAAAGCATGTTTTACATCACACACTTACATGCTTGAGTGAATCGAAAATAAATGAATGTCTTATAGAGAGTCGTTGACGGTGAGTCAGATTTCATGCTGAGTGCCAAGGCTGGTAGGAAGAAATAGATGCTAAGAGCTACACTTTGTTTGCTGAGTAAGATGTCACTGACCTCATCCACTGTCAGACAATTGAAGTCTGTTCTCTGGAGAAACTGGGGATAATTAATCGATCTCTTGTGACACACGCTGTCACTTTCTGAATGTTTACTTTCCTTTTTGCTAACAAAAAAAGTATATATATATATATATATATATTTTTTTTTTTTCTTTTTAAGTAGACAATGCATTCAGTGAGTAAAATTCAGCATCTGCACAAACAAAGCTTTCAACTAAAATGAATGCAGAACTAGAGCTCGGTTTTGGGAACCTCTATAAATGCCAAGCACACACAGTTAAGTGCACTATTTGCACGCAAATAGTCAATTTCAGATTTTGGGTCAGTCTGAAACCAGCTTTAAATCAGTTTGAAACAGGGTCACATACTGTATATAGCAAAGTTTTTCTAATATTGAATTAATAACCAGTCTGAAACCAAAGTGTATATAGTAAAAGAACACCAGCGGAAACCAACTACAATCTGGAGCTTTTTGTTCCTATGCTAGTCACTGACTTACAACATCAAAATCGGGCAAGCTTCAGTCTTGTAGTGTGTGCTGAGCGAATGACACTATGCTTGGCTCCTTTGTACCTTACTGTGAACTCTAACAAAGGTCAGTTGCATCATAAAATCCTAATGACCTTAAAACGTTGAATAAGAGAACCCTCAGACAGGATCAAAAGTTGAGAAAAATACACACACACTCAGAAAGACATGAAAGGGCCAAAAAATAGTATAAAAATCCCCCATCGCATGTATTATTTAATGGTGCAATGCAAAAAAAAAACAACAACAACATTGTTCTTGTGAGTTGGATGTGAGTTATATAAAACTCACCTTTATAAATCCAAAACTGTGTTTCAGAGCAAGGTTGCCTGGTCGAAATAAGCATCTGCCACATATGGCATTATATTTATTCCCAAATCTTAAAGTGAGCACCTCACCTACTGGAATGGAAAGAATTGTTAGGAAGTAGAAAATTCACATCAGCTAAAAGTTTTCTGCTCCATCTGTGCAGAAGTTTTTTTTTTTTTTTTTTTGACATCTAAAGAATACTTGATCTCACAGCTTACTCTCATTTCAATTTTCATATTTCACACAGAAACACAGGTACACCAGTAATAAGCAGTGCATTAACGTCAGCTGTTTTAGTACCTCCTGAAAGCTTTTTTCTACGTTGAGAACTTGTGGCCTGGAGAGCAGCATCAGAACAATGGATGGAGAAGCTTAAGGGTTTTCAAAAAGCCTTCACCACAATGCCCTGAACACATATTAAGCACTCTTGTATAATCAATTCTGTCCGAGAGTCTATTTGATGGCAGTGGCATCGTGTTCCACTACGCACCTTTGGGGATACAGGGGCCTTGGAAGATGCAGGACTGTACAACAAATCAATCAAGCTTTTCTTCACCAGGAGAGGTTGATGTCACGGCCCTATCTTCACATCCCAGCTGGTCTTCATCTCAGCTCATCTTTCTGTCACTTCTTTGAATTTGATTCATCAGGGTTTTTTTGAATGTTACCATTCATTTATTGCTTCAGCCTGATGCGAGGGAAAAAATGGCTTGCATCTAAGATACTTTAACAGCCTGTAAAAATGGCTTAAAGGAGGCCTTTGACAGATTTATCGGATACTGTGAATTGTCTCTGATGTTTATGTATCTTTGACTTTTATGCAGGGATGTGAATGATGTAATTGAATCGGTAAACGGCGTGCTATAGTGAATGCTCATATACTCATTCCAGGGTAGCTCATTCATGAGTGACTGGGGATAAGGACAAGAGCGTTATAAATCAAAATGATGTGTTTACCATAGCTGATTGAGACAATAAATCAGGGAGTACAAGTAAAAAGGACAATAAAGGTGCTTTCATGCTAGAGCTTTTTGGTGTCAGAGTTCGGTTTGTTCAGTTGTTGTGAAAGCGAATTACACCTGAGAATGTTTGGAAAGCTGGTCTCAATACTCCAGCACTGTTCTCTATTGGTAATGCCTTGGTTTCAACAGCTTTATATATATATATATATGTGGCGAGTGGGGCGGGGCCGAGGGACGTGGGAACAAGGAGGGAGGCCGGCAATGATTGGGAAATCAGTGGCACCTGCGACCCACTGCCGGTCTCCCTCCTTGTTCCCATGTCCCTCGGCCCCGCCCCACTCGCCACAATATATATATATATATATATACCGATCCCCGAACAATCTCTTATGATCCGTTTCTTTCAGGTGAATCAAAAACATGCAACTCAACAAATGTATGATTTCAGATCTAATGATTCTTATGCAGGACCGGTCTGTGGCATAGGCAACATAGGCAGTTGCCTAGGGTGCAAAATGACTTGGGGGCGTTGCAGGAATGTTTTTTTTTTTTTGGTCATTGCCCTCTTGTGACCATCGTGCGCTCCTACACCCATATATTAAGCAAAATAATGTCTGACATTTAACATAATTTTAGTACTGATCTATAATTAAACTGATTAAATAATGTTAGAATAATACAAAATTGACATAAATGAAAAATCATAAAATTTGACTATGTCATGTTGGACTTATTTAAACACTTTATGTAGTTTTCTGAATATCAGTAAGCCTTCATGCGTGAGCAAAAATGTGCTATTTATTTGCTACAACAGTGCACTGCATAATAACTTGGTGTTCATTCATTGAATGAATCAGTTTTTTTATTAATCAAGTGAGCTAGTATTTCAATGGCCCATTCAGATGGACACATTCCCAGTGTCCCAATGTGCATACTATCCAGCTGATCTGCCCTAAATAGTATTGAAAATTATTAAAATCACATTGAATTTAGGACAGATTGTATGCACACTGGGATGCAGGCTTGTTTAGTTTCTAATTTAATCATACGTTTTGAACGAATTGTTTGATTTGAATGATTCAATCGATCATGTATCAAAACAGTGGCTTGCTGCCACCTACTGATTAAATTAGCAAGAGGACCCACATTTTTTTTTCTATCTCTTTTGTTTATTAAGGCTCTTTGCCTATTTTATAGAACAGATATACAGTGCAGAGTGAATAGAAATATTTGGGGAGGAAAAGGGAGACACGTAAGAAGCCAAACTCTAACCTGCATCGACCACTTGAGCACTCTCAATCTTTGCAAACCACTGCACCACTTCCCCAAAATATTCTCGCAAGCACTGCTAGATTTTCCGTCAAAGAGTATACATGCGTCACTCGGTAGCAATGCTCGGCTGTAATACGAGACATCCTGTTGACAGTATTAGCTGGAGTAGCTTGATTTGATCAGGTCTATTACATCGATAACAACGAGATCTGGGAGCTGAGACGCACAGATAGTCTCCTCACCCACATCTGCAGCTGACTGATTTAGCGCATCTCTGTGCATGTCAAGACTGCTGTGTCAAGGAGGTCTGGAATGAGATTAGGAAATGCAACTTTTTTAATTGAGAAAACTCTGGTGATGAAGCTGGCAGTTGGCTGCTGTTATATATCTCATTCATGCTCGGCAAGAGCATTTGCAGATCAGCATGATCAAAAGCAACTCAGGCAGCCGATCTAATGCAAAAGGGTCCATTTCAGCTAACAGGCTGATTTTGCCACAGATTACAAGACCATCAAAAATGCATTAAACGCTGCAACTGGGGAGCTGTCACTGAAGAGCAAAGACCAAAAATGTCTTGTTTATGGATGAGCCCCTTGGTTAGCAATATCCTCACTGTTTGCCAATAACATCAAAAACATTATTTTTTTTTTTTTGGAATTAATGAATAATTGCATTAGTGTCATATGTTGCATGTCAGTCTGCTCCAATTTTTCTTCATCCCTCTAAGAAAAAGAACGACAGATCATTAAAGACAGCACTTTAGTGTCTAGAAAGGGGCAAAATGCATTAAAATTTGAAACGGATTTCACGAGAAAGGCTTGAGAGACAGAAAATCACCATTTCCTCAGAATTTAATTATGCTGAATCTTAATCTTCCTGCCTCTCCACAGTTGCAGCTTTTCTAAAAATGAGAACAAAGCCGTTACAAAGTCCTCAAGGCCACAAGGTTGTTGCTATACATTTGAACACAATGCTTTTCTATGCACAGTAAGAAAGCATGCAAATATATTACAGAAAAAGTAATTTGCACTGGCAACAATATATAATGAAACGAGATATGAGACAGCCCTCAGAGGACACCCGGGTGCTTATTCCCAATAATGTGGCATGTGTACAAAACGCTATGAAGACTTGTCAACAATTAAAGCTGTGAAGAAACACAGGGTTCTTGTCATTTGGACACATATGGCAGAAAAAAGGAAAATGAGGGAAATTTTAATTTTCTCTGATGCCACTTGGCTTATTCAGTCATAAATCTAATGAGAAAAATGGTTTAACCAGACCATAGATAATCCAGACCTTGGAGAAGCCAGCCTGGATTCCATGCCGAGGTGCTATTTTGGAGAAATATGTGGATTTCTCAGACAGAAAGAGGCTATACCTATGAAAAATAAAAGCAAGAAGAGATGAAAGCATCCAGTTCATTCTTATTATAAATCAATGGAAGCATAATTATAGACTTGAAATAGATTGCAAAGATTTTGGGAGGTGCTGTTTGACTTCTTAGTGTCCCCCGTGACTTAAACATATCTTAAAACAAACAGGCACCAAATTCAGAGCTAAAGAAGATAATTAAATGAGGTTATACAATTGTTGTAGGATTCCCACTGTGGGTTGATATATTGAAATATTGCAATATTTTTACTTTCATCCATGTTCTGTTTTAGATTAAAACTTGAATTATGCAGTATAATTGAGATATAATACCTTTAAATAGTATCTTACTGTTTTTTGCAAGGATGTGCCTTTAATTCCACACATTAAGCACTAAATACTACTAAATACTAACAAATAATATTCCCTTCTAATTAGCACTTGAGGTATCACCTGTAAAGAAAGTTGTTAATGTCTATTTTTTTTTTTTTACTTTCATAAACAACGACAAGTGCATGACTATCTTTGGATGAAGTATGTGAATACATGGAATGAAAAAAGTAAACAACCAGCTCGTGAGTTGTTAAAATAAGCAACAAGTATGCAGAGTTGCCAGGTCTGCAAAACAAAATAAGCCCATCTGCTAATCATTACTAGCTCAAAAGCTGCCTATAATGACACGATCCTCTGCAACAGCACTCAGTTCCACTGGAAAAGCTCAGACTTGGCAACACTTAATAAAAATAAAAACAAAATAGTATAATAAAACTACACTTCTAAATGGGTTTTCAGTAGAGAAATATTGTTTATTTATTGATTTTCTTTTTCTTTTTTTCAGATGTCAGATGGTGAAGTTACCACAACAACCAGCAGGAGCTATAACAAGTCCATAGCCAAAACTTAGGCTTTTCGTAAGCAAAGTTAGAAAAAATCATACAAATTCAAGGCTAACTGCAGTCTTTCATCTTATCTGGGACGCATTTTAATTGTTTCATTGTTGTTTTTTTAAGTTCCTGGCTTAGTCCTAATTAGCTAAATGCTAGCAGCAGGAAACTTGAAATTCATCTTTAGTTTGTTAACATCTTTATCAGTTCATTATCGCCCCCCTCCTCCTCAGTGGAAGATGTTTTTTCCCCCTCAAAAACAAGCAACATAAATCATTAAAATATGCATTCATTAAAAGAGAACCAAGACATCTTATTATTTTTAGAAGAATGCTGAGAGTATCCTGATGACACAGACCACATACTACACTCTAGACTTTTTAAATTTTGTAAAATAACTAAATAAATTAATGAACACACAACAGAACACCAGTGAGGTGAAACACCTTTTGTCCATTTTACATCATTTACCTGGAACACAGGTGACTTAGCTCAGTAAAATGTTGGGTTTAGCAAGGGAGTCTGTTTCTGTCTGAGCCTGTGTCAGTAACACACTGACAGCAATACTGCATTACATCACCAGCCTGCAGCACTGCCTCCAGGGCCTAACTGTTCTGCCTGAATAAAGCGCCAGCCTAAAATCCATACTCTATGTGTTATCTCAGCGTATGACAACACAAAATGCCCACACACATACACTGTATGGTCACCATCAAGCATGAACTGCCCCCTTGTGTGTGGTGGAATCTAAAAATCTGAGTAGAACAGAATTTAAAGTGGCACTGAAACACGCAATTCAGAACATCAACCTACGTTTATTTATAAAAAATATGTAAATATTCTATTCTATTCTATTTGATTCTATTCTATTCTATTCTATACAGAATTAAAAACATGCATTTCCGAATGTTCACCAGCTCAATGTCACAAATATTCCTATTTTGTTTCTCATAAAAAATGTAAAAAATTATATTTCATCAGAAGGGAACTGTGAATTAAAAGTTGCAATGAAAAAATAAATAATAATAATAAATAATAATAATAATAATAAATAATAATAATATTATTAATAATATATATATATATATATATATATATATATATATGCATTTCAGGATGTCACAAATATCCTTAATCGATTAGTGACTTAAAAACACTGCATAATCTTAAATATTATCTTAATGATTTTATGTCATCACATTACTTGTTTTATTTTCCTGAAATGTTCACTTTATTTTCGGTCTTAAATCCCAGATTGTCAGTGTGGTTTCAGGCATTTGGACTTCACTGTATGTACGCGTATATGTGTTGTGCATGTTGGATGTGATTTTTCTTGTCTACCCTTTGATTATCTGCCTGTCTGTGCAATGCAATGCTATTGGGATAAAATTGTTTTCCAAAGCAATTTGCAATTTAGAAAAAATGTCATCAGCACTATTGGATCAAATTACAGGCATTAGTCAGCCGCCATTTTCATTCACACCTCTCATTTGGATCGCATGTCTACAATTCTAAGCATTCAAGTCAAGTCTTGACATAATTCATTTTCTTGCCAGCAGTCTATGAGGTCTAAGACTTCCCTTGAGCAAGTCACTGATACTGACAGAGCAATGCACAGAAGTGCAGAACAGAATGTCGATATCCCCCTACCATAACAATCTGCAAGCAAACATAATGCGTTGTCTTTTCAGACAACTGATTATTAGCCTGTAAACATGGGCAGCATTAGAAAAGGACAAATGCCTGGAGAGACTAAAATTATTTTCCAAAACCTAGTATGCAACTTGATCAAAATGTATTTTAGGATGGGCTCCCTCACACAAGAATGATAATATATTAGCTATAATAAGCATAAAAATACATACAGTAGCATACACAAATATTTTTGGGAAATAATATTTAATTAATTTTCCCATATTTATACTGCACAATTAAAAAAAAAAAAATAAATATGGGACACCATACTTGAATACACATCATATCACTTCACTTAAACTAAGCTAAAGCTAGCAACCCAACATAGGCTTGTTTTAAAAAAAAATTGTAGGCAATAAATTGTTACTTTTCAGTGCAATGAAGTAAAAACTGAGGTGTCTTATAGGGCAGTATAATTAAGATTCTTATCTTTTGGAACAACCTTTAATGCTGCCTACATAGACGGCTCACTAGGTCTTGGAACAGAGCTTAAATCAGACAGGGATCTTTATTAGATATAGCAATGCTAAGCTGCTCTCTTAGATCAGGAATGTAGCTCTCAAACTTTAAGAATTGAAAGCCTCATCATGAATGCCCTACTCTGTCACCAGCACCTCCCATTTCACAACAAAGGTGAGAACGATGAGAATTGCCATCAGCATTAGTACTTGAAATGATGCAATTTTGTCAGGGTGTTGCGCAGCACTGTGCCACTGGTACTATGTGAGCGGTGACTTATGAGAAATAGCATACCTGTGTGTTATTAGCACTTGTTGAATTATTGCTTTAGATACAATCTCATAACTGTCATAGCCACCACAGCAGCATACTCAGTGAAACTGCTCCAAATCTCATATCTCTTTGTTGCTCTCACCGGGTTTGCTTTCCGTGTTACACTTCTTTCTGGCCGCCACTTTTTGGCTTGAATTTACTGTGAAAGCATCTCTGTTGTTGTTAAAATGCTAGCCTTAACCGGTGTAGCTTTGTTCTTTGAAATCACACCTGCAAAGTGGTGCTGCTTAAAATCTAATGACGGATCAATTCACCCTCGGATTAAACATTGGGTTTGTTCTGGTCAACAAAAGGGAGAAAGATACTAAGCTTCTCCCATTTGTCTCACTACAGACAGGTTCTGGATTTTTCACCCTGAGGACGTTTTTAAATAATAATAATAATTATTATAATAATATGTTTTATTTATATAGCACCTTTCAAAAACCCAAGGACGCTTTACATAAAGATGAACACAAATGCAAATATACAGTCACATGATCAAACAAATAAGCAGATAGAGATATTATGATGTACAAGATAATGAAGCATGGAACTGAAAATTGACATTTATTTGTACCTCATGTCACAAAAGTGTAAAATTTGTCATATCACTTGGAGTGGACTGTTTACAGTATGTATGTTTTCTTTTCTTGGGCATAAAATATTAGAGACTGTTTCTTTTACCCTACATCACAATACCATTTTTCTAAAGCAGGGGTTCCCACACACACTTTATGCTAAACCAGGGACCCCTAATATAAAAATGCTTGAAATGCTTTTCAGAATTCTATATTCTATAAATGTTAAAACATTATTACATAGTTAACATGTTCACCTAGATTCTCAGTTAATTACATGCTTTATTTTAAAGAATTTAATATTCAGCATGGATGCATCAATCTAACCTAAAATTATTTTGATATTTCTATTCATCAAAGAATCTTGAAAATCATGGTATTCAAAATAAAGAAATAATTATATTACATTACAACTGCTTTGGTAATAATAATAAATAATAACATTGAACTTTGGTAATAATAGGAAATGTTTATTGAGCACAAAATAAGAATGATTTCTGAAGGGTCATGTGACACTGAAGACTGGAGTAATGGCAGCTCAAATTTCAGCCTTCACCTGATATATATTAAACTGGAAAAGTTATTTTAATTTGTAATAATATTTCACAATATTAAAATTTTAACATAATTTTTGATAAAATAAGCGCAGTCTTGAAAAGCTTAAGAGACTTCTAACAGAAACATTTTAAAAATCTTTAATTTTTTTTAATGCTGGGGCATATTAATCCACAGACCTCCCGCTGAACCTTTATGGATCCCCTAAGGATTTATGGACTGCCAGCTTAAAGCTTGGCTCTAGAGGAAAGGCTTTTGAGTTAGGTGTCCAATGGAAAATAACAAATAAATAAAAGATCAAATTTATGCCTGTTTTCTTTGAAACGGTCTAGCGTATGTTCTCTAAGCTTGAGGGATTATCCATAACTATCCTTTATACATCAGCTGAATCATAAGATGGAGATGTGAGTGAACATCAAAGATGAGGGAGATAAAAAATATAAATGCTCCAGATGGGAACAGCACCTGGAGTGCAACCCCTGCACAATGCTTTTTTTCTGCAACATTCTTGCCGTATCCATCATGTAAATCACAACTCTTTCTTGGATGTGCTTAACCAACACACTGGCAAACAGTCAAATCTGTAGATTTAAAAGCACAACAGGACTGCGATCCCAGTAATTCTTCCGTTTTTACATCACACGTCCTTTCACTGACCATTCCAAAACAACACTGTAATCAAGACCATAATAAAATCTGCTCTCACATCAACATAAACTGGCACACTATCCTATATCAAGGATAGCATGGTGCATAAACTCATCTGTCAGAAAGGCTAAATTGAATGATAACACAATGTGACAAAACCACGAATGGTCACAAGATTGTTCTCCAAGAACAGATTGGAGAAGGGCAAGGCAAGGTTGGGTACAGATTAGAAGTGAAATAAACATCCCTTGGAAGGAGGAATTATAACAAAGATAGAAGCTTTGAGTGGTTGGGGAGGAAGGGGAGGGGTAAGATGTGTCACTTGCCCCTCGTTGTGGAAAGATAAAACAGTTAGGCGTGGAGAAGGGTTTTTATCGCATTTCTGTACAGCTTTTTAAGTGGAGTGTGAGGCTGAGAGTGGCCCATCTTTACAAAATCTGCTGCTTAATCACTTAAAGGGGCACTCAGTCATATTCCCCTCTTTAAAAATGGGTTTACACAAAGATTAATAGCACTTTCAACAAATATGATTAAAATAAGATCAGTCAAATCTGCAGCCTGGAAAAAGTTGTCTACATACAGTGGGTCGCTCCATCATGGGATCCTATCATATGATCAGCCATCTAGCCATGTCTACCACTAATAATAACAATAAATTGACTTTATATAGTGCCATCCCAGTGCTCAAGGTGTTTTACGAAAGGCAAATAAATAAATAACAATGTCTAACATAAAATAGCTAAACATATATTTTACACAATTAATTTATTGTTATAAATTTTGAAATGCAGTTAGATTTATACTTATATATATAATGAACAATACATTTTGTGCAACTTTAATTCATTTTCAGTTTATGTTTTATGTATTAAAATGCACTTAGCAAAATATATAAAAAGTGTAAACAAAATGCAAAATATGAAATATTGAAACAAAATTAACAAATAGAAAAAATACAAGCATTGTATGCTTTTTTATGTATTTTATAAATGTTTATGCATTTTATTGATTAAATATACATCTTCATACATTTTAAGGAACAGCTACATATATTTAAATGCATAAAATATATAAACAAATTGCATCACAAAAAAATGCATCTAGTCAAAACAAGCAGTTCCTGCTAGAGCAAACTGGAAAAAACAAAAAGGGAAAAAGAGAGACAAAAAGAAACAAAACCACAGATACTTTCAAGTACAAGAAGACTGGAAGCAGACACAGATACAAAAAAAATATATAAAAAATAAAATAAAATAATAAGTTTGATATGCAACCAGACACATCCAAACACTTTGCTGTGGACATATAAAAGCCAAAACATGCACAGACAAAGACATTTGTTGGGGTTCAGCGTCCTGCTCAGCATGCCATAATTGTTTGCATCCAATCATGCTTTTAAAATATTATTGAAAGCTTTTTTAGTGATGGCATAAATGTGTTTTTTTCATGATTGGAAGCATGACTAACATCATCACAGTGAGCGATGGGTAGAATTAATATTGCTCCGAGCCCACTGGGACAGCGCTGCCCTCGCCTCTCCAGATGCTTTTGAGCTAGGAGGACTCAGAGGTCAGCTCATTTTACACCAACAAAAATCTATTACAAAACCCATCTTTCCGTACAAAGAGTAATACCCAGAGGAGGAGAGAGGGGTTTCTTTAATTGTTTTTCCTCTGCCACACAGCTGACCCAAATAGCCGTGGTCTGTACCGTAAAGATTAGCGCAGGACGAGAAGCAGTAGCCATTGATCTATCTCAAGACTTCAGGCCACTGGAGAATGGAGAGTCAGAAAGGGCAAGGGAGAGACGCTTCATTTAAACAGTAATGACCATGTTCCAGTATTGATGCACAGCTGTCAAAATCACTTAGAGTTACCACAATTTGCTTCAGCTGTGAAAAGAATGGGTTATCCCCACATGACCAAAAAGTTGCTAAAGTGATGTTAAACCTTTTTTTTTTTTTTGTGGGCTGACAGATTGTTTTTGAATTTGCCCTCAGGCCATCCAAAATGTATATGAGTTTGTTTCTTCATGGGATCAGATTTGGGGAATTTAGCATAGCATTACATCACTTGCTCACCAATTGATCCTCTGCGCAGAACCTGATTTTACCAAGTGAGACATGTTCCTGGGACAACATCTTTGTTGTCCCTGGAACAACTTTGTGATTAACCAATCAGATATGAAGAACCAGTGTATAGATTTTGTGAAGTTTATGCTTAAAATCACTGTTTGGTGCTTGTACATCAGTGTCATTCATCTATCATTTCCTCTGATTTTAGGGATTACTCATGGTTAAGGTTAGGTTTAGGTGTAGGGATATGGTCAAGAATATATTTTTGGAGTAAAATGTTGTTCCAGGGTCAACAAAATATGTTGACCTAGGAACACATCTAACTCAGCAAAATCAGGACGTGCGATCCTCTCCAGTGAATGGGTGCCATCAGAATAAGAGTCCAAACAGCTGATAAAAACATTGCAATAATCCACAAATAATCCACATTCTGGTCAAAATGCTATTTGGAATGGATTTGTGTGGATTACTCAAATGTTTTCATCAGTTGTTTGAGCTCTCATTCTGACAGCACCCATTCACTTTAGATTATTCACGGGTGAGCAAGTGATGTAAAGAATTTTTTTCTAAATCTGTTCTTATAAAGAAACAAACTCACCCACATCTTGGTTGGCATGAGGGTGCATAAATTTAAATCAAATTGTTACATTTTTGGGAAACTATCCCTTTAAATCGCTATATGTCCTCCTCTTAATGTGGCCTTGTTCCTTTGGCTAAATGGAAATCTACCCTCAAGCTGTATTTTTTCCTACTTATTCGACATGCTGTTTCCTGCTGAACTCTGTTGGAAAAAATGTGTTTCAGAGCGCGGTGTGGTGGCCATGTAAACCCCTTTCTAAAATCAACTCAGGGCACACTTCTCTACAATCAGCCCTCTCCAATCTGTTGGCTCTTTCAAATGGCAAAGGCCACATAGCTGAACCTTTCGGACGTACATTAAGTCCAGCCAGTTTGCTCTGGGTGCTTCAAAAAATAAGAATATTAATTATTTCACAGGGTTTGGGAAAATATCTAGATGGCAGCTTTACAATGGAGGCACATTTGATTCTCCTGAACAAAGACACAGACAGGGGCGTCATGCATTCATGATTTTTGAGGGGGCATATTTGGGGGGGGGGGGGGGGGTATAAGTCATTCTACGAAAGCACTGTATAACTGATATAGGCTTATGCTTTTTTTATTTTTTTATTTTTCCTTTTTATTCAAAACAATTCCAAACATGCTGAATATATCAGGAAATATCTTGTTTCTCAAATATGTGTAGGTAAACGCGTTTTGCACCTTTATAGATTGTTATTTGATCAATATATGGAAATGTAGTGTAATCTATTAACTACACATAAAAACCCGACTTTTTACTTAAGTGCCATATCATGCCATAAAATATTTTTAATACGACTGAATTAGCATTTAATGTAAATTTTAATAACAATATTGTAAGTTACTTATTTTAACACTTTCATTTTACAGAGAGTAAAGAACATTTACATTATCAAAAAACATTTTCATTTAGTCTAGCCAGAGTCCAGGCACTCTCAAAAACTCCCATTAAAATCACTGAAGCACTTTACATTATAAAACGAATATCTTACTCACATTCGTATGCACATCTGCACTTTTTGTTGTTTCTGATGAGAGAATTCGCTAAATAATTCAGTCAGCAAGCAAGTAAACAAAACAATGCATTTCAGTGATGACTCTTCTGGACGTCTCTGATTGGCCATTGCATCCATAAGCGCAACAGAATAGTTTCTGATTGGTTATCATGAAGCGTTGTACGAACGCGTCCGTCTCTGGCTCAGCGCCAGCCAGCGAATGCAGATTTGAATTTAGCAGCTGATGCTGTGCACTGAACGATCTAATCTCACCGCTGTGATTGTATCAAATATATAAAAAAATAATATTCGGAAATTTTTTTTGTTGTCGTTTGGAAGCAGCATTTAAAATCCAATTGGCTCAGAACTTTGAATGGGCATGACGCCTCTGGACACAGGTACTGTCTCCCTAAACAGCAGTGTGACAAAGTCTGAAAACATCTCCACATAAATGATACATAAATGTAAGATTTTTGGCATACATAAAGATTTTAACGAAAAGTAATCATTTATTCTATGTTACATTCAATTGTGAGTTCATATTAATGGTCGTGTTACTCAAAGAAATGTTTGCAAAAAATCGCTAATATTTGCTAACGTCATAGACTGCATGATAGTGCCACAGCATATGTCTGATCAGGGCGATAACTGCCGTAGACTAATCCCCCCAGAGAGAGAGAGAGAGAGAGAGAGAGAAAGAGAAATGGAAGTTGCGTGTATTCGCGTCTGTGCGTTTATCTTTTTAGAGTGAGTTTACTTAAAAACAGTGATTGTATCCTCTCGTCGCTGGAAAATATAATGTAGCGATTCAGTATTTATACTGTATTTAATAAAAGTCGTGGGGCAGCGTTGACAAGTTTATTTTCTCCTGGATGTGTGAGCTGCGCGATTTCCGATATGTGTGTGTGTCAGTAAGCAGCGCATTAATACAGAACAGTAATTAAAGGCTCTAAAGCACACCAGCACACCAGTATATGTGTGTATTGTAAGAGCTAGACGTAGAATGATGGCGTGTGACGTCATGGTAGTGGTGTCCCAATCCTTAGGGGAATATTGTCTCCCCTGTCCCTTACCCTTGACACTCTGTTTCAAGGGAGAAGGGGAAGGGGTAGGCGGAGGGGCAGGGGAAGGGGAAGGGGAAGGGGAAGGGGTATAAAATAGAATTGGGATTGGGCCTTATACTGCTTACACTCAATAAATGTTATGTTTTGAGATGTGTTTTAAAAGTTTTACTATTTTTAACTTAACAGCCTGCTAAATAAATAA
Source organism: Carassius carassius (assembly GCF_963082965.1). Lineage (NCBI taxonomy): Eukaryota > Metazoa > Chordata > Actinopteri > Cypriniformes > Cyprinidae > Carassius > Carassius carassius. The sequence goes on from NC_081792.1 coordinate 21,361,511, forward strand.
CCAGCAAAATACGCAAATACCCTCTCCCCAAACAAACAAACAAACAACAAAAAATAAAGTCAAAATAAGTAACATTTAAATAAATAAATGAATTATCAAAACGAGTCCAACACTACAACTATTTAACAAATGATAGCTTTGTTGAATGTGTACACGGTATTCTAGCATACTCTGAATAATGAATAATAAAATGCAGTGTCTGTCAATAAATGCATGCTGCACTTTTCATGTTGCTCCACTTTTGCACACAAACCATCAGATGCAATTTGCTTTAGAAAAACTAATCTGGCATTCATAGGATGATCTGCATTTTGCATTTAAACCAATGCCATTTAATATTAAACAATCTTAGCTTGAAATCCAACTCTAAATATTGTAGCAAACTCTGGTTTGTTTGATTTTGTAATTCATTTATTTGTTTTCACACCATCTATTTGACAAAAAGCACAGTACATCAAATGAACGAAGGTAGAGGCCTTTAAAATACTAATTGGGCATTTAGGTTTTTTTTTCTCAGAGATAACACAATCTCAGTGGCAGTAATTTTCTTAGCCAAATCATCTGTATTTTAGGGGCTCATTAGACAGAAACATTACATTTAGAGCATCATTTGCACTGGAGAGTTTTCTTATGTGGATTAATGCTAGATATAAAGAAGCAAGCATCTTTGCTCTTTATTTTACATCTGAATATTGATTTAAAATTTTAGAGTTACATTCAGCATAAATATCAGAGGACATCAAATAATTGTTTGATTATCATTATAAGTTACTTGGCAATATTTGCAACTTGTGCAACATCCAGACTATTAAACCCTTGTTAAATGAGGACAACCACTTTTCCTGTCATTTCATAGGTCATCTCACCTCAGCGCCTTAATCTGAGGCTTTGATGAAAAAGAAAACCCTAATAATCACATTGTTTTTACAACCTTCACCTCAGAAAGCCTACACAGCATAAAGCACCGCCTTCAGAAAGCAATCTAGACTCTTTAGAGTCTAGGGAGAGTAAAAATATCCAGAAAACAATATTTTTAGCTCCGCTGTGCAACTCTCGGCAAAGACTAAAGAGCTTTTTTTCCTGCCAAGGAGCAAATTTGCATGACACAATTACACAAGGGCTTCTAAAATAGCAGAAAGAGTGGCACGTGGGAGCCCCACAGGAGTACACCAAGTACACAAAGTGAGAACGCATAGACTCCATCCAACACTTCTGTTACTATAGCAACCAAGTCCAGGAATCCTCAAACCAGAATGTGGTGCCTCACAAGTTTAATGCTAAGACACTGTTTTGTTATTCAGTCTGAGATCACCTCTTGGTCAAGAGGTCTTCTGCGGTTGACAGTACATATAGCGCTAACAAAAAAACAAGAGCAGTTGAGGTAACATTCCATTATGGTGGTCTGAAAGACAGGCATGTTAATGTGCACACTCTTCCACTCCTTAAAGCTGCATTATCTTGCTAAGAGCAAAGTAATTTGCATACTGTAATGGTGTGCTTCAGTGTCAATAGTGGTAATGGGATTTGCGGAGACGTGGGCTACAAACTAAGCTGGGAAACAACCAAAGTGTCCGGAATATTAGAGCTGAGTGGGAGCCAGAACTCTGAGGATGTGCACATGAGAGTTAAAGGTTGACCACATTTTGGAAAACAAAGATGAGCGTTCTGAGATCTTGCTTGAGGATATCCATAGCTTTTCCATGAAGGCTCACCTTGAAAACACATTATGTTGGTGACTCGGCAATATCAGGCACTTTTCAACCGCTATGCCGTTGAAGCCTGTTACTTATTTAAACTACACTACAGGTCAAAAGTTTGAAAAAAGGCTTTTCATGTTTTTGAAACTACATTATTCAGAAGTAAACACAGATAAATTACTACAACATAAAATACACAATATACAATAAATTTAGATTTAATAAATTGCAGTCTAGGTGAGAACAAGAGACTGATTTGTAAAACGTAAAAAAATAAAACAACTAATACAAAACCTTTTAACCAGTAGAGTATATTGAGAAGTTGTTTTATCTTGTAGACCAACTAAAACTAAAAAAAAAGCTATCGCTCACCCGTGGTCTCTTTAATCTGCAAATCACATTGCAGCAAACCTTTCAGTGTAAAATAAAGGCACAATGTATTAATCTACATGCGTCCTGAGGGCAAATCAGTGTTAAACAGCCTCTATCGGGAGTAAAGCGCTGCCCAACATGTGTAAACCTGCACTTTGTACAGAGTCATGAGCAAGAGAGGGTTAATCAGGTGAGATTCAGTGTGGCACTCAACAGGCAGTCATGCGGAAACTCAGCGTTAGAAGCTGTCACCGTGGAGCTGCCCATTGGGATAGGGCCGAGGGTATCTCTTCATTAGAATGACATAATCAGAACAAGCACAATGGGAAATGAACTGCCAGGCATTTCATAGAGGAAAATTCTCCATGGGCCTTCCCAGGATTTCGAGCTCTCGCCCAGCTCCATAGACATAATATAAAATAGCTTCAAAGCAATTTCTGTGTCTATTTTTAGCATCACCCATGTTGCATCATCAAGGCATCAGAGGTTTGCCTCTAGTTTTATGAAAGCACATTCCAATGGTCTTACTGGGAAACAGGGCCATACATGTGTTAATTAAAGCCTTTTGCAATATTGCACTTACTCTGGATGCTTTTATGCAGTCGTATTACCGTTTGCATTAATACTTTAACTTCTAAAGATACAGTGAGTGTGGTAGGCAGGCTCCCAAAACCTTCTTGACTTTCTAAGTCTGTGCACAAGAACATTATAAACCTGAGGGAATCTATTAAATGAGAAAAAAATGCTGACATCACACAGCACTTGAAACCATTAACACACTGTAATATTATAGTACAACTTAAAAGAGAACTGCTCTTAATTTGTCCACATTTTTAATTTGTTAACAAGTTTGAATATATAATCACAGATCGTTTTCCTCTATATTACAAGGGTACTTTTGCAAATAAATAAATACATGGATATGAAATACTGATTTATTACATCATCTTACTCGCAAATTAGCTTAAAGCTATCTCAAAGAAAAATACTCCATTAAAATATAGAAGTATATCGCATAGTGACAAACTCTATATCAATATTACACTTTTAGCCTATTTATTATTATTAATCTGCAATTCTGCTTACTTGTCCTTCTCTATTTTAAAGCAATAGTTAACCCAAAAATGAGTTTTTGTCATTATTTACTCACTCTAAAGTTGTTCCAAACCTGTATGAATTTGTTTCAGCTGTTGAAAACTAGAGAAAATATTCTGAGGAACGTTGGTAACCAAACAGTTGACAGTAATCACTGAATTAAATAGCATTTTTCCATACTATGGATGTCAGTATTTAAACTGTTTGGCTACAAAAATGTATAAATTACCAGAATGAGTGGTAATTACCAGTGCTATTTTAGTATTATTTATGGTCCATACAATTATGATATTTACTTTTTTTTTCTTTCTTTTTTTTTACGCTTTTCAAGTTTTTTTTTCATCTAATATTTTATTTCAGATTTATTTAAATTAATGAAAATTATTTTAGTCATTTTAGTTTTAGTTAAAAATAACAACACTGGCATTTGTTCAAAATTACCTGATCACTGTACAGAAACCAGCCAATCGGAATGAGTATTCAACAGACCTGTGTAAAAATAAGTAGCCTATATTTTAAGTCTGGTCACAGTACTGGAACAAACACCAACATTCTAAACATTCTACAACAGTCTGTTAAATATATATATATATATAATTTATTATTATTATTATTATTATTTTATTTTTTTGCATTTCCACAAAAAACACCATATTTCCAATAATTATGATGTTTTGTCGGAGCAGTGTGAACTAGCTTTCATTCATCACATTTTATCCATGTAAAATGCCAGTGGATATTGAAATGCACACTCCACTCAAAACATGGACCTGAAGCAGAGGCAGCTATTAAGATGAAAACGAATCCTCCAATCAGGCAACAAGCCTCAATTTGGCAAGTGTGTTTTCTGGCAGCACTAGTTAAAGAGCCTCTCCATAGCAATATCCTTTATCTGAGCAGCAGAGGAAGCCCCTTTGCTTGACAGAGAATCTTAAAGGAGAAATCGGACTATGGTGTGCATTACAAAACCTTCAAGCAGGACCTGTCAAGATAACACTATCCCCGTAATGAACAACCCACAGCTGCGATCTTTTATTCAAACAGCCTCTGTGTCACTTGCCAGAGCTGTTGATTAGATATTGTAAATCCCAAAGGTGGATATCAAGCTGAGTTACATTTCGAACATAAGCGAAAACTGAGAAGTCGACAGTTTAGTCAAATAAAAGCCTGAGATTAAAGAAACTTTGGCAGCCAAGTGCAGATAATTGATTTATAATGTATTAGGCTGTGTGGTGATCAGCAGTTAAAGGAGACAGCGGGTTGGTTCATATTACCACCTTGCGGTTTTGATCAGACGCCAGTCTGTGATTTTGACTGCTCTGCCCGCAGAGGCGCTTCCCTTAAATTGTGGTTGTCAATGTGCAAATAGACATTTCTTTTCAGCTGCTAAGCCAATCAGAAGTGTGTGCTCTGCATCCTTTCATTATCACTCACATGTGTTCTACTGCAAAAAAGACCTGTGCTTTTTGCGATTTCCACAGGCACAGAACTCTAAGAGGATGTGAGATGAGACTTTGAATATTTTCTTGAATATATTCTCAATCATTAACAAACTTTTTTTTTTCTGTCACCAAAACACAGAAGTTAACTTTCATCTGTGCAATAAATGACCAATCATGCAGGGAAGAGACCTTGTACAAATAAACAAGCTTCCTGGAACCTGAACTGATGCAGTGGGACTGTCTAACCGTTCAGTATGATGTATGAGACTATAACTAATATGTAAAGTGCTATTAATCTCTTTTTGTTCTGTCTGGAAAGGTCAGCATTTGCAAAGACAAGTCTGGAGACATAGATGTGTTGCATTTGTGAAAAGAAAGTTGAATCAAAGACAGTGTTTTGCTCTTAAACAGATATGGCCTCAACCATCTGTCTGTACAGAGAAAGATTTGTCCATATTGTTTTTACTTTATTATACAGTTTTTACATTCAGGCAGTCTGATCATATATATTGCATATGCAATTTATGCAGCTAAACGTATAATTTTATTCAGAAATGTCTGTTGCAAATGCTTAACTAATCCATATGTTCATTGCTTGGCAGTCCACTAATAGTGGGTAGTAAAATATGAAGCATCCAGCTGGGATCCATCATGACCAGCTGAATATTAAAGGTGAAGTGTTTCTGTGCCACTATAGTCAACAAACATAATTATAATAACATTATATAAAAAAAAATATTCCATTGATAAAAAAACAAACAAAGAAACAGATAGTTACTCCTAACATAAGTCATTGGTTGAATCAATGCAGTTGGTTGCAATTAGCAATTGGGTTCCATAAAAATCCTATTTATTTGTTCCTTAGAGAAAACGGATTTTTAATGATAATTTACAAACCATTAAGAAAGACTTGGAGGTATTAAGTTGTTAATCATTGGTATAATCCATCAATCCACATTATTTAAACTTTTTAAATAATCATGTTTTACAACAATACCAGGTTAAAAAACGTCTAGGTTACGTATGGTTACGACCCCACATCGGTGACCGACGAATATGGGATATCGCTTCGATAGACCAATCTACTTCGAGTGTAAACTAAACGAGCCAATACACATTGGCATGCAATTATTGCATCCAGCTGCCGCTGATCACTGCGTGAGTCTAAGAAGGCAGCAGGTGCAATGCATTCCAGTTTTTCGCTGAGGAGCCGATCCGGGGACCCAGCAGCTCAGCGGCGGTACAGCAACCATGGCGACGGGACGTGGGTTACCATACGTAACCGAGACATTCCCTTTCAGTCGTGACCGACGAATATGGGATCCCTATCAAAGCGCCATGGGTGCTGCCCCTTCCAGTGCCCTGTGTGAGCCGCCTGCGCCCCTATTAGTTGTAGGCCGGGGCTCAGAACAAGTAGCTCCACTCACCGTTGTCAAAGCACTACCTCACTGGGTGAGATTGGATAACACTGGGAAAACGTACCCGGTCCGCTTGGAACCGGGATGCTGCAGAAGCCCCATCCTTCCGGAAGGAGGTCTCGGAGGCAAATACACATATAGCATCCGTTTAGGAGTATACGGAGAAATTTGAGGTGATTAAAAACCCTCTTGGGAAGGCAGAAGTCTGCCAGGGAAACACGGGCTCTAAGGCTATACCGTGGACTATACACATACGAGTACTGCTTAGGTCTCAATATGGAACCCACCCTTCCATGGTTCTCACGGATTCATCATGAAAAATCCCTTTTTTTTGTTAGTATGAACCAGCAAGGGAGACGTGCGTTTACTGTCTCGTTGATACAGTATGGTACATCCGATAAGGGGCTTAGCATTCGTTCAAAACTTACCTTTCTTTGTGCAACTTCAGGTGTTGAACAAAGTTGGACGTTGTGGCAGCTCCGTCTGTAATCTTCGACCCGCATGTTTTGCAAATTGCAACTCGTTTTTTGTCAACTACCTCGTAATTTTTATAGCCAAATGAAACTATATTTGGTATCAAGAACTAGAACTCCAAGGCACTCGAATTGTATAGTGAAAAGTTAAAAAGCCTTTATTGCATCACTGGCTTTAAACGCTAAAACTCTTTTGGTGAGAGGTACATCTACGCGTTGCGGCTATATGCCTTCATCAGGTGTCAGTATTACGTCCTATAACATCTTCAATATATAAGATGTTTATATTAACTGATTGAAGAATAAAAACACTAAGTATTTTAGAAAATGTTGCATTTATTTGAACTCAATAGATTGCAGCCTGCCATATGATATGCATAGAAATAAAAACATATAAAAAATAAATATTGAAAATAAAATTCAAGTATAAAATTAAGACAAACAAATTTAAACTTGGGTAAAAAGAAACAAAGGGAAACCTGGCCATTAGTGCAAATCTCTGTAACTGTATATTAGGCCTAAAGTTACTGCAAAAATAAACAGAACACTATCCAACTCTTATGGTGCGTTCACACCAGACGCGAATAGAGCGTCTGGCCTGAGTGATTTCAATGTTAAGTCAATGCAAAGACGCAAAGACGACAACCTCAAAAAATCAGATATTTGAGTTTAAAACAACTACATTCTCGCATTAAATACTTTTAAAACTACATTTCATGACACGATAACAGTAATATTTAGAAAATTATCTGAATTAAAATGGTGGTTGAAAATGCTGCGTGAACTCAACTGGCAGAAGCCCCCATGACGCGAATTCGCGTCTGTTGTGAAGTTAATTTAACGCGCGAATAAAGTCTTTTTTCCTGGGCATACTGTGCATGTTACAGAAACATTCTTGCCTTTAATTTCCGGTACTTCCAGTTCGAGAACGCGATTATCGCTGATGCTCTTATGTTTAGTGGTTGTCAGAGGGTGCAGTGAGACAGCGTGAGCAGGGCCCCGCCCACCCAGCCAATCATCATCGGATTTGCAACGGTGTCAGGCAGCTGATGTGTAGCCACTAGCCAAAGCATGACACCTCAAGCTTTATTCAACCAAATTGTAGTAACGCGACACTTTACATTCTCAGTAGAGATTACGGCGTTGCAACGATGGGAAAAGTAATTAATTAGATTACTCTGTTACTGAAAATTAAACTCCGTTAGTAACGTCGTTATACTTAAACGCCGTTAGTCCCAACACTGAGCGTGCATGCTCTCTGCATGCATACAGGTGGTGCTCATTTTTTTCACAGATGCAGATACACTGAGAGCGGCGCGGTCGTGTGAACATTTCCCCCCCAGGTTTTCATGGGAAGTAGCAAGTCTTCTCGAGTCAAAAGGCCAAGTGAAGTCACGAGTCATTGATGTTAAAGTCCAAGTCGAGTTGCAAGTCTTTGTACATTTTGTCAAGTCGAGTCTTAAGTCATCAAATTCATGACTCAAGTCTGACTCGAGTCCAAGTCACATGACTCGAGTCCACACCTCTGCAGCCTTCACTCCAGCCCTTGCTGCACAAAGGATAGCACGACCGCAATCGGGCATCTTCGGGGGTCTTCTCGGCGAGAAGAACACCACTCAACGAACAGGTTCCACTTCAAGGCGTAAGCGTGTCTCGTAGACGGTGCTCTTGCCGAAGTGATGGTGTTCACTACCTCTTGGGGTAGGTCACCTAGAACCTCCGCGTCCCGTCCAGGGACCAGACATGGACTTTCCAAAGGTCTGGACGCGGGTGCCAAATGGTGCCCCATCTCTGAGTCAGTAAATCCCTCCTCAGAGGAACCGGCCAAGGAGGGGCTGTCGAGAGGAGCACTAGTTCGGGGAACTAGGTCCGAGTAGGCCAATATGGCGCTACTAGCAAAACTTGCTCCTTGTCCTCCCGGACTTTGCCCAGTGTGAAGGCTCACTGGGGGAAACGCATACTTGCGTAGATCCCGCGGCCAGCTGTGTGCCAGTGCGTCCGTGCCGAGAGTTCCCTCGGTCAGGGAGTAGAACAACTGGCAGTGAGAGGTCTCTGGATCAGCAAACAGGTCTACCTGACCGTCTCCAAATCAGCTAGACCGTCAGGGGATGGAGTCGCCATTCTCCCGGGAGCATTGCTCGAAACAGCTCATCGGCTGTACGATTGAGCAGGCCTTGAATGTGAACGGCACGAAGTGACCTCAGAACCTTTTGACTCCAAAGGAGGAGGTGGCGGCGAGTTGCGACATGCGACGAGAACGCAGACCACCTTATCGGTTGATGTACGCAACGGTCGCAGTGTTGTCCATTCGGACAAGGACATGCTGGCCTCGTAAGAGACCTTTGAGATGGTTCAAGGCAAGGTGCGCTACTAACAACTCTAGGCAATTGATGTGCCACTGCAGCTGTGGGCCCGTCCAAACCCCTGAGACTGCATGCCCGTTGTACGTGGCCCCCCAGTCGGTGGTGGAGGCATCCGTGTAAGCCACAGCCTGCCTGGAGATCTGCTCCAGGGGCACCCCTGCCCGGAGAAATGCAAGATCTGACCACAGAGTGAGGGTTTGGCGACAGGCCGGTGTAACTTGGACCCGGTGAGTGCCGCGCTACCACGCCCACCTCGGGACTCGGCCATAAAGCCAGTGCTGGAGCGGTCTCATATGTAACAGGCCGAGCGGTGAACGAGCCACAGATGTGTAGCCTGAAGTGTGCAATTCACTCGACACAGGAACGACCGCCGCTGAAGCACTGTTTCGCCAACATACGAAGCTTCCGAGAGCGTGATGAACTCGTAGTTCACAGCAGACACAGTTGAGCAGAGCGATACTAACGCTCGGCTCCGAAGCGAAAACCTGGAATGCATTGCACCTGCTGCCTTCTTATACTCACGCAGTGATCAGCGGCAGCTGGATGCAATAATTGCATGCCAATGTGCATTGGCTCGTTTAGTTTACACTCAAAGTAGATTGGTCTATCGAAGCGATATCCCATATTCGTCGGTCACCGACGTGGCGTCGAGAGTGACCGACTGAAAGGGAACTAATTTAACCATAATTCTGTAGAGAAAATCGCCACCAATCATCCTTTGATGACCAATAAGAAGCAAACATTCTATTGAGCTGTTTAAGGAAGGAACTCATCTACAATAAAGCAGCCTCAAGACCAGGCAGTTTAAAAGGCTGAACATTGACATGTTAAATAACAATAATAGATCCAATCAGAGATTATGAACAATAAACGGATGATGAAATATTAGCTCATATGCAGAAAACAGCAACTTACCCTGTACCAAACAATCTCTCGCAATCTTCCATCTGTTTTGAAGTTGCACTTTAGAGTCACTGTATCTCCCACAACAACTGGCAGCAATGGCTCTATCGTTACCGTCAGATATCCTGCAGAGGCAAAGAAAGACATCACTGGAACATGTTCATCTTCACACATTTAAAAAAAGAGCCAAATGGCCAGATGGTGATGGAGACATGAAGAGCAGGTTGAAAAGCTTAACATAAACCAGATCACTTCATGATATAATTGATCATATTATTCAGAATTATTACAGAAATTAATTGAATCTAATTGACAAAAGTTAAACTGCCAGATCAAAATGTTTTGTTGTTGTTGTTGTTGTTCTTGTTGTTGCTAAGAAAACAAAGGTTATTACTTCAAAATAACCAAAGCAGGTTTTTTATTTTATTTTTTATTTTTTTAAGTATACAAAACAAAAATCACTCAAAATATCAAGTTCTATGATCATGTATATAATGAACATATATGCACAAATAGAAAACGATGAAAACATCACTGAAAAAAAATGTCAAAACATATTATGTAACATCACTGAATTAACTTATATACATTAATTTATACAAACAAATTTTTTTTACAGGTTAAATCAGATATAAAACCACTTTGCAGGTAGCTATTTTAGTACTTTGCAAAAAAGTATGATTGTTTAACATAAATTGCATCCATTGCAGTGTCTGAATCTACAGAACTAAAGTTAGGTTATTTTGTGTTAATTTTGTGTAATCAGACATTAAATGGGAATTCATATTACTTATTCTCTTCTAATATTCTTCTAGTAAAAAAAAGATATGAAGCAATACAAACTATGCCATTACTCTGATTTCCCTAAAACAGGCAAAATACAAAGTTTTACAAAGTAATAAAATAAATAAATAAATGTGTCAAAGCTCTTATTTTATACTTGAATTCTGATCTTTTCAATAGCACATTGTGTGCACCCACAGATGTATGAAGGCAAGCTTCTTTTGCTCCATTAATTACACTTAAGCCATGGACACTTTGCCATCTGCTTAATTTTGTCTCCAAATCATCTTGGTTATGGCAGTTCCACCCCACAAATAAACTGATGCTTCAGCTAACTCCTAACCACAGCTATAGCACACAATTAGACAGCAACTTCATATAAACGCTTTTGAGGACCTACATGTCATCATGGCATATGGTTGTCTTTTATACATGCATTATTTGACCTTATTAATGTGCAAAAATAGCTGTGTACTTGACTTTCTATACTAACAAAGCTTGTTTCAAAATACTTTAATGGAAAACAAATTCTTCTCCATCCATGCACCTAATTCACATATTCAGATAATTCCTGATCAACAAAATACTCCTGGTTTAGAGAGTTAATGAGCATAATTACTAAGTTGATCACATTTCCGACACACTGAAAACACATTTATCAAAATGCTTAGGTACAGACATGAAACAATTCCAAAAGTGGAAGAGCTCTCGCCTCTTAGGGATAAATATGAGAATGCCCTGCTCTAGTGAGCACTCTCTCTGTCTGCCTAGCAGGTGGCCTGGATCCTACTGACTGCACAGTCTATCCATCTAACCAGTCGATATGTCTCGTACCACAGACAGTGAAAGAGGAGGGAGATCCAGAACATCAATGTGAGAAAACTTCATTTGATTATTTATTGTACTATATTTGTTTGCATTTATACTGAACCCCAGTATTTTTTCAATCCCAATTAAAGGAGCTAATGATAACTGCAGATGTTACATGTTCATCTGGAACATCACTTCATAAGGAGATACCCAATCATGCATGCCAGTACATGCTGGAAAATTAAGTCTCTCATTATAGGAAAAAATAAATAAATAAATAACAGCGCTCCCTGCCAATCACCTCATTTACCTTAGGAGATAAAACATTTAACTGAAGAATGTATACTACAGCAGGTTTATAGAATTTTGATGAGAAATGAAAAACAGGGGAGTGATTGTTACCTGGAGAATGAAACACTATAATACCCAAATCTGTATTCATTCCAATATTCAGTGGACAATCTCACAGTTGATGTGTCCATGTGATTACAGCCTTGACGCTGTGTTTTACAATCAAATATCTTTTACATTTGAAACATATTTGCATTCAACCTAATAGAGATGTCACATTAGATACTACTCTTCATTTCAACAATGCAGTAATACAATTTCAGGACCATGCACAGCAATACACAAAAATTTCCTCAAGATCCCACAGCGCTTTTAGTACAACAGTGCTTCTAAAACCCATTTACTTTTTTAAGTCTCCCAATGAATTATGCATTGTGCCTAGAACAACAATTGTTGTCAAGTGCTCAAAAAAAATGAGAGCATGAATCATGCCTCAGAATACTCTAGGAAGAAAATAAAATAAAATAAAAATGATTCGCTGGATCAATTCTGCTTTCCAATAATCTGTCCATCTTGAGGTCTCAATGAGCTCTTGTCAGACAAAACAGCTCAATTGCTCACCGCATCGGCCAAGGCCTTATCACTGTGTCAGACTGACAGAATTGACTTGGCAATTCCGTACATTTATCTCAGTGGAAAACAGAGAAGCTCACTCTAAGCCTCAAGGGAAATAAGGGAGCAAGGATAAGAACAAATTTCAGCAGATCTGGGACCTCACTTGGTTTCAAAATTCCCATACTGTGATGGAGCCTGAACCCCAAGAAATCACTTTCTCCCAAACTTTACCTTCTAGAAATTGAGCACAGCTGGATCACTGAACACACAATGTATGTGTTAAATACACCATATGGACACAGGCAGACGGACTTTTCTGTTAAAGAAATAGTTCACTCATTTTTATTTTTATTTATTTTTATTTGCTGAAAACTTCAGTTCATCCAAGATGTAGATGAGTTTGTTACTTCATCAGAACAGATTTGGAGAAATGTAACTTTACATCACTTGCTCACTAATTAATCTACTGTAGTCAACGGGTGCCATCAGAATGAGAATACAAACAGCTGATAAAAAACCTCACAGTAATTTACATGGACTCCACAAAACTCTAGTCCATCAGTTAATGTCTTGTGAAGTGAAAAGTGCCCATTCAATGCAGAGGTTCCTTAGATACACTGAATGCTAAATTTCCACAAACTCATTTATATCTTGGGTGGCCTGAGGGTGAGTACATTTGAACTGGTACATTCCTACAGTAAGGTGGTCTGCCAGTGCAATATGCAAAGCATTCTCTCTGAGATCTAGCTGCACCTTGATGTGCTTGTTAAAGCATCTTAATTTAATTATCACGCTCTAGGGATCTTTACGCCGGAGGAGATTTAAATGGATAAGCCTCGAGAGCTACAGGTCATTAAAAGGAGCTGAAGCTCTCAAATAAAATCCCTTCCAGTTAGCACCCATACGTCCATAAAGAGCTTTGAAAGTCTGGAGAAATTGGCGCAAGTCAAGCATTTGTTCATATGTGGTATTTTTATCTAAATGTCAAATCATGAAGTATAAAAAAAAAGATACTCAAAGAGCTAGAAAATCATCACTTTAAAATAGAGCAGATGGAACACTTAATTCTAGCTGGAATATATTTACTTTGCGTGTACGTGTGAATATATACAGTGTGTTAATGTGTGTGTGAGTGTATATACTGTTCAGATGCTGGTCATTTCATTAAAATATCATCAAATAGTTTATTTCACTAATTCCATTCCAAAACTGAAACTTGTATATTATATTTATTCATTACACACAGACTCAAATGTTTATTTATTTTAATTTTGATGTTTATAACTGACAACTAAGGAAAATCACAAATTCAGTATCTCAGAAAATTAGAATATTGTGAAAAGGTTCAATATTGAAGACACCTGGTGCCACAATCTAATCAGCTAATTAACTCAAAACACCTGCAAAGCCTTTAAATGGTCTCTCAGTCTAGTTCTGTAGGCTACACAATCATGGGGAAGACTGCTGACTTGACAGTTGTCCAAAAGACGACCATAGACACCTTGCACAAGGAGGGCAAGACACAAAAGGTCATTGCAAAAGATTCCGACTGTTCACAGAGCTCTGTGTCCAAGCACATTAATAGAGAGGCGAAGGGAAGGAAAAGATGTGGTAGAAAAAAGTGTACAAGCAATAGGGATAACCGCACCCTGGAGAGGATTGTGAAACAAAACCCATTCAAAAATGTGGGGGAGATTCATAAAGAGTGGACTGCAGCTGGAGTCAGTGCTTCAAGAACCACTACGCACAGACATATGCAAGACATGGGTTTCAGCTGTCGTATTCCTTGTGTCAATCCACTATTGAACAATAGACAGCGTCAGAAGCGCTTGCTTCAAAAAGGACTGGACTGCTGCTGAGTGGTCCAAAGTAATGTTCTCTGATGAAAGTAAATTTTGCATTTCCTTTGGATATCAGGGTCCCAGAGTCTGGAGGAAGAGAGGAGAGGCACATAATCCACGTTGCTTTAGGTCCAGTGTAAAGTTTCCACAGTCAGTGATGGTTTGGGGTGCCATGTCATCTGCTGGTGTTGGTCCACTGTGTTTTCTGAGGTCCAAGGTCAACACAGCCATATACCAGGAAGTTTTAGAGCACTTCATGCTTCCTGCTGCTGACCAACTTTATGGAGATGCAGATTTCATTTTCCAACAGGACTTGGCACCTGCACACAGTGCCAAAGCTACCAGTACCTGGTTTAAGGACCATGGTATCCCTGTTCTTAATTGGCCAGCAAACTCGCCTGACCTTAACCCCATAGAAAATCTATGGGGTATTGTGAAGAGGAAGATGCGATATGCCAGACCCAACAATGCAAGAGCTGAAGACCACTATCAGAACAAACTGGGCTCTCATAACACCTGAGCAGTGCCACGGACTGATCGACTCCATGCCACGTCGCATTGATGCAGTAATTCAGGCAAAAGGAGCCCCAACTAAGTATTGAGTGCTGTATATGCCCATACTTTTCATTTGCATACTTTTTAGTTGGCCAAGATTTCTAAAAATCCTTTCTTTGTATTGGTCTTAAGTTATATTCTAATTTTCCGAGATACTGAATTTGGGATTTTCCTTAGTTGTCAGTTATAATCATCAAAATTAAATAAATAAACATTTGAAATATATCACTCTGTGTGTAATAAATTTAATATAATATACAAGTAGAGCATTGTGTTTGCCAGCGCAAGGTTGGGGGTACGAATCCCAGGGAAGACATATTAGGAGAAAATTTATAGCCTGAATGCATTGGAAGTCGCTTTGGATACAAGAGTCTGCTAAATGCATAAATGTAATTGAATTTAAATTTAATATGACCAGCACCTGTATATATATATATATATATATATATATATATATATATATATATATATATATATATATATATATATATAAATAGTTCAGATGCAAATGTCTCTTAAGTGCTTTCTGAAATTATCTTCTAAAATTAGCATTTTTATCAGGCTCCTATATTTATATTCAGTTATTTCACTTTAATTGCATAGAAAGGGACCTATACATTGCTATTAGATACAATTACTGAACCTAAACATAGGAGCCAAAAAAATGCACATTTTAGAAGAAAATTTCACATAGCACATAGAACTCTTCATATATACTTTACAATCAGACATGGGTGTCAAAATATGTTTAATGGGACTGAATTTGTATTTAACGTGAAGTGATTACAATTTAATAAAAAACATTAGAAACTGATAATTAGGCTATATAATGTTTCCTTTCCACAGTTATTCGAACAGAGAATAAATTGTATAGGCTTTAGAAAGCGACATTATCACTGACTATTGTCTATCGATATTTTTAGCACTCTCAAAAAATATAAAAAATAAAATAAAAATAAAAAAAATAAAACAGCATTTTAATTAATAGAATCATTTATTGGGTCAATGCTTAAACAATATAGACTAAAGAATAAATTACAAGTTGTAAATTGGAAGCAGAATTATACAAAGCATGCTGATGTAACATACTTTCTTTTCTTTCTGCATTGTTAATCATTCTGCTTTTGTAATTCAGATGAGACACAGTTTCCCTCCCGATCACAGCTAAGGTAGCCGCCTCCTTAGTGAGTGGTTGTATATGCCTTTGTGTTTCTCATGCTAATTTTGGGCCGAAAAATGACTATGAGCAGGATGGTGTGATATTGTGTGACACACTGATATGGAAAGAGCCATGAGCAGGGATTTTAAAATAGCTCATTACATGGACTTGTGCACTTGGGTCTGAGCAGTATATTTCAAACACTTTCCACCCCAACTGATGTCCAACTGGGAAAGGTCTAGTTTTTATAAACTTTCATAAGAAATGACAGCAGAGAAACAAAATACTTTAATGACAGGGCAAACTGCCACAACAGGAATGGAAACGTTTGGAAGAACTGATTTTCTCCAATAACTGCACCCACAGGCGAGTGGTCAGGCTTGGCTAAGCCACAAAGTCTCTGGCTAGAGCTAGCTTAAGGGAAGACCATGGCTGGATTACCCAATTACACGGAGCGATGATGAGGGCGTCAGCCCAGAAGTTCACTTCACTTTTGACGTAGCTGTTAACCACACAGGCAGTTCCATTTCTACTTCGCTGCTACATGTTACATCATGCGCGTCAGCTTACGACTCAACTGTAATTGAATCAACCTCATAACACCTTCTAGCAGAAATGCCATCCGTCATCTTTGTGCCGGAGACTAAGAGTCAAGAATTCCCCCAGATATGATTTGTATTCATATTTATTGAAAAAACTAATGAGGTTGATAGGAAGGGCCGCTAACACGATGGCGTTCATTGAAAAACTCAGGGTAGCATATTGTTTACGTCTGAATAAAGGACACATTCAGCATTTAGCCCAAGGCCACATTGGAATTCTGTAAGGTAAAGCTAAATTATTTAAAACCAAACTATTCTTGGCACATGCCTCCTAAATCCCTCTCAGACCAGCTCCGTATCACCAAGGAGGGCATACATTCACAACTGCTCTGGAATGCTGGGAAATCAGCTCAATCTTGCGAACTTCTGACAGATGACACATCCTGTATCCTGTCACACCTGGGTCTCCCCAATGCTCAATTCTTTTGATGTCAACAAACTGTAAGCATCATGCCCTAACCATCATAAACTTACATTACATAACCTTCTGCTGCCAATCCAAGTCCACGCTCCCATGGGTGATAGGATTCAGCTTGTCAACATGAAGTTAAGGGACGGATACAAGTCAGGTCAGGGGTCACCAAACTCAGTCCTGGAGTGCCGGAGTCCTGCAGAGCTACAACTTGCCGCAACACACCTGCCTGGAAGTTTCAAATATACCTAATAGGACCTTGATTAGCTGGTTAAGGTGTATTTCATTAGGATCAGAGCCAAACATTATATATATATATATATATATATATATATATATATATATATATATATATATATATATATATATATATATATATATATAAATCAGCATACTAGAATGATTTCTGAAGGATTATGTCACTAGCCTGACTACGTCAGACTTCGTACTTCCGCTCAATTTCAGTTCGCTTCTGTACTCAGTCTGAGATATCAAACTATCTCCCAGTTTTCTTGCGGCTCCAAAACAGCTGGCCAATCAACGAACAGAGGGGGGGCTGAGAGCCGTGACGTAGATGCTAAGTGTCGAATTTATGATTGTAGTTTAGGTTAGGGAAATCAAAAACGGACATGGAGACATGGGATGCTATTCGCTCTGTTGTGGAGAATATTCCCGGCATTTGCCAACTGAAGCCTGAACAAGAAGAGTGTTTGTTTCACATTTTGAATGGAGGTGAAGTTGTGGCCCTACTCCCGACAGGTTTTGGGAAAAGTTATATTTATCAACTGTTACAGATAGTTAGTGAGAAACTGGGAAGCCCAAAGTCCGGCAAGGCGATAATTGTGATTGTGAACTGCCATGTTCACTCCGGTATTTCGGTCGATGGTTTTGTTTTCGCAGCAAACCTGTGTTTACTACAGAAGTTCGAGGCGGCTGAGCCATCTGAGCCGGCACATAACACACGTCATAACCAAACGTTATGTGATTGGCTTACAGTTAACCAATGATTTTAAACTTCAGACAAGCGCCACCCCCACGAGAAAAGAAAACCCTTGTCAATCATGCCCTTCCAGACTCTGTCTACGAAGCAAAGCGAAGTAGCAGAGTTTGGTATTACCAGGCAATCATGTGACACTAATGACTGATGAAAATTCACCTGTGCCACCACATCAATAAATTATATTTGAAAGTATATTAAAACAGAAAACCTTTATTTTAAATTGTAATAATATTTAATATTTCAAATTATAACTGTTTATACTGCAAATAAATGCAGCCTTGATAAGCATTAAGCATAAGCATAAGATACTTATAAAAAAAAAAAAATCTTATTTCAGAAATTTGAACGGTAGTGGATATAGACGATAGAAGCAAAATAATTCACCTTATTCCTGATGAGCTTACTGCATTTTGAATAATGGGTGTCACTCCCGGTTAGGGGAACTTCCATTGTAACACTTAGTATTTTTCTGTGACATGGTACAGCAAGAATATCTATGGCAAGAGCTTTTTTCAGTCGCTGCATTCTTTTTCTCATGATTATTTTATTTTACCCCTTTGCATTTGTTTGTGGTCTGTTCTCCTGATTTAATTTGCAATACATTCTAAAAATAATTCACTGGAATGCACAAATAATATCTTGTTTTTCTCCTCCAATCCTTAGGTCTCTTACCAGGTTTGTTTGTTTTCACAGGTAAAACCAATTTATTAACTGTCAAAATTACAGAAATCACTTTGAAATAGTACTACACAGTGCTGAAATTAATGAACATGTTTGATTAAGGTAACATATGTTACATAATACTGATATACTAAAATGCTTTTTCACCTGGCTATTATTGCTGTGGAAAGAATCGTGCATTTGGGGTTATCCATGGTCTGTTGAAAGTACCTTGTTTATGCTTTTACATTTTTAAATGTCATTTTAATGTTTGATGGTTGAAGGGTGAGTAGAATAATGTCATCTCATTGTACCCAATAAAATAAAATAAAATAAAATAAAATAAAATAAAATAAAATAAAATAAGGATTATTCTGAGCAAGAGCAAGCCTTTCACTGATTGTTTACAGCTTAATGGAGGTTACACCCATAATTCAAAGTGTCATGGGCATATAGGAATAAGGTGAATATATGTTTAATTTCAAGAACAGTAAACATCCAAGCTCATAAATGGATGGACAAGAGCAGGAATGACAATGGCAACTTGTTAGCACCTGATGCTAATAACGCCTGTCACCACTACCATAAATTCAGTATTGCATCTCTCCTTTGCGAAGGTCCAGTTCTCCCTGGTGCATGTGCAAGGTATCCTTGAGGTCTAAGTATAAGATGATGATGACGTCCATGTGCCTCTGGACGCACCACCCTCCTGTACAGCCTGACCTTCATTTCCCTTGGCACAATAAGAACACCATGCCTACTATTTTCATGCCTACACTTCAGCCACAATTTTTTTCTCCTTTTTAATTTGCATATCAATCTAACATTAATCTAACAGTGTCCACCTCATCAAAACATATTTAAAACTACTTTTGACTGATCAACTGTAGAATTTCTTAGAGGATTCTGATGCTAGTCCCAGTAGTCTCACAAAGTCAGATTTTGATTGGCAATGAGTCACTTCACAGCTTATTCTGCCCAAGAAACACCCACTTAGACAGGAAGAGACCATCTGAACAACATTTAAAACAGCCAACCACATTTCATTTTGTGTTTATGTGCCATTCACGATTTTGTTTTCTAATGGAAAACCAGAGAATCGTGACTCACCTATTGCACTGTATCATTCCATTTACATACCATTTATGCATTGAGCAGACGCTTTTATCCAAAGCAACTTACAGTGCATTCAGGATATACATTTTTATTTGTTTTACCAGTATGTGTGTTCCCTGGGAATCATACCCACAACCTCTTGCGCTGCTAATGCAATGCTCTACCACTAAGCGTCAAGAACTACTTTCTATATGAAAACTCTCTCTTAATGCTCACTATTAGTTTATTTTAAAAACACAAAATAAAAATGCAATTCATGCAAACAATGACTAGCATATATTGTATTTGGTAACACTTTAGAATAAGGTTCCATTAGTTAATGTTAGTTACATGAACGAAGCAAGAACAATCCTTCTACAGCATTTATTAATCTTAGTTAATGTTAATTTCAACATTTACTAATGCATTATTCAAATCAAAAGATGTGCTTGTTAACATTAGTTAATGCACTGTGAATTAGCATGCACTAACAATGAATAAAAGTATTTTCATTAACTAACATGAACAAAGATGAATAAATACAGTAATAAATGTATTGTTCATTGTTTGTTCATTTTAATTAATACATTAACTAACATTAACTAATGGCACCTTATTCTAAATTATTACATTTTATTTTAATATTTTTGAGGGGTAAAGTAAAAAATGTCATGGTGATACAACTGCCTGATTTCATAATGAAAGAAAACATGATTAAGTAATCAATCAAAACTGTCAAGTTTTCAAAGGTCAATAATTATATCCATAAATATATAAATAAAAATATTGATAAATATCTCAATAAATTAAAGATCAATAATTGTAAATGTAATAATAATATTTTCAAATGAGCACAAATTTGGACTAAAAGCCCTAATAAACACTGTTCAGAGAAGCTTTGTGAACACAAATAAACCGTAGCAGACATAAATGAATATGTAAACAATTACTGCTTGAGTTTGTATACTGATTTTCCTCTCCTAGCATAAATTAAGAAATTACTGTCACTGCAACCAAGTTCTGTCATAAACAGTGGTCAAATATCGAAGCTGGAGTCTTAAATCTTTCTAACAATACACAATATGACGGGGTCAAGTAAGAGTGTGATGGTTTTACTGTGCAGTCAATATTGAAAAACAATGATTTAGGGTCGTCAACAATCTTTGCAGGTCAAGATGATAAAATATTATATTTTTTGACCTTTTGATGACAGGGAATGGTTAGTACAAGTAGTAAATTAGTAAAATTTTTAAATTAGCAAGAATTATTAAGATGAAAATAGCATTACTATCCAATCTGATTTGAGTTTACCACTTTTACGAACGCTTTCAGTTTTGGATGCAACAAGGGGGTCAGTGAGCATCCAGTCTGAGGCTATGGGAAACCATCATAAATTATTATAGAATAATTGAAGCTTTGAAGGCTGAACATATCTAATACAGCTGAAGTTGTATGCCCACTCATGTGTTGCGTTGAGCTTTAACCAAGCTTAAATCCACTGAACAGGCTTACAGCATATTCCGTTACTCTGGCTCGTTGCAACATTGTATTGATCTACCCTGTGGTGTAAACCTTTGCCCAGAGAAAGTCAGACAAACCTGCTTATAGCCTGCATACTCTCCATCTGCTCCTCACCTTCAACCACCACATGTATCAGAGACTCTGGATATTACAGCTAAATGTCATTGAGACATCTCCACTGTGCTCCTAACATTTATTAATGCAGTTCCTGTGCTGCCTGGTATGTCACTGTTAAAATGACGCCTTAAATGTCTGAAGAGATGGAGCGCAGGGCTGACATGAAGCTGCTGCAACATCTTATAAAAATCACAAAAAAAAAGAACACTGCTCCTGGATTGCCTCAGGAAGCAGTTGGGATCTGAAGCAACGGCTAAGTATAGCATAGGCTACGTAGCAAAATGCTGAGTGTACAAGAGCTAAAATCATCTGAAATGAACCAGAACTGAGTTTACTATCATTGAAAAAATAAAAAAATGTTCAGGCCGGCAAACACGTCACAGTAATTGGCTCGTATTAACTGGTTGTAGAAGCAAGCATGGCCTCTGCCACATCTTAATCCATCAGTCTCACCATTAAAATAACATCTAATGAGAGTTTGCAAAGCGGCCTTTCTGCCATTAATAACAGTAATCTGCCAAAGGCATAACAAGAAATCTAAACACAACTGCGAGATGGACCGGGCTGGACCCACGCACCGTGTAATTCTTTGGTGTGATTAATGGTA
Organism: Carassius carassius; assembly: GCF_963082965.1. Taxonomy (NCBI): domain Eukaryota; kingdom Metazoa; phylum Chordata; class Actinopteri; order Cypriniformes; family Cyprinidae; genus Carassius; species Carassius carassius. The sequence continues at coordinate 21,383,342 of NC_081792.1, forward strand.
ATGGCTTTCCCAGGCATCAATAGCGAAGCAAATTTCTCCAGGAAGAGAGCAATAGCCAACTTTGTTGTCTACAAGCGTTCCTCTCTGCTTTATCATAGGTGGGACGAACAGCCCACTGATTTGTGGTGTCACAGACATTTTTAAGCACTTTCATGGTTCCTCGCAGGAGAATATAGGGTGAAACAAAGCAGCCCTGTTATTCCTCTGGGTGGGATGGGTGGGGAGGAATAGATGAAATCTGTGTATTTATGCTGAGAAAGCATCTCTGGAACAAAGCCTTGAGACACATTAAGCACCAAGGCCACATGGCCCTTAAAGCTCAGACATGTTGTTCTAGAGGAGATTTAGAGATGCTCCTCAATGTATTTTAGAAGCAGGCACTCCGGCGAGCATGCATTTTAAATCTAATTGAGGAAACAGTTTTGTGTTGAGCCAAGAAACTGTTGTGAGATAGAGGAAGATAAGAAAGAGAGACCAAAGTCATCAGTAAGTAAGGAGAATTTAATCATGTTAAATGTTAACTTAAATGTTAACAATATCTAACTCTTTCTCTCTCTGTGGGTGTGTATATATATATAGGTTAAATATGCAATGATTTAAAATATATAAATATAAAATGTTTAATTATATACACCACTAGTCAATAGTTTGGAATCATTTAATTTTTCAATGATTTTGAAACAAGGACTGCATTTATTTTAATCGAAACAGAAAAAAACAGAACATTATTATAATTTAAAATGAGTCTTTTCAGTTCATAAATGTAATTTGTTTCTGTGAGGGTAAGGCAGAATTTTCAGTATCATTACTCCAGTCTTCAGTGTCACATGATCCTTCAGAAATTATTCTAATATGCTGATTTGGTGCACAAGTAATGTCTTACTATTATTGCTAAACAACGTTAAAAAAAGTTGTGTTGCTTAATATTCTGTGGAAACCATGGTAGACTACCAACATTGATAATAATATCAGTTCTATTAAACTAGTAGTATATGGATTATATAACAACAAAAAAACTTCATATAAATGTAGTAAAATAGATAATGTCATAACATACAAAAAAACATACAGATTTTATTTGATAACACAGAAATAATAATAATAATAATAATAATTGTATAATTCACCTGAAAAGTTTATACATTGAGGGCAACTGTTCCACATCACGGATCATTCCTTCATTGAAAGCATTTTTAAAAAAAACAAATCAAACGATCTGCATGTTCAATGGCTAAATCTATGAAAACGCAGATTGGGCAATTTTAACAGTGAGTGTTCCTCTTCAGCTTCCACGCCTAATTCATGAATAGGAGATAATTCGTCTCACTAGGCAATTAAAGCCCTTCAGAAGAGCAGCAGCTGATACTGTAAATATTTCTTGATTGCCTCTTGTTCTGTTGCCATTTTGGCAACTGAAGTAAAGAGTTTAAAAAGAAAACTCCAACTTCATAAACACACACCTTTCAGCAGTATGAGGAAACAACAGGCAAATTACATCTTAATTAAAAGAGTAAGTTTGCAGAGACAATTGGTATGTTTCCCTTATTAGGTAACAGTACAATGATTCAAGAGACCAACAATTATGCAAAATCATTTCCAACTTAATTAAGTGATCATAGTAGCCTAATAAATAAAAAGCCCTTAAATCAAGATTGGTAATGAAGATAACCACCGTTGCAGTGATTTTTAGCACTTATACTGTATAAATGTAACCATTAAAATTCAAATGCACATTAAACGTGCACCTGGGAAATTATAAAACCAATTGATCATATCAGTGATTGACATTTATTAGTTCCTAGAAGGTTAGCCATGTTTGCTAAAGCTTTTTTCCGCACTTGTCATGCATGATTGCATGTGGTGCATTAATATAGGTTGTTTGTGGTGACATGTTCATTAATGTAACACTCAAACAAATCAAAGCTTTAATTTATTTATTTATTTTAAATACATCAGATTTTAGATGCCCACACAATCTACATTTCTTACTGCACTTCAGATTTCTGAAGCAGTTCTGTTTAACAGTCAATTAGAGATCCAGGACAAAAATGTGCAATCAATGCAATCATGCCAAGCATCATTCAGGCACAGAGAATAGCTGTTTATTTGCCATAATTAACAAACGTTTGATAAAATTTTTGTTTTTTTTATATAAATATTGTCATGCCAACTTTTCTAAATTTGATATTGTGTCCAAGACAATTCCACTTTAAAATTAAGCTCTATTGTGGCGTAATGCTGATTATCATAGAACATAATTTGAGTCAATAAATAAATAAATGTATTAACAATAAAATATATAACAAAATGGAAAATAAAAAATAACAATAAATAATATTGGGAAAACAAACATTTACATAATAATAATAATAATACTTTCACCTCAAGAAAAAAGAAAAGAAGCATATATGTCAGAATTATTTTGTCCAATGATCAACATTAAACCAGCAACGGTGTTATGGAGCTAGTTTTGAATCCAAAACATTCCTTTTAAGACAATCTCAGGCAAAGTTGTAAACCAATCATTAATAGCACTTAATGGCTGATGAAGCCAGGAGCCCGTGCCTCATGTGCTGAATAGGATTTAATATTCAAGGGTTTAGGTTGAAGAGAGTGGGAACTGCGAGCATTACAAGCGGATTTGGGAATGATGAACGTGGATGGCAGCTGATTTATGCTGCTTAAAAAGATGATCTGCCTCCTGGAGCTGGGACTGGGTTTGTCATGAAGTTGCTATGAGATGATGCATGTTCAATCAGAATGATTTACTGTTTAATGACACACTCCAGCCCAGAGAGTGTAAGGCTTAGGGATGCATGACACATCTCTAATCTACCTCCTCCTCATGCACAACAGAATAGACAGCAATCAGGAGCCCCTATCAGCTGCTTCTAGACTCGAGGGGTTTAATTGCTGTGGGCTGTCGACATTATCTCTCCTACTCCGGCGATTGGAGTGCTGAGTCTGAAATAGGGGTGGGGGTGGAGGGGGTAGGAGTGGAGAGTTGTGTTGTGGAGAGAGCCTGGCCAAGTGTGACCAGATGCCCTGCTGCAGCTGGTTGGGATGAAGTTTATACGGATACAACTGATTTGAAGCATTAGAACTCATTAGAAATACTCTTAAAGCTTTAGAGCTTGATAGTGATAGAAAGTTCCACAAAGAACTTTAATTCTCTATAGTTCTAAAATAACACACACTCCCTCTCTCTCTCTCTTTCTCTCTCACACACAATACAATGCTAAATGGTACAAAAGTTTTCTTGAAAAAAAAATAATAATAATAATAATTCCGCAAGAACACATTAAATTAACAGCAAAGTGAAAGTAAATCATTAATAAGGTTACAACAGATTTCTATTTCAAGTAAAAAAATATATATTTTGAACCTTTTATTAAAAATAAATCCTGAAATGAAATGTATAATGGTTTTCACAAAAATATATAAACCAAAACAACTGTTTTCAAAATGTTTCTTGAGCTGCAGTTCATCATATTAGACTAGGATCACTGACACTGAATATTGAAGCAATGGCTGCTGATAATTCAGCTTTACCATACTAAAATATTTTCTAACATATTAAAACAGAAAAAAAGCTTATAAATATAAATGCAGGCTTGGTGAGCATAAGCAAATTCTTTCAAACACATAAAAATAAAAAATAAAATAATAATATTAATCTTACAGACCTCACGCATTTGAATGAAATGTATGTTTTGTTGCCTCAAAGCACTCAGAAACCAAAGAGCTGATCTGATGTGTCTAACACACAATATTGTCCCAAGATGCTTTGCATGATTTGTCAGTGCAACTTTTGCCAACAAAGTAAACAAAAAACGTTCATGAACAAGCATTCATAAACGCTTACTAGGCATTCAAACCAATACCAGGCATTCATAAAACTTTGCCTCATGCAATATCTATCATAAAATAAGCTGACCTTATTCCCCCTCACTCCTTAACCATCTCAAAATAGACAAAAGTATTTAAAATCGTCCATGAATTACATAACGACAGCAGCATACACAACCCAAAAAACTCAGAGTAAACCATATTTGGAAGGTCAACCATGTTAGTTGGGACTTAAGTTGTGATTGTTGTTGTGCAAATGCAAATGCATTATTTGTAGTTCATCACTTAAGACAGACCAGCACAATTTAATGTTTTTGTGAAAATAGAACTTTATTAGGTTTCACCTGTTCAATTGCTTGGTAACACAAATTGCTTATCAGCCAATCACATTATAGCAACACTATACATTTAGGCATCTAGATGTGCTGAAGTTCAAACCGAAGAAGAAAGAGGATTAAATTGACTTTGAACGTGGAATGGTTGTTGGTGCCAGATGGGCTGGTCTGAGTATTTCAAAAACTGCTGCTCTACTGGGATTTTCACACACAACCATCTCTAGGGTTTACAGATAATGGTCCAAAAAAGAGAAAAGATCCAATGAGGGGCAGTTGTGTGGACAAAAAAGCCTTGTTGATGTCAAAAGAGAATGGGCAGACTTGTTAGAGATAATAGAAAGGCAACAGTAACTCAAATAACCACTCATTTACAGCCAAGTTATGCACAATACCTCTGAATGCACAAGTCGAACCCTGCAGCAGATGGGCTACAGCAGCAGAAGACCACACCGGGTGCCACTCCTGTCAGCTAAGAACAGGAAACAGAGGCTACAATTCGCACAGGCTCACCAAAATTGGAATAGAAGGTTGGAAAAATGTTGCCTGGTCTCATGAGTATTGATTTCTGCTGTGACATTCAGATGGTAGGGTCAGAAGTTGGCGTAAAGAACATGAAAGCATGGATCCATCCTGTCTTGTCTCAACGGTTCAGGCTGGTGGTTGTGTAATGGTGTGGGAGATTCTTTGCACACTTTGGGCACCTTAGTACCCATTGAGCATCGTATAAATGCCACAGCCTACCTGAGTATTGTTGCTGACCATGTCAATCCCTTTATGACTACAGTGTACCCATCTTCTGATGGCTACTTCCAGCAGGATAATGCACCATGTCACAAAGTTCAGATCATCTCAGAATGTTTTTTTGGACATGACAATGAGTTCACTTTACTCAAATGGCCTCCACAGTCACCAGATCTCAATCCAATAAAGCAGCTTTGGTATGTGGTGGAACGGGATATTCACATCATGGATGTGCAGCCGACAAATCTGCAGCAACTGCATGATGCTGTCATGTCAATATGGACATTTATTACATTCATTTATTCACACTTTACAAGGTGACTTAGAAATGATGGAAAATTCAAACACAAACGATAAATCATACAGAGTCATCAATATTTGCAGACCAATGACACAGACAAAGTGCAAACAGAAGAGAAAATAAGGAAAGTATAATATGATAATAGAGTGTGGCTTTCAGACAAATGTGAAAAGCAGCTCTAATGATAAATATTTAAAGTTAAACAATCTTGGTCTTCCAGACTCAATGTGGTCTGTCATTTGTGGTATTTTTTATTTCCCTTGTTTTCTCCATCTCCCTTATTTAACCCCTAAATCAATTAGTCTTTCTGTTTTTGGCGTAAGACAGGCAGCATTCGGAGTCTGTATTCCCAGTCAGAAAAACAACTTATTGCAAACATGCAGTAAGACCGAGACAACAGTTCTGCTTCTGAGTTCCAGATTCTAGTCTTTTTTTTTTTCATTATTCCTTTCAAAATGCCAGTTGGACCTAAACATGCTGAGCTCTGCCAAGGTCCTAAAAGGGGGGAGTCAGCATGTTTGCACGCTGTTAATTTAAAGTTATAGCGCTCAACTGACATGCAAACAGTAATGTCCTCACATTTATTATGGCATATGAACTGTTCACAATCCGCTCTGCACAAGGCCAGTTTCTCATTTGATTGGTTCAGAATTCAGCCTACAATATCATTAAAGGATGACAAAAAATATTTGAATTTGAAAGCCTGTAGGCACAACAATCACAGGCAACAGAAGTTAACAAGAGAACCTAACTTGAATGTGGCCTTGAGCTCTCATCAGTGGTCAGGAGATTTACAGCTCAGTTAAAACCAGGACAATAAGGGATTAAACAGTTGTATTAGGCTATATTTGAAAAGGATTTATCTGGCGTATGGATTTCAGCATGACCTACAGATTTTGGTTTAGTCAACACACATACTGCCTGTCAAAACAGAAATATATGTTCATCAAATTGTACTGGAATTTTTCAGTTAGAAGTAAACTGAACAAGTGAAAATCAAATAAAAGGTAAAAAGCATAAAACGTCAATCTTAATGACTTCTAATAAATGCTTCAAATTAATTTATTCAGCTCAGTCATCTAGAAGTTTAATGCAATTAATCATATAAAATATCTGGAAAACAAGTATGCAATGGATGGATAGAAAAATGGAGATATACAGCAGTGTACTTGATTTCCAGACATATTTTTTTATGACATATAAAAGTCAAGCCAAATCCAGATCTGCTAATTCTTACAATAATAGCACTGCCGTTATATAAAAATCTCCAGGCTCACGTCAATAGCTCCAGAAATGTTCCCTTATCATGGAATTAGGCAATTGTGAAATGCGTTTATGACATTTCTGCATTCCATCAAAAACAGACATAAAGAAATTTTTAGAGAACCCATCTGTGAGAGGAGATGACATTTGCATGTGCATCATGCATGCAGCCTACACAGTGCAAATCACTTTATAGGTTATGCAATTATGATCACATAATCGATGGAAATGAAGCAAAATCTACTCTCATTTCCCTGTGGATTGTGATGATACAGGCTCCTCAACATCAACTTTGATGGATCATCTGTATTCATTAACACACTTTCATGCCTATATTCATGAAAACTGAGCCTTGTTTTTCAGATGCCAGTGCACAGAAATAAGAGACATGCACACACATACAAATATACACAAAAATAAAATGAGTATTATTTTATTTAGATTTGTAATTATAGTTCTGTAATGTACTTTCATATTTCTTAATAAATATAAACATAATTTTGCATTAAATTGAATCTAAATTTGATTATAGTATTGGATAGACTTCAAAGTTTATCAAAACCACATAATCATGATGGCAACATGATGATGATTATTATTATTATTCATAATAATAATAATAATAATAATAATACAAATATTAAAGTATTATGACAACTATTTAGCACAAATAATAGAAAATTATAAATTAAATTTTAAATAAATGATACAATAATTATTGTAACTGGAAACTTTATGGATTGATGTACATAGTCCTAAATAGGCAAACAAAATTTGATTCAATGAAATCATTTCAAATTTGATTAATTTAAACAAGCTATCTGAACAAACTGATTCACTAGAATAAATGTTAAATTTTAAAAAGTTTAGAAGAAATTGTCTGATGATTATTTGCTCACTCCATTGTAATGTGCTAAAAAAAGGGGTCTTTAATAACACCGATGTAGAATTTAGTAATGCTATATCACTACTTGTTGGAAAGGTTAGCTTGTTAGCTTGAAACCACTGAGGAACTACGAACTCTCAAAAGTATTGCGAATAGTAGTAACTCAAAATTATATTACAACATGTTTTCCTTATTCATTTTTTTTAGTCAAACCAAGGAGATCCAACAAATCTCAAAAGAAGCCCTGAAAAAGATGAAATAGCACTGTGGCTAACAAATAGACATTTCAATCTGTTTTAATAAGGTAAACACAACCTTTGCTGCCAGCTGAATCCAGACTACCAGCCAGGGTGGAAGATCCTTGTAGTAGAGCGAGGCAGTTGTTTGACTAACCTCTGAGATCAATCATGGCTTGTACGTTCAATCAGGAGACCCCTGCATCGCTACAGGTCAAATGAGCAACAGCGTCCAATACGGAAGGAGACAAGGATAGAATGGAGAAGTGGCTGCTGCATTGTCAATCTGGAGAGAGTTCCCAGTGAATGCGAAAGCATAAATAGTAGAGTCCATCTATCAAAGTCAAACATGTGCTTCTTTGTTCTTGGCCTTATGGAGCGAGCCTCTCCAGTGAGTGGTCTTTTGCATTGTCATCTCTCTATCCACAAACTCTTGTCTCTGTCAAGAAACCCTCAAAATGAAATGTCCCCCTCATCACAGTACAAAGACAGAAAGACAGATGAGTGAAGTGGCACTCCAGGCATGTAAACCCCCTCACATGATCGGTAACTGTGTCAGTTAATGATAAAAAGAAATCAAATAGTGTAATGATTGCTTGACAGAGCTCAATATCAATTCTGTGTGTGTATTATTTGCTATTGAGGGAAGACTCAAACTCTTTTAGTAGCCTAGCTTCTGCAAACACTACTGGAACCATGCTCTGATCCCATTCAACAGAGAAGTGTTTCAAAATGATGGTGTGTACAGTAGCTTTAACAAGCTTTTTATTAGCCAACCTAGACTCAAAACATGCCTCTATCTTTCCATACCTACATTCGCTGTAATTTCCAGCTGAAATGAACACTAGTGGTAGTAAAACACCAACAACAATTAATTCTTTTCACACAAATTATGAATAAAAGGCAGATAATCAATTAGTTCATATTTCTTATTTTGGGGAAATTCCTTATTCCTTGCACAATATTGTTTTAATACTATGGTAACACTTTTACCATAGTGCATGATCTCTAATAACTAATATTACTAATATTACTAATATTAATATTTTGACATTTGCATCACATCATCAGCTCCACATGAATGTACGGCTTTTCTGACATAGCAAACCTGCTCAGTAGCTCACCTGATACTGCAATGTTTGGGTGCCAAGTCCTGTGAAACTTGAGTCACAATAAAGGATCTTAATGATTTGTAGCAGCAAGCAAAAATGCTGAAGCAGGATACAATTTCTCAGATTTGCTTTTGTTAACATTATTGATTAGGTTTAGAGTTTAGTGTAGGTGGTACGTTATTTTCAAAATCAATAAAGCATCAGCTTGTTAGCGCCACTGCAGTATGTATAGATACGTTCATCATGTCCAACTGCATTTTTAGTCCCACCCAGTGGACATTTCACTTTGAAATGTCAATTAAAGTGCAAGAAGCAACATAAAATCATTTTGTAGAGAAGTCACCACAGGTGTGTTTTTCCAATGAGCTTGGGTTGGGTTTAGTGGTTAGTACAAATGCAACAGATATTGTGAGCCATTGAGAAAATATGGGTAAAGCAGGTTTGAATCAAACTAGAGATCTGTACTGATTCACTTCTGCCACATATACATTATTCATTTTGGAGCCATAGCCTAGCAGCAAGCACATATGCTACACACATAAAACCATGGTGCTCATGTGGGAAAATCATGTTCAAATTAATGTGGTGTCTCAGTCCTATTCAGCAGACTGTCAGTACGTACAGTATCTCACAAGTTTCTTAAGATTAAAGCTGTGGCCTGACACTTTGAGTTTTGGTGCTCTTAAAGGAAACATAGTTTCAAATGCAACTTGTGCTGTGTCTTGATCCAATTCCCCACAACAGTCCTCATAATTTTCTGTCTGCTCAGTCGCTGCCAAATGGCGAAGCTCAAAAATACAATAAAAACCTTCTTCCTAACAGGAAACAGTTTGTTAACACACTGTCACTTCACTCATCATGTTAAAATAAGAACAGCACAATACATCTGAAAAACAGAAAATGACAGTGCTCTTCCACTGCTGTTAGTGGCTTGTTCAGTGACTTCATACGGGAAGGCAGGACAGTGACGTAACCAAACACTAGAGCATATAATCTGCTGTCTACACCCACACACACAGGAAAAGATTACTGACTGTGCTGCTTCCATCGATTTGTTAAATGACAGGGAATATGACAGGCTGAAGGATAAGTTCCTTCTGTGCTCTAGTTTTAACCATGGATACGTTTAAAGGTTTTTCTCTTGACATGATAAATTTTGGCATGTAATAAAAAACTACATTGTCATACATACTAAAACAGAAAAGCTGTAAAAAAAAAAAAAAAAAAAAAAGAAAAAAAGGGCAAATGCCAATAATGTCTGAAGATGAAACATGGAATATGGAAATTTACACCATGGCCTTGTCCCCACAGTTGCTCATTTGTAAGAAAGTGAAAGTAATGTGAAAGTGATGTCACTTTCACTTTCAGCATAGTGTCATACTTGGAGTTTGTGCTCAGCATTTATTCCATCGAAGTGCACACACACAGGAGTGAGTAATAAACATACACTGTGAACACACACCCGGAGCAGAGGTCAGCCATTTTTGCTGTGGATCCCGGATAGCAGTTGGGTGTTTGGTGCCTTGCTCAAGGGTCTTACCTCAGTAGTGGTATTGAAGGTGGAAGAGAGCGCTAGTCATTCATTTCCCCCACCTACAATCCCTGACGGTACCCAAACTCAAACCTGCGACTATTGGGTTATAAGTCTGACTCTTTAACAATTAGGCTACGAACAGCTGCAAAACAACTGCTTTCAACATTTCTAATAGTATGAATTGTTTTGAGCAACAAATCAGCATATCAGAATGATTTCTGAAGGATCATTTGACACTAAAGCCTGGAGCAATGGCTTCAGAAAATACCATAATAGAATACATTACATTAATACAATACATTAATTTTTTTTTTTTTTTTTTTTGTCTTCAATTAAATATATGCAGCCTTGGTGAGCATAAGACACTGTATTAATCAAAGCCATTGAACTCAAACTTTTGTATTCCAGTCAATGGCATTTTTAGCATCTCAGTGTTTTTCAGTTAAATCAGACAAATAGTAACAAAATTGGAAAGACAGTAAGTACTTTTGTTATGTATGACACATTTTCTTCAATGAAGCTTTTAGCAAAAAACATCAACAGTGTAAACAACATCAGAATTAAATAATCTGCATCACTGACTTGTTTGAACTTTTTACCACCTTTCATCAATGCTCAAAAGATGTGTGTGTGCCAGCCACTGACCTGGGTCAGGCTGAGTTAAGCTGCCTGACAACAGCTAATCTGTTTCCCATTGTTTGAAAGGTTGGAAGTCCGTATAAAATGCACAGGAATTCAGGGCTCAGTGACACTCCCTGCTTAGCAAAGGGCACAGCGTCCTTGTGTGCCGAAACATTCTGGCCCATGGACTGAGCCTCTATGTCCTTGCCCCCACTCGTCATATACCCCGTCCCCCCATTGCTGTGTAGCGGTGCCTGGAATCTGCAGGAGAGTGGCCCCCTAAACATACACCTGGCACCCCGAGCAGCACTTTTTATACTCATTGCACAGCCCAGGCGACTCACTAATCGCCTCTTTGGACATTATATCTAACGGTCTGAGAAAAGACCCAGGGCTGCTCATTACTCAGGGGCCAGACAACTGGTGAGAAGGATAAAAATGAAACACGTGTGGCGATTTATCAGTGCAGTGCCATGGATTAAAAGACTGCCAGCCACCTTGCCTGCATTGCCAACCTTCTGCCTGCATTCTTTGTTTCAGTGCATTTTTAACTCCCTGTCTTTCAAGATGTGCTTCATCTTTTGAATAGAATTATGCCTTCGCTCGAACATTTGGGGAACAAAAGCAATATTAAAATAACACTGTATGCAGAACCAGTGTTCATGGATACAAATCACCTGCATCTAGCACAACAGTGTCAGTAGCAAAACGGAAGGGGGCTTTTTCAATCTTTTTGTCTTGTTAAAGCTCAACCTTAACTATCAGCTGAAGGACAGACAAGCGAGCCTCAAACTCAATTGCTGCATTTTTTATGGTCTTTAATTTTTTATTATTATTTTTTTTTGTGTGTGTGAAAGGTAGCTCATACACATAATAATAATCCAGGTGGCTGCAGCCCCTTTTCTTTTGATTGCAAATAACAAGCCTGAGCGGACCACTGAACAATGTGTGATTGCACGGTAGCCCTCTCAAAATGACTGGTAAAGAATACTCTTTCCACCCCAGCAAGAATTATTCATCAGAGTGGAGGCCTGAGGTGGCAAAGCAGTGGGAAAACCTGTATTAAACAATGCCGGAAGTGAAGACAGCTGTCCCTACCCACATTTTTCTGAGTGCACGGTACTGAGAACAGGCTGCTGTTTCCAAAGCCTCAGCTGAAAACAAATTAAAGAGGATTACAGCTTGGCACTGAAGCTAGTGCTTTATTCTGGTCTAGGAATGGCACAGCCCCACCTGGTGTCCGCCATACTGACCTTTTGCACGTTTATTTTGATATACAAAACAAGAAACCAGGCTGTAAAATTACAGAAATTCTCAAAATGGATTCCCTGTTGTAATATTAGCTGTCATGAAATTTTATCATCGTCATTATTTGATATATGAAACTTAAGTAACAGAATTATTGATATATATACTGTATACACCAATGAGCCATTCCAGTTCCCGGGTGGTGGTGACATTACGTGAACCTACATTCAATTGGATTAAAGTCACGTGAATTTGGAGGCAAAGACATTAACATAAATCATGTTCCTCAAACCATTCCTTGATGATTCTTGCAGTGTGGCATGGTGCTTTATCATGTTGGTAATGACCATCACCGACAGGAAACACAGTTGCCATGAATGGATCCACTTGGTCCTCAGCGATGTTCAGATATCTGACAGCTGTCAGTGTTTGTGCTACTGGGATAATGGGGCCTCAAGTGTCCCAGGAAAACATCGCCCACAGCATAACACCACCATCGCCAGCGCTGTCCGCCTATCAGTGCATCCAGGTACCATTGTCCCTGTTGGCAATCGGTATATGTGCACTCGGGTGTCGATGTGATGCACCAGGAATCTTGATTTGACAAACCAGGCAACTTCCTTCCAATCATCCATGGTCCATTGTCGATGATCTTGGGCCCATTTCATGCATTGTTGATGATAGCATACAGTTAGCATGGGGACCCATCTGGGTCATCGACTGCACAGACCCATATACAGAAGACTATGAACTGTGTGCTGTGACACATTACCCTGGTCACCAGTGTTGTAGCTGCTGGTGATTTGTCGCACTCTGGCCCTGCGGTCACTGTGAACAATGTGACAGTCTCCTCTCCCCTCTGGCATCAATGAGCTGTGGACGACAAATGGCTGGACGACGGTTCATCGTTTGGTTATCTGTGCACCACTTTTGATACAGCTTCACATGAACAACCCACATAGCACTGCGTTTCTGAGATCGAATGTACACACACACACACACACACACACACGCATATACACACCTTTCTACATTTTGCTAACCTAAACACCTGGATGTCCTGTTGTAAAGTTATCTGTCATCTCATTTCTTGTCTTATAATTTGATGTATGACTTTGCACCTCACATTTTTAAAGAATGTGGAAAACATCAAAAACAAAGCACGAGGCAATTTTTAAATATGCTTACATCAAAAATGTTTCCATCACATCAATCTAGCATTTCAGTTTGACTGAAATAACTTGGCAGTTATGCTGAGAATAAACAAACGTAGGTCTACAGCATAGGAAAATTTGATTACCAGAAGCATTGCACATTTGTCTTAGACATGCCATGACAAAGTGAGAAAGCCGAACAATACTTTTCACCAGCAGTTTTTCCACAGAATGCATCCATTGCCATTTTGACTTTATATTCTTTTGGTGAGAGGTAAGCTCTTCGCCATTTATCCATTACTGCCAGAGTAACGATGACGCAACAGTCACTTTCAAGGAGACCATTTTAGGGACAACATTTTCTCTGGCTATTAATTACAGCATGTCTCGTGGGGACGGGCTGCATCAAGAGCGGAATGACAATTTCCTCCAACATCCATCTCCATGTGTAACATCAGTTCGGAGAACAAATTTGACTCCACTAGCTCCAGAAGAAGTCATTACCAGCAAAGGCCCACAGACGGAGACGCGTGCACTCGAAAAGGGCAAACATCTGCATAAATCTCGCCATTAACTTCAGCTAATGGTTACTGGAGTTGTGAGGTGATTACTGCACTCCTTTGACATTCACTCTCCCCTTTCTGCTGTCGGACGTCAATGACACCACCTCCTCCTTTCCCTTTTTAAAGCTGTCACAGCAGGCGCACACACACACTCTCCAGCGCAAACACATTTGCTTGTGATGAGTCAAGGGCGTCCGGCGCGATTAGCCGCGATGCTGGGGCAATCTACTCCCCACAAATTTCACTGTATCACCACGATGACGGTCCCGTATTAATCAGCCTTTATTTTCCTTCCGTTTTGGCCTGTCATAGAGCAGGTGTGAGAGCAGCTAAGCTCAGTGTCATTTCCTGGCCACTATTATAAGTTTCACAGGATGGAGAAGATGCGTCAACCAGCATCTGAAGGAGCGGGACAGAGGATGGTATGGTGGGGATCAAAGTGCACCGTTCTCAGCTGAATGGAGCCCAATCTGACTACAGCCTTGGGACATCTCTATCGCCACCATCATATTACCCTCAGTGTATTTCATTAAGATAGAGATGGAAATCTTAGCGGCTGACAGTCCTATTTGTTGTTCCCTCTGATAGAACAAGTGAAATGGTAATCTCCCTCTCTCTCTCAACCATGCTTTGTATACCCTGTATTTTTCTTCTTCTTCTGAATTTTGTTTTCTTCTCCTATTTCTGCAGTACTTTTTTGGTGACCTCCATTATGCCATATTCCTGCTTCACATCTCTCTGTTCCTGGCCACCTTCTCAGGTCTGTCAGCTTCAAAACCTTCTTTCTGTTCAAGTAGGAATGAAACGAGAGGCAGCACTGGAATTTATTTAGGCCATTAAGCATTCGGACACTTCGGACAACTACAGGTTCCAATTGACGGCAGGGAAGCAAAGGCAGGAGTGTTAATTGGACTAAAGTATATTAGTCGGATGGAGGAGGAATTACTTCACGGCTCTAAGTGGTAGATGAATTGCATCTGCCAAGTTTATGAGATCAAAGACAACACACAATGCAATGTGTCTTCGTTATTTCATTCCCCTGCGTGCATATGAGGAAATTATTTGAAATGGCAAGAAAATATGGCAGTTCTTCATGGTTTTCATTAAAGAAATAAAAAAATAAAAAAAGGCTCTAAAATGAGATATACAGTATAGAGGATATAATGTAGGTGTTTGCTTTAAGGTGCTTGTCTCACACATCTTAGGAGTTATTACTCATGTCATAAAAATTGCACCAATATTAAAATTCCAGAAGATACGGATAATGCGATAAGTACATGTTATGGCCAATAACTGATAAATGGGCAACTAAAATAAAATAAAGCTTAGTAGCAGTTTAAGTAAATAAATAAATTATTCATATTATTAATATATAGCAATATACTGTATTATACATCCCTAATAAAACACAGATTTTACCATAATACATTTTAAACCCCAACACTATAAAAAATAAAAACCTCTCCAACTCAAAATTTCTAGTGACTGGTTACATCTAAATGTTTCAGTTGGCCTAACTGAATAAATAAAAATAAAAAAATAATAATATACTAATTCAGTTAAGCCAATTGAAAAATTTAGATGTGATCAGTCAATTGCCAAATTTGGGTTGCACTTTATTTTACAGTATGTGTACTTACATGTACTTATAGTGTACTTACAGTGTATTTATCTAAGAAAGTTCTGTTAATATAAGGTAACTACATGGGGTAGGGGTAGGTGTAGGGGTAGGTTCAGGGTTAGTTCCTAGTTATTACATAGTTATTGTATTTACTATAATAAGTACATAGTATGTACATGAGGAACAGGACATTGAGTTGTTCTCTGTGCATTCTAAATATGCCAAAATCAGCAGAACATTCACATTTTTGATTGTCTAAAACAGGCCATTATTCTTACAAGCACAAACAATCTTTTACTAAGGACATTTGTGATTTGATTTAGTGTAAACTGCAAAATGAAACAATGCATAAGATATTTTTACTCTCTTAAAACTGTTTCCATGTGATCATTGCCAATACTCTCCATTCATTCCAAAACAGGGTAGAAGATTGAATTGTGCATGCACATAATGGATATAGCCATAGTGAGTGCACTGTGCATCAAGTTATCACTGATACATTTATTGTTTTTACTGAGTGAAACAATTGTCCCTGCTCTACATTTATCCCGGCTTTACTCACAATAGTTTTGCCAAGAAATGAAAAGTTCTTCAGTCAGAATTCATCCTTGAGGTTTTGGAACAGTGAATTTTATGCATAAATGCAGGTGGAATATTTAATATAGTCTATGATCTCATATCAACTGAAGTATAGTGGTTACGTCATCTCTGATCTAAATCCGATCAAGAACCTCTAAGGCTGCTGTGATTGCCGTGTCAGAAACCTGGCTTGATGGATCAATACAGGATGTTGAAGTCGAGCTTGCGGATTACTCCATTTACAGGCACGATCGGAACAGAAACGGAGGAGGAGTGTGCCTATTTATAAGGAATGATTTGTCATATAACCCGCGGGCTGATCTACAGGTGGAAGGTTTGGAGACTGCATGGATTGAGCTATTGCTTCCTAAAACTAAACCCATTATCATTTGTGTTTGTTATAGACCCCCTAAGCAAACAGATTTTTATGAACTTCTCGAAATGGTCTGCTATAAGAGTAATGTATGTATGGAGAACGAATGTATTCTTATGGGGGATTTTAACACAAATGTATTGCAGCCTAGTAAGAGCAGCCTGAAAGAATCTCTTCTAACTTTTTGCAAGGTGTCGGGCCTAAAACAGTTAATCGCTGAACCTACTAGAGTGTCTGCTAACAGTCAGTCCCTATTAGACTTAATATTAGTTTCAGAACATAAAAATATTTCACAATCAGGCATCCTTGATATTGCTTTGAGTGATCATAGTGTCACCTATTGTACTCGTAAAATATCTAAATCACTATTGAAGACTGGCAGCCATAGTTCAATTAGATATAGATGTACAAAACATTATACAGCTGAGGAATTTAAAGAAATGCTTTCTAGAAGGAATTGGTCAGATGTTTTCGGAAGCAATGATGTTGATGGGGCCTGGTCTTTGTTTAAACAGCACTTTTTAGAAACTCTTGATAATGTTGCACCAATGAAGGAAACCAGAATTAAACAGAGAAGTGCAATTTGGATGACTTCTGACATTCTGGATCTTATTAGACAACGGGATAAATGGTTCAGAAAGTTTAAGAGGTCAACTTTGTCTTGTGACTATGATAAATATATATATTTTCGTAATCAGGCTAGTTACAAGGTACAGAAAACAAAGTCTGAATTTTATGTTGATGCTATTACGTCAAATTTACATCAGCCTAAAAAGCTGTGGAAAGTTTTTACTGATATGGCTGTTAAAGGAAAATCAAAATCTAAGTCTGGCAATATTGGGTTAGTTATTGAGGATAAAATGATTTCTGACAAACAGCAGGTTGCTTGCGTTTTTAATACTTTTTTTACAACTGTTGCTGCCAGTCTGGTCGATAAGCTGCCGAAGGTGTCAGGTAGATATGGCCCATCATTTGTAAACTCCTTTTATAAAACCAAACATGTCACTTCTGATGTTTTTGAAATTGATCCTGTCTCAGAGGAAAGGGTGAGATTGTGTCTATCCACTTTGTCAATTAACAAAGCTACTGGACATGACCTTATTCCGTCCAGATTTTTGCGCGATAGTGCCAATGTAATTTCTAGGGTGCTCACCCATATAATAAATTTGTCTTTAAGTCAGGGTATTTTTCCATGTGATATGAAAAGGGCCCGGGTAGTCCCCCTTTTTAAGAAAAATAGTAGATTAGATGTTGGTAATTATAGGCCTGTATCAATTCTGACAGCAATATCAAAGGTGTTTGAGCGTCTTGTGTATGAGCAGGTGGAAGAGTACCTTGTTAAACATAATCTGCTATATGAACTGCAGTCTGGATTTAGAGCAGCATATTCGACTGAAACCTGTCTTATTCATTTATGTGATTATATTCGACAAAACTTTGATGAAGGAAAGTATGTGGGTATGATTCTTCTTGATTTACAAAAAGCCTTTGATACTGTAAATCATGCAATTTTATTATCAAAGCTGCAAAGTATAGGCTTCAGAAATTCTGCGGTGAAATGGTTCACCTCTTACCTCACTGGAAGAACTCAATTTTGTGATGTTGCGGGGGCCATATCAGATTCTCGAGATATTACTTGTGGGGTGCCTCAAGGTTCAATCCTTGGCCCCCTTTTATTTTTAGTTTATATTAATGATATGCCAGCTGCTGTGAAATGTAAGCTGCTTTTATATGCTGATGATTCTGCATTGTTGGTCTCTGGGGATGACATCAGCGAGATTGAGAAGACTCTGGGTAACGAATTAAATAGTGTCAGAAAGTGGCTTATAGACAACAGGCTTTCAATACATCTGGGAAAAACTGAGTCCATTTTATTTGGAACAAAAAAAAAGTTGTCTAAAATAAAATTGCTTAAGATCAAATGTAATGGCACTGAAATAGTGTCTCAGAAAAGTGTTACATACTTGGGGTTAACATTAGACCAGTCATTAACCTGTTCATCTATTGCTGACAAAATACTATCCAAGTGTGCAGGTAAATTGAAATTTTTGTATCGCAGAACAAGGCTTTTAGATTTTTCTATCAAGAAATTACTGGTTGTATCGTTGATTCAATGTCATTTCGATTATGCATGCTCAGCTTGGTACTGTGGATTATCAGTTAAACTTAAAAACAGACTGCAAGTGATGCAAAATAATGTTATCCGCTACCTGTTAAATGCACCCTCTAGGACTCAAATTGGCAGAGATGCTTTTAAAAGAGTAGGTCTGTTGCCAGTACAGGTTAGAGTGGAGCAGTTAAAGCTGAATCATATGTATAATGTTATAAATGGTTCTGCTCCCAAATATTTACTGTCCAATATAAAAATGGTTCATACACAGCATTACCATAATACTAGGGCCAGTATCCGTTCTTGTAAAGTGCCCAGAGTCAACAATGCAGCTGGAAGTTCTTTTTTTTATACAGGTATCATGTTGTGGAATAATTTGCCAATTTCCCTCAAAATGGTAAATACCAGAGGGACTTTTAGATACCAGGTTAAGGCCCTTTTATGGAATAGAGTAGCTGATCTTTTTAACTAGCACTGGGTGATTTATGATTGCCTGTTTTTAGGATGTTGTTGAAATCCGGATGATTTGTGTAAATGTTTTTGTCTTTGACTTATAATAGGTCTTTGTTTGTGTGAATTGTTTTACCACCAAGGACCATGTTGGAAATAAGTGTTTACACTTTTACATGTTATCCTTTGGATTATGTATGTCTTTCAATCCATAAATAAATAAATAAAAAATAAAAAATAAAAATCCGTCACTTCTGGTTGACAGTAAAATTGTAACAATATATTGACTTGAAGAACTTATCTGTGAGTTCTGTTTACATATTATGTTTTCATGATATAGTGGCAGTATTGCACAAATGATTACGATCTCTCTGGAGCATGGTGTAGATCTCTGGATGTAATTCACCAGGTGGTAATTCAGCAAAAACCCATAGATCACTCTCACAGCAAATAAATGACTCAAGTGGACTTGAGCTAGGACAGAATCATCAGCGTTCTGACAGGCACTGAATTCACCCTTGCGCGACTGCCTTTAAATAACGCGACCCATCTCTGACTGCGAGTTAATCATATCGCTTTTCGCTTCACAACGTTCACTGATAGTTTCACAAAGCCAATCAGTGTAATTATCAGTGCAATTATGATTATAATTAAAGTAACCCATGGACACCTGGGGAGAAATTAACTGCATGAGTACAGGTTGTGTTAATAGAATTAATTACTCCAGATATAGTAAATTAAATAGATTAACATGTTAAATTAATGTTGAACTCTTGAGCAAGAGGTACAGTAACTCTGAAGCTGACACTTCAAAATGTGTGTGTATTGACTCAAACAAGTCAAGCTGAAAGGCTGCATGTGTGATAAAAAGCATATATGGAACACAACACAATGAATGGAAGAGTCACTCAAAATGGAAATTTAACTCACCCTTTTAATTTTAGATGAACTATTCTTTTAATACTGTATATACTTTTGCTGGTACCCAAATCGAATTACTAAAAAAAAAAATGTACCATGGTTTTTAAATAAGATACCATGATCATGTACATCATGTTTTCTAATGATTAGGGTAAGAATACAGATCTTGGTTTTTACTTAGAATTTAATATGCCTCTTATTGCACTTAGGGAAAGTCTAGAAAGCAAAGAGAGAGCGTATGTTTGAAATTTAACTAATTCTTGCTTTTAAGCATATCTCGAGTTTCACTTCCAGCCTCAGATCAAAATGTGATCAATATCTCTGCCAGAACACAGAAAACTTTATCCAATCACAATTTTCTCACTTAGGAAGCACTTAACGGAAGGAACTAAAGCACATTGCACTGGATTAAATGCTCACTAGTGCCATATGGTGGACAAACCCTTGGTAAGGCTTCCTAAAATTTTTTGTTATTTGCTTAATTTTCAATAATATTCAACATGTATACATATACAATGCACTCTAGACAATATTGAGTGTCAAAATCAAGTTGGAGGCTAACTTTTAACAACATGGGAAGCAAAACGCAAACAGAAAGGATTTTTTTTTTTTATTCTAAATTATGAGCATGATTCTCAGTATGATTTGACTTTGTGCCATCAACATCATACTGTTATAAACAAATAACACATCTGGGCGAAACAGCTGAGCTGATCAATAAAAACAGCTTAAAAGTTTTCTTTACAGCGACATGGAAAACAATATTACATTTTGACAGCTCGTTTCACGCCTTAGAGAAGGCAATAATTGTGGGTGGTGAGTATAGAGAATGTATTTCAGCCGGAGACAGCAACAGAACATGTTTCAAAGAGATACAAGCAGCTCAACGCTTGACTAGGTATTGTGGCCACTGTGCTGTGGCATGGCTCTCTATTTTGTTGATATGCTGCATAACAAAGTCTCTGTGAGAATGCGTGCGGGTCTGTATTCATCTGTGTCTTGAACTAACTGAATCTGCATATGCAACAAAACACACTCTTATTAATCAAGTCTTTAACTCTAATCAAGCACAGAAGAGGATGTCAAAGAACCAAACAAATAAACAACACCCTAAAAGCCCAATTAATAAACAGCCCTTACTGCAGTGGCCCATCAAAAACATCCTAAATGCACGCATGGGGGTGTTCCTGTCTTGTGATGTATAGAAAAGGTCCCTTGTTTTAGTCGTGCGAGAAACTTTAAAGGAGTCATAACATGTGGAATCAAATTTTCCTTGATCTTTGCAGATAAAAAGCCAAATGAAACATTTCCCTTTGAAACATTTCAACTTTCAGAACTCAAAACTTACTTTCCAGTCCAAAAAGAACATTCATGGAAATGAACCTGCAAAAATTACTTATTCCACAACTGATGAATCAACATATGATCATTCAGTTTTATAAGTCTTTGGACCACTATTCATGGTAAGAAGCAGCAGTGGCGAGGATGATTTATAGTTAATAAAATTCACAATTAATTTCAGATAATGTCTCAGAATGTGTATTTTTTGTTTGCAATTTCACATTTGTAATACCATAATGTGACAGCGCCGATTTTCTATCGCGAATGTGCCAAATCTGTTGATGTAATTACAACCCCTAAATGATAGAGAAGGGGAGGGCTGACGGCTGAAGGTCTGGAATTCATGGCAGCTTTCATTGGCCTAGGCCCAACCATGAGGCCGTTTGACCAACATGTCAAAAGACCAATCACAGTTCATTTCGTTCAGTGTCACGTTTCAGGGCGAGGAAATGCTCCACAATAACAGACAGGTGTGTAAAACTCTCAGACATATTTGAAAGATTCTATGCCACAAACTTTAAATATTTCCCCTACTTTTGAAACTTCAGTGTTTAGATGATCCTGATAAGCACTCATAGGGCCCTATCATACACCCGGTGCAATGCGACGCAAGGCGCAGGAGCAAGTGTGTTTGCTAGTTTCAGTCCAGCGCCATTCGTATTTTCCCGTCCAGCGCCACGTCATTTAATTAGCAAATGCATTTTCACCCATTTGTGCGCCCATGGGTGTGCTGGTCTAAAAAAGAGGTGTGTTCAGGCGCATTGCTGGCGCAATGTTATTTTAAGGAGCTGAAAATAGAATGCGCCATAGACCAACTCAATCCTGGTCTAAAGTCTGGCGCAATGTTTTTTCTTTGTTATTTAAAGAGCGTGTTAGTATAGGCGGGACCACAACGCGATTGGCTAATTTATTTAAAATAAATTAGCCAATCAGCACTGAATGTTCACTTTCAGCGCTGAGGAGTGTTGAGAAAAGAAACCTCGTAGGGGAGGCTAGCCTCTGGTATATCAACCAATCCTTATAGAGACGTAAATTACATGCTATTAATTTGAACATCTCCCGCTGCGCTGGTAATGTACCAAGTACTTATGATGAGTAGTGATACTGAATATTATATTGACAGATTTACCAAGCTTTCATTCAAGCAGAATAAATACAAATTAAAAATAAAGGGAGCTAGAACACGCCTAAACTGGATATAGGCTACAGCAGTCGGCTTAATTAAATAGAACAAAACAGGCAGATCTCTTTTGACACAGAAGGGATGGATGTTTGCTTCAGGTGATAAGACAGGTAAGTAGAGTTGTATTATTTTGCTGTATGTGTCATTTTCTGACTAAAAGCCACCAAAAAGCCATTTAAAGTGTTTATAAGCAAATAATAATAATAACAATAATAATATTCGGCAGGGATCCCCAGACCAATACAATCAGAGTGCCTCCTCTATTTTAAAACCCACAAGCCGCCACTGGTAAGAAGAAAACCCTTTTTATGTGAAGCATTGTGCTACAAAATGTTTGCTGCGTTTATGCTGCTTTGAATATCCTTCATAAGGATTTATAAACAAGCTTATTTTTTAAGAAAACATTTTATTTTTTAGCTATGTCTCTGATCATTTCAATCATTTATTGTGCTCTCATTTGAAGACTGCATTTCTTCAAAGTGCAGAAGAAAGAAAGAAAGAAAGAAAAATATAAATATGAAAAAAAGTTTAATTTAATAAATTGTAAATGAAAGACTAAATATGCAAATAAATAATTACAAACAAAAGAAAATTAATCTTTAATGGTCCATCTGAATGTAATGTAATAAAATAATAAAAGTAGAAATATAATTTAAACAAAATATTAAAAACTTAAAAAAATAAATATTTAAAATGTAAATAGTAAAATGAAATATAATAATATAATAATATAATAATATTTCAGATTTACGATTGACCATTTAAGATTAAATAATATTTTGTGTGTGTGTGTGTGTGTGTGTATATATATATATATATATATATATATATATATATATATATATATATATAAACAATATTATACAATAAATTAATAATAATGAATAATAATATAATATAATTGAATCAATTAAATAGAAGGCTTAAATATAAATAATTTAATTAACTGAAAACTTAAATTAAATATAAATAAAAATATATATTTAAATTACATAAAATAAAATACAAGTGAAAGCCTGGCTTTTTGGCTTGGCTTTTTGAAGTGTGTTGATCCCCCAACCCCCTCCCAAAAGACCAAAAGTGATCAATGAGGTATTGCAATAGGGAATACTTGGAACACTCTGTAGGTCACAATGTGACCCAGACACAGAGGCGCAGAGGATACTTGTTTGTCTCTGGCAAGCTGTGTCAAAAGCTTCCTAAATAAGGTAACACAAGAGGCAGCTGTGGTTTGTCTGCATTTTTCTACAAGGTCACCCATCTCACCGGGGCTCTGGGCTACTGTCAGGGGAGTCTGAAGCAATCAGGTGTGTACATCTGCTCAGGGAGAGCAAATTCCCCCGACATTCAACACACACATACACCCAACCACCGCTGCCTTGGGGAATGAATTGGATGGGGGTCTTAGGTTCACATGACTAGTTGAGGAATCGCAGTGAAGCAGCAGTTATCTAATCAGGAATGGCTGCAGGGTTGATGGAGTCCTGCTTGTCTAACTAGCAGCAATGGTAAAGTGAAAACTGTCCACTCAGAATTGCTAAGAACAGCAGCAAGGAAACTCTGGGTATTCTACATATCCTAAATCTGTGTTACAGACAATCTTGACACTACAGTGGAAGATTATCTCCATCATTCAATAAGCAATTTCACCCTCTTTCTCTTTCTCATGCTCACAATCAAAGACAGACTAAGATGCTCCTACACACACACACACACACACACACACACACACACAATGCTTTCAATGAGAATGGATAAATCAATACATCATTTTGTCTCTCCATTTCAAGTCCACGCGTGGCTTGGACCAATGGAGACACATTTCTGAAAGGTACTGTGAAAAAACCATTATTTGGCACACTGGTTGACTGTCATTCTCAGTTGTCGTTCGGCAAACCACAGTTAGTCAAGTTCTTGAGAAGAAATACACTGGGACTAAATCAAACCCACCCTCAGGCACTTCACACAGCCCTCCATCTTCAGATCTTTGTCTCTCAGTGTCGATTTTATTTTAGCCTTCCAAAACTGGGGCAGATACAACTAACTACAGCAAGCTTTACAAAATATAATCTAATGATTATGTAAAATATATGAGCTACAGTCATGCTAATCAATTTAATTCTGTTCCCAGCAGCACACCTGTAGCTCTAACAGAAAAACATGGTGCTAGCAACGCCAAGGTCATGGGTTAAATGCATCAACTGATAAAATGCATAGCTTGAATCCAATGTAAGTCACTTTGGGTGAAAGCATCAGCCAGATGAATGAATGTACTGTGAAACTGTGCACAAAACAATAAATAGTATTAATGGTATTTCCCTTTCCATAGAAGCGTACATTTGAGTAGACTTCAAAATAGTGTTATTTTGCTACAAATTCTCAGTGGTTACTGGAAAAGCTACTTTATTTTAAAAACAGCTTAAGTACTGTCATGCAACTGAAAAAGTACTTAAGTTAGTAGCATTACTATTAGTTAGTAAAGCCAAAAGTATTGAAATGCATAGTGTATATGTAGAGCTGAACAAACAGCCTTTCAAAGTACACTCAATTTCATTGCTTGTTTGAACACAGCCAATCTTTGTCCACTGTTTAAGCTATTTCTCTCCAAAAGTTATGAGCAATACAACATTTTGTTTATTAAAGCCCTATTCGGACAGGACTAGTTTTATAGGGGGTCGTTAGAGAAATCTGTGTTTCACAGACGTACTTGTTGATTTTAATCCCGTCCGAATCTGCCACGTCTGTGTTTTTCTCACACAACCTCTGTGATAATTCCAGAACAAATTACCTACTGTTTTTCAGCAAACTCCGTGATCCTCTGAGAAAACGAATCCCGTCCGAATGCAAATGTCTGTGATTGTGTGCTGAAATAACTGGAGGATGCAAGATGCAAGTAAACTCAGTTTATTGAATTTAGGTCAGATGTAAAGACACAGGTCGGGGACAAACACTCAGGTGGCAATTGAAGCAGGGACGAGATGGCGATCCAGTGGTGGTGCGGTGAAAAGCGTGCTCGAGAAAACCCAGGAACCGTGGAACATCCAGACGACATGAAGAACTGACGAAATCCAGAGAAAGAACTTAAGCAGATGAGGCACGAGAACAGGACACACACCGAGGAACAACCACAACGATCTGACAACATGAGAGGGAAATTACTGGGCATATAAAGGAACTGGAATTCAACTGGGGCATGCGGATTAATGTAAGAATAAAACACGGGCTTGATTTTAGACACATGGAAGGCGGGGTGAATTCTCCTGTACGCAGGAGGGAGTTTGAGTCGGACTGTCACCGGACTAATAATCTTGGTGACAGGAAACGGGCCAATGAATTTGGGAGCTAACTTGTTAGACACGGAGCGGAGAGGAATATTCTTGGTAGAAAGCCACACTTTTTGACCCACGACGTAAATGGGAGGCCTTGACCGGTGGCGATCGGCCTTGGCCTTCATGCGCCCCTCTGCTTGGAGTGGAGTCTCCCTTGGGCTCTAGTCCAAGTACGGCGGCACCTCTGGACGAACGCGTGAGCGGAGGGGACCGTGACCTCGGATTCCGTGGCCATGTAACCGAAAGACGTGATCTATTACTCTGACTGCTGTCTCCTTGGCTGAAGGTAATTTGGGCAAGGGGATGAAATGTGCCGCCTTTGAGAACCGGTCCACTACGGTTAAAACAACCATCAAGCCATTGGAGGGCGGGAGGGCGGTGACAAAATCTAGAGCGATATGGGACCAGGGTCTCGAAGGGACAGGCAGCGATCGAAGTAGCCCATCTGGGGGTTGGTTAGATGTCTTACCAGTGGCACAGACTGACCAAGCCAAAACAAAATAGTGAATGTCGCGAGCCATTAATGGCCACCAGAATCGTTGCTTGACTAGAAAACTAGTTCGAGTCACTCCTGGATGACCAGAAGTGCGTTGGTGCAGTGCGCTGACGTTCACCATCTCAGTCTTACCGGGAGGAGGGTCGATGGTGGTGATGAGGTCTTCTTGGCGGAGATCCCATCCGATAGTAGCCTCATACTTACTACCGGGCCTGCTCTTTTACCAGACAGGAGTGGATGAAGTGGCCTGCCCTGCCACAGTATAGACAAAGTCCCTGGGATGTCTGCCTCTCCCTCTCCTCCCGGGAAAGCCGAGCTCTCCCCACCTGCATGGGCTCGTAGTCGAATGCAGGGCATGAACCGTGACAGATTGCTGGCGATATTTTATTTCACAACATATTTCCTTGTGTGTTTTGGCCAACGTGAATTACCATAGATGCTCTTGCCGTCTGCATGTTTGATATATTTGCGTCCCGGCAAAGAAATAATAATATTAAAAAAAATAAATAAATAATAATAATAATAAAATCAAAAGCCAGATCACGTAAACTGATAATACTGGCTATTGTAATATCAGCATCAGGTAAGATTACCTACGTTCATTTCTGCATTCAGTGACATAATGTTTTAATTACAGATGTACCTTTATGAAAATTAAACATGGGTTTAGCCTACTACTACTACTACAAGAAAAGTTAAACTTAAGAAACCACACATTAGCATGGTTTTGCTATACTAGCCATTTAGTATTTATTGTGTAATAATAATGGTAATCAATCCGAATAACTATATGCAATGCACGCATACGGAGTGCGTGATCTCTGTGACGCCCAGATGCACAAAACAGACCCTCCCACCTCTGTAATAAACACGGAGATGTTAGTACCGTCCGAATTGGTACATGAAAATTGCAGACGTCAGGTGGTAAGAATCGAAACTCAAACGTAGTTTAGAAAACTAGTCCCGTCCGAATAGGGCTTAAGTTAAACTATTTAATCGCCTTTTAATCGCCCTCACACAAGTGACCGTCTTTTGCGCTTCTTTTTTTCTATTTCTTTTTGACCACAAGGTGGCAACACTGGACTGGGATGTTGTTTCAAACTAATTTGCACACCAAAAAAATAATAATATTAAAAATAGATAAATAAATAAATAAAATAAGATGTTTTTTTTTTTGAGTGTACATTTCATGAACAATTAAAAAAAATGGGCTGCTCATTTAATTGAGGCTAAACTACTCATACACACAGTATATAAAGGCTTTCTGATCTCACTGTGTTAAAAATACACTCCTTTTTAAGTTTTACTTTAATTTTGTTCCTCAAATATTAGATTGTGACTCTTGATGCATGTCGGAGTATTCTGTAAGCTGCCAAACAGTGGCCTGAAACATCTAAGCAATGCCTCTCTGACTTTTAATAGTGTTCAATTTCAGTCTTAAATCGGTGTTGTGAGTGTGATGCTATTAAACACTGAACGGCAACGGTACGCCCTGACTGTTGATGCAACTGAGAATATAGCACAGCATGGAGAGCTAGATAAAACCTTGAGAAAAGAAAAATCAAAGCCAGCTGCACCAACTGGTGGTCTGAATATTCAGTTGTACCTGTTTGCTATTGAGTTAAACAAACTAAAAGGTTTTACATACATCAGAAACACAGGGGGGAAGAAATCAATGTCAGTCAATGTCATAGAGACAGATGCAATAAACATTACCATTGAAATGATATGCACCCCTGAATGATGACACTTTAGCTGTCATTCACTGTATTTCCAAAAGGTAAATGCTGTCTATAGGTGTATGACCTTCAGGTGAACCGCAGTAGCTTTCTGCCTGGATGAAGGAGAAAATGACACCAGGATTGTTGGTCGTTGGAAGCCCAGATAGAGTGAAAGGCAAAGAGATGGTTTTGACATTGTGTTTCTCAACATTTATTCACGGTTATAGGAAACAGCGAGGTTTTAAAGCTGTCCCTTTTTGTGACAAGAAAGGTGACTGAGAAATCTGTTTTAACCAAGCCCTGTCACTTGAGTCGTTTATTCGACCTTTATTGCTGACACCCCTTATACACTAGAGCGTGCACATCCTCACACTACACAACAGAAATTAACCATGACAACAACAAGAAAACTCATACTGAGAGCTTAATGATTCTAAGCTGATGCAATTTCTACGTCAGTAGTGCAGCACCAGAACTATTAAGTATTTCAGCTTGTCCAAAAGTGTCACCTACTGTCATAGAGTGGATTTTCATTTTCATTCTGCCTGTCTTCTCCTTTTGTTGCTATCAGTGTTGTCAATTTTAATCATTTGATGGAAAATAAGAACAATTCAGATAACAATGTATCTAGAATTGTTTGACACTTTATTTCATATTCAAACTGGTTCCATATATACACATTTTATTCTGTCTTTTGAGGGTTTCTAACTTTTAGACTAGTCAACTAGTCATGATGCACATCCATAGTTTTAGAACACTTCTATGCAATTGTCAGGGTATTCAGACAGTTGCTAGGTAGTTGTTAAGCAGTTGCCAAGTTGCTCTAAGTGTTTTTTTTTCATTGCAGTGCTAACTGGTTGCTAGGACATTGTTGCTAAAGTGTTCTGCGTTTTTTTACTGCATTGCTAGACCGTTGCTAGTTCCAGTGTGCATTTAATTTCAATTAATCAAATACAGCTGTGTGCTGTGTTTTCACTTTATTTCTATGCCATTGCTAGGGCATTTTGGATGGTTGTCAAGGCATTATGGGTGGTTGCAAGGGTGTTGCTACAGAATTTGTTTGCTAAAAGACTGTTTAAAATGCACTGCTGTGCATTTGCTAGGATATGTTGCTTGGGTGTTACTGGGCAGTTGCTAAGGCACTCCAAATGATTTTTTGCTTTGCGGCAAGTGAGAGTATTCTAGATGCTTTCTAGAATGTCATGGTAGGTGTTGCAATGCAGTTAGACTTAGAAATGTTATGACTTAGAAATAAAAAAGTAAATATTCTGGTTCCACATATTGCTTCAATTAATGTCTGAATTATTACTTCTCCCCCATCTGCCATTGTTCATGGAGATAATCCCGCCCACAAACTCACGCTATAGGCTGCACTAATGTTGCTAAATCATGTTGCTGCACTAACAAACTAGCAATGTTTTGACTGCACCACAGAGCCACAATGTTTACACTTTTCACAGAAAACAACCTATGGATACGTAACTTGCATCTCTGCATAATAAACTGGGACAGAAAAAAAGAATACACACATCTACACACAAGCTTTAACCAGCCCGTAGAAGACAATCTACACTGTGTAGCAGAACACAGACAAACAAAACACACTCTTCTTCAAGTCTAAATGGGGTGACCGCTGTGCATCTCCATGCAAAGACCGCCATCCCTCGTCTTCCCTCATTAGCTCATAAGTGCACCTCTAATGAGTATGAAAAAAGCCAGCGTTAGCCTCTGTTCTGTGCAAGAAAAATTGATCCACGTAAAAGCATCTCCTCAAACTTTTGTTGAGTGCTCAAGCTTCTTGTTTCACTGCACTTGAGTGGGAACCTTGGTGCGAGTCCCCAAGGGCTGACAAAGCCCCATGAGCCTGTAAGTATGTGATTAACTAATTATTCACATAACCATTCCCACAGAAACCAATTGGGTGTCTATCTCTGCCAGGTCAAGAGCAGGTAATGATTCAAATGCAGATGGGTAATACAAGGGGGGCTCACAGGAAAGGACACGGGGGGCTAGATGTAAATCAGTTCTCTCGGATCTCTCATGAGAAGTTTTCAGGCATCCTTCCTTTAGCATTCCTAGTGTCCTCTGTTCTGCTGCAACCATCAAGCTTTTTGCCAAAGACCCCAAGCTACTCTGCAACTGGCGATAACTCAAAGTGACACTATACCTGTGGTTTGAAATGTCCCTTTCTGAAGCATGCAGGTGGTCTGATGGGATGACAAGACTAATTTGCTGAGGTTGACCTTTTAGCCAGTGGTGCGAAACCACAGAACCAAAGGGAGTCTTAATGGAGAAGAACATTAATTATGGATACTTACATATATCACATATGGCATGTCAAATTATCCTGCACTTGACACCCGTTCATACTTCAATTTATCCCAATGGTAAATTTTAAACTAAGATAAAGAACACAAATCATCCTACAAAGACTGAGTATGTAAATCATACTGATTTCAACTTATGAATTAGCTCACAGCATGTGTGCAATTGCAGAATAATAAATAAATGAATAAATAAAAAATTAACAGAAATATAACAATGAGTGTGTGTGGTAACCTTTTGAATAGCATTCAATGTAATATGAATACAAAATGGAGGGTCAATTGGAAAAAAAAGGCATACAGTAGCATTGTACATTACTGGAGTTTATATTTTTCAGTGTGTTCATGTAAGTTTTAAACAGTAGGGAGCCATATTTATTTATTTATAAATATTATAACTTATTTACTTATTTTAGATTTACTCTCCTGAATGTCTTACTAATTACTTTGCTGGATTTCATTCAGATGATACACTTTTGTAACTGCTTTCACAGAAAGAAAATCTAAGAGGTCACAACCTCTCTCATTTACAGTCAGTGTGTGAAGTTTGAGCTACATACTAAAAGCGTAAATAGCCTAATCAGCCTGATAATCACCATAAAAATAATTTAACATTTTTTTTTTTTGAAAGTTGCAGTATAATTAATGTTATTCTCCTGTTAAATATAATATTTTTCACTTCATGTTTATTGAACCCGATTAATAGGCGCAGTACTGTGTAAAAATGCTAAATATGTCAAAAAAGCAAAATAACATTTTATATGAAGAGCAGAGAGCTTAATTCCCATATGGAGATTTGTGATTAGCTATAATTCTGTCTGTGGGGCCACATAACTCAGAAAAAAACAGGATGCCACCTGCAGTATGATATATATTTATCAAGGGTTTGTGCATTCCCAGCTGTATGTTAGGAAAGACATTGGCTAGGATTGCAAGCACGTTCGCTCGATTATAAACATTACTTCAAGAAGCTTTCTTTTCCTCCCTCTGTCTGCTTTTAGGTTGGCTGAGTTATTGTTATTTATATGTGCTTGACATCAAATGACATCAAATCTTGAAATTAAATGCATCTATAAAACTGTAATTTTCACGTTTCATTCATAAAAAATGAAAAAAATACAAATAAAAAATCAACAAATGCATTAATAAATAAATGCTTATTTTGAAGTGGACAGGTTCATACAATCATGATATAACAGATCAGATTCTGAAAACATTGAGGTACAAGATATATATACACACACATTATATACTACAAACAGAAGAAAGAAATTCTTATGAGTTTCGAACATGACAGTGAGTAATGTGTATTTTTAAGTGAACTATCCAATTAAAATGGAGAAATAAACAGAATATCAGTCATTCAGGTCATGATGCATTTCCGACTCCCCCATCATCACATCCATACTAGCTAGAAGCAGCACAGAAATGCAGAACAAAAAGATGCAAAACAGACAGACAGAGGTTAGCAATGACTACGCATAAATGCGTTTCGGAAATAAAGTCGCATCTAATCATCAAATTTCAGTTCACATAAGTAGGTGCCGAGAGGGATATGTAATGAAAAACAGCAGGAAAGCCACAACGACACAACATCTCCTAAACGGCTTCAATTTGGCAAAGGAATTGATTAACGATCTTATTTTATGGGTCTGTTCACTAGCCAAATCAGAGGAATGGAGAACCCCATTCTTTTATTTCCCTAGGAAATAACTTTGTTTTTGCACAATTAGATTCATGTTGTTTAGATGTCAAGGGTTTGAAAGCACACATAAATATCAGTCTGCCAATCACTCTGCCATGCTAAGCGTGGTCTGGCATTGCAGGAGAAAAAGTAAAGGTGAGCCGAAGAGGCTGGTACACAGCTGTTGACATCTCCAAACAGGACTGACAAGCGTTAGCAGAGGTGCTAGCATTCTGAGAGGACAACCTGGCACTCAGGAAACTGTTTTTATTTCTTTGCACCTCAAAATGGGTGTCTTGGTAAGCCCATACAAGGTGCCAATGCCAGAAAACCTTTCCCCTCAACAGCCAAAAGCACATGAGGCCTGACAGTTATGTCATTCACATTATTTAATGAGGAGCCTGCAGAGGCCAGCCAATGTAGGCCATAGAAAACTATAGGACATTAATGTTCAGCATGGAATTGAATACATGCTGTATGGACACGGGCCAATGGACAGATACAGGTAGACATCAGTGTTGGTGAGTAACTTACTAAAAGTAGCGGTGCTAGCTGCTAACTACTTGTTTCAATAGTGTGACAGCTGTTCATCAGTTTTCAAAATAATATTTGTGGTAACAAGCTACTTTCTGAGTGACAGTATGGAGAGATAAAGCTCTACCAAAGGTAACAAAAATTAACTTGGAGTCACAGTGTTGTGGACATTATTGATAAAAAAAAAAAATTGAGTAAAGAGATTCCAAAAAGATTCCAAATGTCAGTAAATATACCTAAAAGAGGTGTAACGGTACACATATTCATACTAAAACTTTTCAGTAGTGGTGTTTCGGTTCGGTATGCAGGTGTACCAAACAAAACAGCATTGTTTTAAACACTGCATGAGTGGAAGGTCATTGGACACTATATATGTAGTTAATTAACAAGAGTTTTCACAGTCAATTACAGCCAGCTTCTTAGTTTTCCCTCTTCCTGTAGGTTCATACCATATGCTAGTAAAATGTGTGCATTTGTAGAGCTGATTTTTAAAATAGTGAAGCAAACATCAATCAGATAAAAAAAAATAAAAAAAAAGGAACAAAACTTAGCAATGAATCCCGACCGTCTACAAATAAAATCCAACTGACCACCTGCGGGTGATGGATTCGTCCATCAGAAACTTCTGAACCAAGGGTGTTTGAAGCATCATATTAGCATAGGTACAGTGTTTGATACGCTAGACATATGCGTGCTTTGTGGAAAGAAACACATTAACGTTTTGCTTGATACTCTTCTCCACAACAAACTGCATGTTTGCAGCTGCTAACATTTCTGCAGTCCTTGATGTTTACTCTCCTTAACGGGAACTGACAGATGCACTTGATTGACCAAAATGCTTTTTTGGGTGGTTGTCCTGCACGCTTAAACACCCCTTTTGCGCATAATGCCTCCTCCGACTCAAACATCACTAATACAGCTCTTTCGGGTCTCTAAAAGTGGCAGGTAAATAAAAATGTAGCTTACCTGTTGAAAAGAAACTCTGCTTGTTCCTTCTAGCCAAGGGCGTAAATTTAATCAATTTCAAAAAAGTTTTTTGAAGGGGATAAAATAATACAGTCAAAATTGAAATTGTAAGGATAGATAAGCTAGTGTCCATAGCATGGTGACCTTTTTTAATATTAGTTAGGTTCATAGGTTCACCACGCGGTCATATTATAATAATTAAATTATTTTGCATCCTTCCACATAGTATTTTAGGTTTCCACTGGGATTGAGGACATCTCTTATTTAGATATTCAACCACAGCAAGCCTGCGTGAAAATAATTGATCATGTGCACTTCAGTCGGAAATTTGGCTTTGCAAGGGGAACATTTGCCATGCGCAATATTAATAAGTTGGATGCAATGAGAATCAAAAATCAATTTCCATATAGTTTTCTCTGCATGCAGAAAAAGAGCGTGTGAAGAAAAGCCAAGGCAACGGTCTTTTTGACAAAATGCATCTCTAATAAGATTCCTCTGCTCCTGACAAGGGTGACGTGGAAGGGTGAAGAGGAAGTGGCCATCTCAAAGGAGCCTGCTGTAACTGTTCTTTTGAAAAGGACACGGTGGGAGGGCGAGTCCAATATCTTCAGCCATGCCGCATACAAGCGCACATCATTGCTAAACTCATCTAGGCATTTTATTAAACTGCTAATCAGCTCAGCCTGGAACCATATTGGATGCTGTGAAGATGAATATTTTTTCTCTTCCCTGCAAGAACCGCGAGGTTGCAACTCAAATGCCCTTGACTGAGCAAGATTTGGCTGCAAGAATAAAGCATTATAAAAAGATTAAATGAGATTTCATTTTAAGGTAAAAATTTGCTGGGGTCCAAGGCAGCCGGTCAATATGTATGATGAGGACATTCAGAAGAGGCTTTTGAAATAGCACTCTGATGATAAAATTATATCTAGTATGATTTTTATTTTAGCATTCCTCCCCCATCCAAAATGTATCTCTTATTTGCTAAGCTCAGCATTTGTTCAAAATGGTTCATGTACCGCAAACAGTGAGCAAGGCATGAATTCCATTAGTCAAAATTTGTAAGTGATGGCATGCTTTCCAGTATATTACTCACTGTCAATTTACAAGAGAACAACAGAGTCAGTGACTGTTAATTACATAAGTAAATTAAATAAATTAAACAAATGCATGAGACATTGTTCATTGGCTTATAGCAATTAGTGACTAGGAAATTAATTAATGTGTCTCTTAGTAAACATATAATCAAATTTCCACTCTTTAGGTTCAGGTTATGAAATCTTTTAGTGCTCTGGAATATTATTTCAAGAAATGTACAGCTTCTTAAACAAACCTCTCCTTGATTTATGTGTGTCTTTATACCGCACATTTTCATATTACAACACTGAGACGATCACAATTAGTGTACAACAGACAATAATTCCTGGTTTAAATGATTGGGTATGGAACAAGCATGAAATTAGTCAAATGATAAGCAAAAATAAGTGATGAAGGCATGGGAAAAGGTTCCAAGATGATTTTAATGTGACTCCATATAACAAGACATATAATATTATGAGTAAGAATCTTGTTTCAAAACTCATTAATAACTAGTAGATATGCTACGGACAAAATACGTTGTACACTGCATTCCTATATGCATTATAGGACAGCTTATTCTTTATTTTTTATTGTTAACAGTTCTTGACTAAATTAGTTAAGCTGCAGTGGGTTCCAGACCTTATGTCACAAGTCTAGAGCCTGGCTAAGCTAAACTACTAACTTCGTCAACTATATTTCTCAGCAGCATGACCACAAAATCAAGGTTAGTGTTTGTTTAGCGATGCTCTGTTTCTTCGTTGTAACCTCCACTTGTATTTGCTTCAGCCATACATCTTATACAGTAATTGGAAGTAGCTTTGGTCAACGCAGTCTGCCAAAATGAATAAATGTGATGTAAATGGAAAGTGACAGAAAGTGGCACAGCACTTTGACAAGCTACCATAAGCGTTCTCTACAATCTTGGAAATGCTCCTAATGGACAACTCAAAGCAGTGACTCTCAGTCCAATTGTGACTATAACACTGACACATCGAGTCTGCTTTAAAATCCGTTTTAGACATCCATGACAAACTCCAACAGACTTGTATTACCCAGGCAACACGATGCTCGTTTGAGAGCCTCCAGTATAAAATGTGTAAGCCAAGAAAGCCAAGCATATACTAACAGCGAATAGGCTCTCTCTGACTGGCATTTGAAATAAATGGTGCATAATATGCCAAAAAATAAATAAATAAATAAATCAACATCTTATCATGACACTTTATGTATTATTTGGGGTTTGAGAGACCATTTCTACATCAAGTTAAATTTACATACTGTAAATGATGACAACTGAATGTCAACAAAATGTTTAACTTGACAACACTGTACAACCATCATCCATGTTACAACATTTCAGTTTGGAGTCTCAGAAACACTATACATAAAATCTGAATTATTTTAATTTAATTTAATGATTTTCCAAAGGGTAAGATTTTCGGATTGGTATAAAAACAGTGACAGTTGTTTATTTTTTGGATTTATTATATTTTGCTAGGGTCAACCCCAAACAGATGCCATACTACTTAAATCGATGCAAGTTGCATCTTAGGAACTTTCTATTGCACAAAAGCTTGGATGATTAAAATGTTCTTCACAATTAGAGAAAATGGTTCTGAAATGAAAAGTTATTCTATGACATCACTGTGAAAACCTTCATTAAGAACTTTTAAGAGTGTAAAATCACCACTGATTTGGCATTGTGGTGATTTTTAGCTTGCTAGTGCATCTTGTCTTGATCGGCCTCAGACAATTAGCCTCCATGAGATGCAGCCTCCATGAGTGTCTCATATCAAATACCCACTTTTCCTAATTATTTTAATGACTGCTGTCAGTCTTGATGGATTACTAAACGCATTATTGATCTAAAAATAAGAGGCCCTAGGAATATGTACACATCATTAAAAGGACAGTTTGGTTTTACAGGCATGCCCATTTACAGAGCTAATCGGGATAAAATGTCTATCTCATCAATTTTCAATGGCTGACCGCATTAATGAGTCATTAAGCATTGTGTTTAAGTGAAATCTGTCTCCTTCGTTGCCTGAAAGGAAACCATCAGTCTTCTTATGACACCCTCACTTACCAAAGAAGAGCATAAATTCCAATAAAAATGTTTGAGGGAGATTGGCCCAGAAAAGATTCAAAGTTCACATAAATGTGATATGAATCCCATCAGAAGACAGGACCATTAAAGGGTTAGTTCAGCCAAATATTAAAATTATGTCATTAATAACTTACACTTATGTTGTTCCAAACCCGTAAGACCTCCGTTTATCTTTTTATCTTTATCTTCTCTCTCTCTCTCTCTCTCTGCCAGTTATGCATTTGTGTATGAATGTAAAAATGGCAAAAATATACTGTGGTATCTCTTCGAATATTGGAATATAATTTCATTCTGAATATCAGATATTTCATTCTCAATTTCTCCACAAAGTAGTGAATGCGACAACTTCAAACTTTAGTTGACCCAAAAATAAAAATTTTACTCACACCAGATGTCATTCCTATATGACTTTGTTAAACACATGACAATGAAAGATAAACTCGAATTCAGGCTTCAAATACTCAAAAAATAATAATAAAATTACAAAAGTATAATAATAATAAAAATAAATCAATCAATAATTTATAATCACCATAAAAGTATTTTCAGTCCATACAGATTTGGTACTGTACACCATGGATGAGTAAATAAGGACACAATTTATTTATTTAGTTAACTATACCTTTATGAGAGAAAATATTTTGGGAATATGTAAATGTAAGTGTTCTTTTCTTTAGGCCATTTCTACAACATAATCTCCTTTGAATGCATATTTAGATAACAACTTTTATTAAGACGTAGGATGTCAGTGTGTTGTGAATATTCATTTCGCCATTCTGGGTGATGTGAATACTTTCGGTGGGAAGATGAGGCAAAAGGGAAAATGAAAAATGAGAAGGAACGGACAAGAGGATTTTCAAAATCTCTTTCTATCAAAGGCTGCGGTGAGTGCTGTGAGAGACTTCCGCGAGAGCTCTACTTAATTGCTTGCTTTGCGGAAAAAGAGAGACTTTCAAATTGAAAAATGGTCCATTTATACTTCCACTTTACCCCAGGAAGGAATGATTCCCCTTTGTTAGACAGAAAGGCTCTTTAGCACATTTTAAAGCTTATCGTTCTGTCGATATTGCGTATTAGTACTGCATTAATAGCTTTTAATTGGTTCATCTCAGGGAGTGATGTCAACACAATATAAGAATTAATAATAAATGGGGTGATTTCATCAATAGTTACTGAAGGATCTAAAAATGATATCACCAAGTCATGAGGTAGAGCACATAATGTGTGGTTTTCAAGGATTATATCATCAGAGTGACATTACAGTGCATTGTGGCATAGACTGAAAAGTATAAATCACAGAGGAATATTCAAGGTTACCAAAAAGTCTTAAAGTTAATGTCTTTTTTTTATAAAATGGATAGTTCTGACTCACATTCAAACTCATTTAATAAGTATAAATAAAAAACAAACAAAAAAAAAACATCTCTCAAATTAGTCCTACAGCCATTGTGAAAACTGCCTTAATGTTTAGCATAGGACTATAAGAGACAAAGCCATATGCAATATGCATGCAAATGCAAGATTTTTAATGTTTAATTCTAATGAAGAGGTGTTCAGTTTTTCCTCTGCCATACCTTCCACCCACAAAATCTAAAAATGGCAACAAAATTCCTGGTAGACTACAAAACAACCCTAAACTGTAAGTCACTTTACTATTCATCTGGATTTCACATGCATGTGATTTTACAGTCACCATGGCAGAACTCATCCCAGCTGGAGCTGAGACTGCTTTGAATTCTTAAGCACATTAAGAACAGACTGTAGATGTGAATCATGCAATTGGAGAGAGTGCAAGTACAGTACATTGTCATCTTAAAATACACACGTGCAGAAAAATGAAGCTTCGGGTCATAAATGTGTGTACATATGTACTGTATTGTACTATATGGGCCTCCAGAAGTTGAATATTTCAGAACCTCCCCGGAAAAGGCTCAATAATAATGACAAAGTTAGGAATATACACAGATGGTACCATTATCATGTACTGTATATGATTGAACTACAGTTGTTTTTCTCCACAGAATTAAACACAGACAGCGATAATTAAGAATTCCTTGTAAACCAAGTAAATACAACAAAACTGTTAAAACACTGTAAAATTACAATTGGAATTATTCCGCATGAACAGCTGCCAAATACCGTATTTTTAGTGGACAACTAGTTGTTTATCTCAACACACAGCACAATTGCTACTCTGCACTCTCGAAGTATGGTTTTTCGAAGTGGTGTTCTGGTAATTTCAGAGAGATGGAAATATGAGCTGTCTTTCACAGTGAAGCTGCTCTCATCAGTTTTGTAGCCACAAATCTATCTTGAAAAATATTCAGACAGGCAAAACTGGAGCCACTCAAGCTGTTACATGAAGAGGACAATTCAAGAGTCACACCTGTTAGCAGACAGAATTGTCAATCCTAAACACCAATCCAGAAAGTCCAATCTTGGATTGAATAAGCTCTCACTTGCTAACTCCTAGGGACATTTAAAAGCAGATGGAAATCACACACTGGAAATCAGAACAAAAGCTTGTAATTATAGTGCAAAAATGTAGGTTTGAAATTGCATTTGAGTGCTTTAAATGATTAGTGCAGTCACCGAATGTCTTGGCGAGGACCAGAAAGTGCTCTGAAACTCAGCACGCAATTTGATGAACGGGAGAATTAAACGGCCTTTGGCAAGATGTTACCTGCCTGCATTTATTCAAAAAGCGTGTAGAAATGTTATGCTCCTGCTGGAACTAATGAGTATCCCTTAAGACTCACTGGAAATAATTTTCAGAACCGTCCTGGCTCCACACCAAGAAAGAAACAGGATTGCCTGATTTTATTTGTTTCGGTATGGGATCTTAATATGTGTGGGTATAAAGCTGACCAAATTAATGTATTCTATGGGCTGATATCCCAGACACATGATTAGACCTTACAGAAAAAATATCATGGAGTGTAAGATGAAGTCAAGGACAACCTTTAAACGATTCCAGATCTCCACTGTTGCAGCTTTAAATTCCATCCATGCAATCAAACGTAATCAAATTCAGAACAATATTTAATAATCATGGTAAAATTTCCATCTTCACTCTCTATGAGGCCCTAATAAAAATACCCTCTCACCTCAGCTTCTCTGGACCCAATTGCTTCATCACAGTTTGAGATTAATCATATGCCTGCCAATCAAAAGCACTGATGGGGCAGGAACACTGTAGCAGATCGTTATTTTCTGCAGACTTCCTCATTGAGGCATATTAACTACGGGCCATATTGTGTTTGATTTATTCCTATCTTTATGCCGAGAAGAGCATGTTTCATGTGCCACATACATTAGGAATGCACATTATCATCGTGTCAAACAAACGCATGCAAATAAACACACCCTGATGTTGTATCCCCAAAAGAGGTGATATAATCAGTGATGCGAGATCTGAAAGAGTGCACTGGGGCGGCAGGCCAGCACTGTTGATTTTATCTAGAGAACTGAGCTGGATTGAAACATGTCAGATTAAGTTGCAGTTGTATGAAGGAACATTAACAAAAAACACAAAATAAAATTAATAGTTTTAAATTGAATTTGAATGTGAGTTTAGGCATCACAACATTATAATGTACAGTATGAAATTTGGATATTTATTTTGAGATTTGCTAAAGATTAAACAGTGTTATTAAATTAATCAGCTTTGTGGTCACAGGAATATATCATATTTCATTTGATTAATTTTATTATTCAAACTGTAATAATTTTTCACAATATTACTGTTTTTAATGTGCTTTGACCCAATAAATGCAGCCTTGGTGAGCATTAGAAACTTCTTTCAAAAGTCAATAGATATTATATTAATATAAATATCATATTATTTCAAACATTTGACTGGATATACACACATACACATAATATGAGCCAGTTAATATCAGATGATAACTAATATGTTATCATTGTGCATGCATTCCTAATTTTTAATGAAACATATGAACAGTTCATAGTATACATTTATTTTAGAGGCATTTAAAGGTGCACGATCCAAGTCTATAGATGCCTGATCCAGATTTAACTCACTATCAGAAAAGTTTTTGTGGGTTTGCTCACTTTTCTGTTATAACAAACACAATAAAACTAGAGTCTGACCCTTTAGCCTTTTCTACACCTGTTTTTTTTTTTTTTTTTCGAGACTGCAAAAGTGCAGAGCTGCATCAGCTCAGTGTAAATTAAGAACATGGATTTTTTTTTTTTTAAACAAGGGCATTTTCTATTAGTTTAAGCAGTTCCACTGAGAGCTGAGCTCTCCCTTCTTTTGGCCTGTCTTTAAATACAATGGCTAAAGACTGCAGAAACTAGGGGTAATGATTCTCCTGGGGTTCACTACAAAAAACAGTTACAGTGCCTTCATTACTGCCAACAACCCAAAGCTGCAGTGAAAGCACATACAACTATTTACTGATTATATGGATTTGCAAATAATAGGCCCATTTAAATAAACAAAGCTCCACTATTACCGACTCAAGATTTCTTGATTATATTCAGAATATAATAGCTTGTAGATCACCATGCTGAGCAGTCTGTTGTTTTAAGAAGACTGGCTTTTCCTTAATCTATCCTTTCTCTTCGATTTTCAGATCCCATTAGTTGAAACAATTACCATACATGCAGTACTTCTGGTCGCTTCGTTGCTGTGTAAAGGAACATAACAAAGTCACTCCAAGAGAATGAAAATATTTTTATCCAGTCTGCATAGTCACATAAACTGTAGAAATCAATAGAAGCCCTTCATAATAATTCATCAAAGAACTTGGGGCAGAAAAGAAGTTACAAAGTTCAGCCCAAAGTTACTTTTAGCTATAGAAACGTCTCTAGGTTACGTATGTAACCCTAGTTCCTCGAGGGAACGAGACGCTGCGTCGAAGCGCTTTGGGGAACGCGTTCAGCGTACGCGACTCTGAATATCGTGTGTAATCAGTCCAATGGAAAGGCGTGACGTCACCGACGTGGTGACGTAAGCGACCAGGAAGCTATAAAAGCACGTGCCACGCAGCTGGCGTCAGCTTCGAGTACCAGCAAGCGCCGGCAGGGGTGCCGGGGGTATGGCTCCGAGACGCAGCGTCTCGTTCCCTCGAGGAACTAGGGTTACATACATAACCTAGAGACATTCCTCTTCAGGAACTCGAGCTGCGTCGAAGCGCTTTGGGGAACGAGTCCTAACACCGCCAGACTACCAAACCCCTGCCTGGTGTGTATCCGAGGAGCACAGCTCAGGACAGGAGGACAGAAGCGCCTGGAGTGACTGGCATATCTAGGCCATAGAACCTAACAAATGTAGAGGGCGTGGACCACCCCGCAGCGTTGCAGATGTCCAGCATGGATACACCTGCTAAGAAGGCCTTAGAGGCCGCCATACCCCGAGTAGAGTGAGCCTTGGCTCCCGACAGCGGGGGACGACCAGAGGACTCATAGGTGACGTTGATAGCCTCGACTATCCAATGACTAATAGTCTGCTTAGAAGCAGGAGAACCCCTCTTGGGGGGACCGTAGCACACAAGCAATTGGTCAGTTTTTCTCCACAGG
The DNA here is from genome assembly GCF_963082965.1 of Carassius carassius. Classification (NCBI taxonomy): domain Eukaryota; kingdom Metazoa; phylum Chordata; class Actinopteri; order Cypriniformes; family Cyprinidae; genus Carassius; species Carassius carassius. Next base: position 21,425,551 of record NC_081792.1, read on the forward strand.
GCAGCTCTGTGGACGTATGCGTCCAGTGCTCGAACCGGACACATACAGTTTAGCTTCGCCTGGTCGGGCTCCCGAAAGGGAGGAGGACAGAAGGCCTGCAGCACTACAGGTCGTGGTGTAACAGAGGGAACCTTGGGAACATATCCCGCTCGAGGGTATATGAACGCTTTAGTCATGCCTGGTGCAAACTCAAGATAAGAAGGGGCCATCGAGAGGGCCTGAAGATCTCCTACTCTCCGCAGAGAGGTAATAGCCAACAGAAAAGAGGTTTTAAGTGTGAGATGTCTGTCTGAGATATCTTGAATAGGTTCAAACGGGGGTTTGCACATAGCCTCTAACACCACAACCAAGTCCCACGGGGGAATACGGGACCGTACTGGAGGTCTCAGCCTCAGTGCACCGCGGAGGAAACGTGTAACTAGGGGGTGTCTTCCCAAAGACTGACCGTCGAGAAGGGTGTGGTAGGCCGCAATGGCCGCCACGTAGACCTTCAGAGTAGAGTGGGTCAACCCTGCAGAGAGCCTAGCCTGTAGAAACTCCAGAACTGTACCAACTGGGCAGTTTGCTGGGTCTAGCTGGCGGTCTCTGCACCATGAAGTGAAAAGCTTCCACTTCAGGGCGTACAGTTTCCTCGTAGAGGGAGCTCTGGATTGGAGTAGGGTCTCCACAACCTCAGTTGAGAGACCAGCTGCTACCAGTTGTGCCCCCTCAGGGGCCACACCCACAGCTTCCACAACTCCGGGCGAGGGTGAATTATCGTGCCCTGCGCCTGTGAGAGTAGGTCTGTCCTGATCGGTATCTCCCACGGAGAGCCGTCGAGGAGCGAGACTAGATCTGAGAACCATACTCGGCCCGGCCAGAACGGGGCTACTAATAACAGACGGACCCCGTCCCGGCATACTCTCGCCAGAACTCCCGGAAGCAGAGCGATAGGGGGAAAGGCGTACAGACGAAGCCTCAGCCAGGTCTGTACCATAGCGTCCAGTCCCAGAGGAGCTGGATGAACTAGAGAGAACCAGAGGGGACATTGTGACGTCTCCTGAGTCGCAAAAAGGTCTACTTGAGCCCTGCCAAACACTCTCCATATCTGATCTACCACCCGTGGGTGAAGTCTCCATTCCCCGGGCCTCGGCCCCTGCCTCGACAGTATGTCTGCTCCCATATTTAACTTCCCAGGAATATATACTGCTCTTAATGAGAGGAGTTTGTTCTGGGACCACACCAGGATCTGGTGCGCCAGCTTGTACAAAGGGCGCGAACGCAGACCGCCCTGGTGGTTGATGTAAGAGACCACTGATGTGTTGTCAGTGCGCACCAACACATGGTGACCTCTCAGGTCTGGGAGGAAGTGCTTCAGTGCACGATAAACTGCTAGCATTTCTAGACAATTGATATGCCACGTTAGATGGCGATCGCTCCACAGACCACGGGCAGGGTGGCCACTCATGACCGCACCCCAGCCGGTGAGGGACGCGTCCGTCGCTAGTGTCACACGGCGACAAGGAGCTCCCAGCACCGGGCCCTGATTCAAGAACCAATGTTTCTTCCACATGTCTAAGGCACGGAGGCAGCACCGCGTGACCTTGATAGTGCGAAGCGGATTGCCCCTCGGGGAAAATCCCTTGGTCTTGAGCCACCACTGTAGGGGTCTCATGTACAGCAGGCCAAGAGGTATCACGTTGGACGCAGCTGCCATCAGACCCAACAATCTCTGAAATTGTTTGACAGTGAGTGACTGGCCTTCTCTGACTCTCTTGACTGAGATGAGGATCGACTCGATACGAGCAGGGGACAATCGTGCCTGCATCGCGGTCGAATCCCATACTACGCCTAGATAGGTGGTTCTCTGAGCCGGAGAAAGTACACTCTTCTTGGCGTTCAGTCTCAAACCCAGCTCCCCCATATGTGCGAGAACGACATCTCGATGTCGAACCGCAATCTGCTCTGACTGAGCTAAAATCAACCAATCGTCGATATAATTGAGAATGCGGATGCCCTGCGTGCGCAGGGGGGCCAGAGCCGCATCTACACACTTTGTGAACGTGCGGGGTGAGAGTGCGAGGCCAAAGGGAAGTACTCGATATTGGTAGGCTTCGCCCCCGAAAGCGAACCTCAGAAACTTCCTGTGTTGAGGAAGGATGGAGATATGAAAATATGCGTCTTTGAGATCTATCGTGACAAACCAGTCCTCGGACCTGAACTGAGCTACAACATGCTTGATTGTGAGCATTCTGAACTTCAGTCTCATAACTGAACGATTTAAGACCCTCAAGTCTATAATCGGACGCAGCCCCCCATCCTTCTTTGGAACTATGAAATACCGGCTGTAAAATCCGGACTCCCTGTCCTGAGGAGGGACCACCTCGATGGCCCCCTTCTCTAATAGGGTTTCCACTTCCTGTTCCATAACCAGACCCTGCCCGGGGCCCACTATCGTGTGAACGACCCCGTTGAATATAGGCGGCACGGAGCCGAACTGAATGCGGTAGCCTTTTTCTACTATATGCAGGACCCAACGAGATACATTTGGCAGTAGTTTCCACGCTGCTAAATAATCTACTAAGGGAATCAGTCTCTCGAGACTGACCTCTGGTGTAAGAGACCCCCGCAGGGGCGGCGAGCGTCCCAGCCCCGCTACGCGCACGGGCGGAGGATACTGAGAACGATGCTCGCCCGGGGCCGCTGCGCCCTGGAGCACTGGCAGGGTTGGCAGAACGACCCCTAGAGGGCACTGAGGTGGGACGGGCACCGTGGACTGCGGTGTGTACCGTTCTACCCCAGCGGAGGCTGCCCTCTGAAACCCCAGGCCGTTGGCGTCAGGGTTTCTTGGCCGAGGACTTCTTAGCTTCGATAACCGCCCTTAAATCTAACTTGGGCTTAGAAGACCTCGGCCTAGAGCGTCGCTGAGAATCTCGTTCCCGACGCGGAGGAGCACGAGAGGCGACGCTCTGTTTCTGGGCCTCGCGGTGTGAGGAGCTAGGGTGCGGCTGGGGCATCTCCTTCCCAGATGCCCCGAGGGAGCGACGAGGGAGGAACTTATGGAACGCCGCCGCCTGTTTGTGGGCCTCCTGGAACCTGTCGACGACAGAATTAACTGCGTCGCCGAACAGGCCAGTCGGCTGGATCGGGGGGTCCATGAGGCAGACCCTGTCCCGTTCTTTCATATCGGACAGGGTCAACCATAAGTGCCTCTCCGCGGCCACCATAGCTGCCATGGACCGCCCAATCGCTCGGGCGGTCTCCTTGGTGGCGCGGAGGGAGAGATCAGCGGTCCTTCTTAATTCAGAAATATCATGGGACTTGATCTCCTCTTCCTCATCTAGCTCCTTGAGCAGGTCGGCCTGGTACGCCTGTAACACCGCCATGGTGTGCAGACACGCACCAGCCTGACCTGCAGCTGCATACCCTTTGCCCACCAAAGCCGAAGTTGTTCTTAGTGGCTTTGAGGGCAATGCAGGGGCCTTCAGAGACGATGCCGCGCCAGGGGACAGATAGCTCGCAAGCGTCTGTTCCACCCGGGGCATCGCTCTATAACCGTGCTCTCCCATCCCCACTACATTTCCGTAGTAATCAGACGAGGGGATGTAGAGGCGGGCCGAGAATGGACGTTTCCACGACCTGGCGATCTCATCATGCAGGTCGGGAAAAAATGGAAGGCCCCGGCTGGGAGGTGGCTGACTCGCGCGCAGGAAGCGTTCATCCAGCTTGCTTCTCTGCGGTTCGGTAGACTTTTCGGCGGGCCAATCGATACTTAATTTGGCCACCGCGCGATTAACCACCTCTAAGAGCTCCTCATACTGTAGCGAGTGGGGTGGCGAATCCCTATCGAGCGACTCCACATCGACCTCCTCGGAGGAAGAGAGGCGGAGCGTCGATCCTTCACCCTGAGTGGAAGGAACCGCTGTGCGTGCTTCCGACTCTAGGGATTGGGTGCCGGATCTGGCAGAAGTGGAAGGAGATAGGGACTGGCCCGTCTCCATTCCCTCTACCAGATCGACTTGCGAACCCCACGAGTGCAGCCGCCGTTCTGCCTCCCCCGCGGGACCAGCACCGCGGGGAACGCTGGCGAAGGCCCCCTCCTCGAAGAGGGCCCTCCGGGAACGAAGCAGCCGCACCGACATTCGCTCACAGTGCGGGCAGTCGGCCCCCTCGAGAGCCGACTCAGCGTGCTTCGAACCCAGGCAAACCACGCACAGGTTGTGTGTATCCCCACCCGTTATATATCTCGAGCAGGGAGGAACACACAGCCTATAACGCGATTTGGAATCGCCATCTGAGTGCTTAACTTTCGCCTTGCTTTTTGGCATGTCTAGGAGCTCTTTTAACTGGACAGACAACAGTAAATAAGACTCACAAGACGGACAAATGACATTCACACACAGAGCGCTTGCTGAAAGATGCGAAGCTGACGCCAGCTGCGTGGCACGTGCTTTTATAGCTTCCTGGTCGCTTACGTCACCACGTCGGTGACGTCACGCCCTTCCATTGGACTGATTACACACGATATTCAGAGTCGCGTACGCTGAACGCGTTCCCCAAAGCGCTTCGACGCAGCTCGAGTTCCTGAAGAGGAACATGATGCAACTGATTCCATGAAACGTCTTCATATACATTATCCTTCATTGAAAGTACAGCATTTTATTGAGATCTGCCCTTAGAGAGAATTATGGAGAAATGCAATAATTAGAGCTTTCTGACTTAAGTATTGTGACAGTCTGAAGTTCAAAACCATCTTCATACTTTATCCGCCACAGACGTGCCTAACAGGATGTACAATAGAGAATTACACATTTAATTAGAGCTATAAATATGTACAATACAGACTTCATAGCTGATAAAGGTGATGTAAATCTGCTAAGATAATGTGAAAATTATATTGAAAAATAAATCCTACATGGACTACATATCCACCCCTCTAAATATTGATTTAAATATTGAACTAACCTTGTATCTAACAGGTCCTTAAAGACTCATCTATGCATTCTAGATAATAGCGATTTTCTGGAAAACAGCACTTACTGTAGGTATTATATGATGTATGTGGTGGACTGCACATATTAGTGATTCTGTCATTGTCCTGGGCATGTTTGATGAACCTGACAAGATGCAGCAGAGGTCCAGATGCTGTGCAGCTGCAGGGCACTGACACGCATGGATCGCAAGAGCTAAGGCGAGTTACAGCCTCATTACCGAGTCCACAACTAACTGGGTCAGTGTGCAGCCTGGCACCACGTCGCTATGAGTTTCCATATCACCTGCTGGCACAGCAAGCGACAGGTGGGCCTTTGGGTTTTGTCATGTGTGAAATGGTGGTGGGTATATAGGCATGTCAGAAAAAGTGTTGCAGGGGCATTGTGATTTTTAGTGCAGAACGAAAAAGATGAGGTGATAAATGCGGAAGTAATGCAAGGGAGATCAGCCATGCTCATTGGCTGTGATAATGCTGCAGGTGTGCAGAATATATTTGTTTTAGTTTTAGTTTTTTAGGATGCTTTTGAAGAGTGCTTTCAGGGAAGTGTCGTTTAGACCAGTGCTGGTGAGATGCAGGTGTGTTCTGATGGGACTGCAAACATTAGAGGGGGGAAATGTGCTAAATGCAAAAATGCAACTATAAATGTAATGGTGCAAAGTTATATTAAAGAAATGAAATAGGTTTATCAACTCTTAGATGGAAGCATGCAACCATTAACACTAAATATTTTGCAACCTATGCATCTGTCCTTTGGAAGAAGCTGGATAAATTAGACAGATGCAGAAACTAAAGCCAAACTATGGTAGATACAGGTCTCAAAGACACACAATGTGGTTAAATAAAAATAAAGTTAAATAAAATTAAATAAAATGCTTAATTAAAATGAGAGTGAAAGTGAAATAAATACACTTTATGATAACAAATAACAGTCTTCAATACGATGAAGATTTAGTTGATTTTCAATTGATTTAATAATTACATATATGAATAAACTAAACTAAACTGAAATAAAATAAAATAAAATAAAATAGAGACAGTGAAACTATAAGTTAAAGTGTTTTGAAAGTAACATTTTCACCCTGACAACAAATAATATTCTCCAATACATATAAACACACATGTAAATTATTTATTTATTAAGTCACATACACACACACACACACACACACACACACACACACACACACAAATATATACACACACATACAGTATACATTTACACATACAGTACATATATGTGATGTGCAATGTATAATCCAGGTTTTGAAGCAGAACTGGCTGCGAACCACTGCTACGTTCAAGCATGAGCAACAACAGTGCTGGAAGGATTTGCCAGCCTAATCATGGATGTAACAACCGAAACTACTCTACTGAGGAAAATCTGACATGAACCGAAGCAATGTTGTTGTGCGAGATCAGTAAGAAACTTGCCAACATGCAAACAGGTTATGAGTCTGCTGAGCCATTTATTCTACAAATGCATATCTCTGAGGCTGCATATAGGAAACGGTGTATGTGAGAGTTGTAATCCTCTTTAGTATACTCTCCCGAGCCCCTGTTCATATTATACTGAAATAAGCATGCGTGCAAGTGTGTATTTGTGTGTGTAGCAGACTAACAATCTACACAGCAAGATTATTTGAATATTCCTTTGAATTAAACAGCCATCCAGCACGGTCTAGCGTTTAATCAACCATTTAATCAATTCATATCATACAGCTGTGGAGGCTGTGTTTCAGATCTCAGTCCCACACGTGTATGGAAAATTTGTGATTTTGAACTAGAACAGACATGGCACCTATTCAACTCATTTTAACACAGATTGTCTACTTGCACTGTGTGGCATCTGTAACATATGGGAAAAAAGCATTCTAGGGTTGAGGGGAAGAAAATGCATATAAAATAAATTTACATCTGTTTGTTTGAGCACAGAAGATCCCATCAGTGGCTTGGTGGCATGCTGATTGCTGTAAAGGCAAATGGAGGAGGGAATGAAATTAGTGTGTTGTTCAGTTTGGGGATTCAAACATGATGAACTAGACCCATCTAGACATGATTTCTTGCACTCCATTCCAAAAAAATAACAATGTTGTTAACGAAATCGCTCACCCAAAAATACAAATTATTATTCTATCTAGTCACCAGCATATAGAAACTTTGCTCAATAGCACTTTCAGGGTAAATCAAGAACTATTTGGCTTCAAATGAAACCATGGAGGACAGGATTTAGAAAATATGAAGGTTTCTGCACGCAACAGCTTTGGTCAGAATGATTGACATCCTGACTTTTCTAGCCAAGATTCGCAGGAGGCTGATTTTGTCCAAATCACTTGACTGAAGAGAAAGGCATTTGTAGAAGAGCCTTGTGCAACTTCTCAAGCCAGACTGACATTTCAAACTGATGAGGACCATAAACACCCAGTGGGAGGCTTGGCTGTCTCCCATTGCTTTTGCGTTGCTCTCTCCTCTCTCCACACGTCCCCAAAACAAGCAGCCAAGCCTGGAGGACACGTTAACAAAGAACTGCCCATCTTTTGGTCATTCCATCCAAGCTGGCACTGCAGGGAGCTAAGAAATAGAAATAAAAACGGTCCCTCTTTGAGCAATATTTCAGCTAGGCATTTAAAAATAACAGGCCAAATCAACCCACACTAAAGATTCAGAAGTATAATGTCTTGGCTGACAGATCTCAAGATGAATACAGTGAAGAGCATGGATCCAAAATGAAAAGGCTGTGTTGGATGGGGTCATTCACCATTTTAAATAATTCAAAGTTATTCAAAATATTCTGTTTATACCCTAATTGGACACATTTCCATTAAACTAGGTTAAAAGAGCCAAATTCCAAATCCAAACGTCACATGTGACCCCACTGCAACCTAGAACCCCATTCCTCTTCTGAGTGCGTAAACATGAAAAGTTAGCATACATACAGTATAATGAGGAGGAGGAAAAAAAAAACACGTAGAAAAATTAAATAAGTTAATAATGTGGTGTTAATAGGAATTAAATTCAACTCTACAGTAACAGCCTTTTCGATAGTGTTTGTTTACTCTAGAAAGCATTAGCATTAGCTAGACCAGCCTGGAACCACCCTTTTCATGTACTTAAGAAGCAGGAGTATGTGTTTACACTGAAAAACGAAGCATGATGTAGTGTACTACAAGTACACAAATTATGTACTTTAACTGTTGAGATAGTGTGCAGTAGTGGACACTGGCCAGAGGAGAACTGCCATCCCCCCCCCCCCCCCGAGTGAGCATGGTTTCTCCCATGGTTTTTTCTCCATTTCTGTCACCAATGGAGTTTTGGTTCCTTGTCACTAAACTGGCTTGCTTAGTTGGGGACACTTGGGGACTGATTGCACAGACACTATTGGAAGAGAACTGAACTGGATGATGACATCACTGAATCATCAATGTACTGACTTTAGCTGAAAAAGTACTCTGTTATTGTCTTCTTGCATCACTGACAAAATATTTTCCTGTTCGACTCTGTAAAGCTGCTTTGACACAACCAGTATTGTATAAAGCACTATACAAATAAAGATGACTTGACTCAGTGCCGCTTCTTAGTGGCAAGTCAGACTCAAGACAAATGTGTAAAGCTATAGCAGCAACACATAACATGTAATTGGAACATGATTTCCCTCAATTTGAAAACACTGAACACTGAATGAATGACTTGCCTTAATAAGGGAACTTCCCATACCCTGCTGCATCAGTATAGAAGGGACTGAAATGCATTACCAAGTACAAGACACCATCCCGTAGCACTGTGTTGAATCAACAAATGGCAGACAATTTGAATTAGTTCTACTGCAGAATTGAAACTCCAGGTCTCACACCCCACCCACAATTCTCTCCATGGATCCATTAGCACCCTCAGCAACCCTTCAGTTTGTGGACTTAAGCTCGGCCTTCAACACTCTCATCCCAAACCTCCTCCAGAATTGTGTGTTTGGCCATGGTTTAAACATGTCATCAATAGCAGGCAACAAATTAGACTAGAGACCCACAGGTACCATTACAGTCTCCATTAAACCAACACTATTAATTATAACGATTAAAACAAATTCTTTTTTAAAGAGTTTTTAAAGCATGCATTACTTTTTCATTTAAAGATTTATTCAATTATTTATACACATGCTCATACTTTGATGGAAGAAGAGTGAACAAAAAGCATCTAATCAGACAATATTTCAAACGCACTGATATGTCCTCCCTCTATATAATAGTCTAGTTTAAAAATAATAATAATAATAAAAATGCAACGAAGGTCAACTCATAACCTGTTTGCATGTTAAAAAAGACATGCTTACAATTGCAAATCTTCCCCATTCGGCTCCTTACAACATTCAACAAAATGTCTTCTACAGTTTGTGTACTATACCGAAAGTACCTAACACCAAAAATAGGATGAGCTGCTTCATTTGATAATTTTAAAATAGCTGGATTCCCAAAACATACTGTTTCACTCAGGGCCTCACCATTAAAACCTGAATACACTCTCGAGAAGACCTAGTAAATAGTTCAGGCTAATTTTGAATCATGTTCTGGCAAAGAGCTAGAACTCGATATAAATACTGTGGCCTAATGTGAGACTTTGAAGGTACACTCATCACATTGATGAAGAGCTTCCTTAAGAACTCAGTGACTCAGTGTTTGCATCCTTAAGCAAATGAAGCACAGCAATAACACTTCTCATTTCGACACACTGGCCTCAAACTCTCACAGCAATTGAAAACCTACGGCAAGTTTGAAAAATGAAATATCAATTATGATTTTTATTTTATTTTATTTATTTTTTTACACTGGCCTAGGTCCAAAATAAATTAAATATATAATAAACAATACAATAAAAACCATACCAATGTGTGACTTAATTAATCAAAAGTCAGAATAAAAAAAATATACACAAACATGTCAAAATATTCAGGGAAGTCAATAATAAACGGTTTAATTTTAAATCACAGACGTGGTGTGTGTAATTTGAGCAACTGCCATTGAAATGAATGGAAATGCTAAAGGGAATTGTATACCTTCTGCATGCAATGCGGATCTAAAGACCAAATATACCCATTTCTAATATATATATATATATATATACTTTCTCCAATATATGAACAGCGAAACATTCACAAGCACCAGAGTAACAATCAGCCTCAGTGTCTCAAAGGTCCCTGATGTGAATTTTAATTATTGACAGCCGTTTCAAAGCTGGAAATGAATGCGTTTGGAATGCTGATCTTAATTGTAAGGTATCATTAGTGGATTGTTCTGTTGTCATTGCCTTCCCCTTTCATGAAGCTCAGATCCAGTCTAAGGCCAGTGTCAGATACTCATTACAAAGAATCTGCATCCTGCGAGTTAATGAGTGTGCGCCAAACATTCTGCTAGAAGCTCAATCTCATCTATAGGGCGTATTCTACGCTGACAATACCGGAGACACGGAGAATATTCTAATGTGTTTATCTCATTTCATCAGACATTAATAGACAGCTTTTACCTGTGAATTAGAGTGATATTAAATATTCACAATATATTCACATTCATATTGCCAGCAATATAAAATTAAGCAACATTTTAATATAGCAATGTGCTTTTTATTTGGCCATTAAGAATATAACTAAAAACCATGTCATTAGACTAAATTTGCCATTCACTTTAGAGTTGATAAAAGCTAAATTAATTGAAGAGAATCAGTTCAAATTAAAAAGTCAAATCAATATAAAACACATTTATTTGCATAATCACTCAAAAAATGTTTGACTTAAATTAAAATAATTGAATAAAAACACTAAAATTGAATTCACTAATGTTCAAAAATATTTTTAATGTTTTTTAAATGAAGCATTACGCTCACCAAGGCTGCATTTATAGAGAAAAATACAGTAAAGACAGCAAATACAGTTAAGTGTCTTATAGTATTACAATTGTTACAAAATATTATTACAATTTAGAATAAGTGTTTTTTTATCTTATTGTTTTAATATTATTATTATTATTATTATTATTATTATTATTATTATTATTATTATTATTATTATATGTATTTTTTCCAGTGGGAAATTAAAAATTTCAGCAGCCATTTCTCCAGTATTCAGTGTCAGAAATCATTCTAACATGCTAAAAACAGTTATTTATTATTTTTACTTCACAAAACAAAAATGCTTTTAAATGAATATTTTTCATCTTATTTTTAGCATAAAATTAGAGCCCTGGATGTGGACTGCTGTGTTTAAAATGTTTGAATGAACATAGCTGAGGAACAGGCACAGCTCAAAGATGTATCAAGACAGGTGATGAATTATAATTAAAATCTTGAATGCACATGGTATAGAAAAACAATCAATGTTCAATTTCAGATCTGTCACCTGCATACATGTTTGATATAAATGCGAAGAGAGCAAATAAGTCTGTGATGCTGCTGCTCACATCCCTGTCTTTCAGTTTCTGAGAGAATGATTGCTCAGTAATATTAGAAGTTCAGTGGGAGAAATGTTCACTGACCTATTTTCATATTGTGCCAGTCAGGAGACATTTTCTGTTATTGCATAATGATGAACAATACTTATACTGTACCACCAATGATAATACAAATACTCATAAAGCAGCCATAATTGCACTCAGAAGAAAATCCACATATAGGCTATATATAGATACACAACAAAATGTTGGTTTTATATTATTGTATAATTATATAATATTGGTACATCCAGTACAGCTGGGTTGTATTATGGCTAACCCACTTAAATCTGTCTGAATATCTTTGCATTATATAAATAAAAAATATTTTCAAAAAAATATTTTTTATTACAAATAAATGCTCTAATAAAATGTTCAACATTTATTTCAAATCAAATAATCCTGGTCCAAAAAAAAAAAAAATTCAAATGAAGGTTTCCACAAAAAAACAACAACATGCATGCCCACACACAAAGTTTAGATATTAGAATGATATACAGTATCAACATAATTCAGACATTTTAAGTGATATATACACATGTGTAAACTCTTTTGTCGGACTACTGTGGACCAACCAAACTCATTTTCTGACATAAAAAGGCATGATGTCTATGATTCAAATAAAGTCAAGCCACAGAAACGTTCTCAGAAACAACTGTAACATAATTTCGGTTGTATTCCGAAATAACTCACTGTCCACAAGGTCTTTCAGCCTAAAGACAAAGAATGGAGAGTCATTTTGAAAAGACATTTCCTGTCAAGGTGTCCGCACAGAGGAAACATGTCAGTCTTTTATCAGTGGCAGAATACCAAAAAAAAAAAAAAAAAAACCCCACATACTGGGATCTGTTTAGCACTCACTTTAATTAGCCCAAGACATTGTTTCATCCTTCCCTTTCTCTGCCCAAGTAACCACTAGGTGATCTTATCAGCCTTCTTTTTGCAGTCTACTCAGGATCTTTGCAACACTTCTTCCCTCTTCATCTGAAGCATTATTTTCTTTACTAAATTAATTATAAATTTTACAGTTTTCTGCCAATAAGAGCAGAACAGAACTGCATTCATTTCTGTTCAAAGCTGATCTATTTATAAATCATATGAATCAGTTTTAAAACTATTAACATAAGGTAAGCTTGAAAGGTAAGTAGCAGTACTTTGAATGCAGCAACTTTAATTTATACTTTAAAATGGGAGCATCCGTGGCCTAATGGGTAGTACGTTGGACTTGTAACCCACAGGTTGCACAGGTGGCTGTGTGTGTGTGTGTGTGTGTGTGTTTGTTCACTGCTCACTGCTGTGTGTGTACACTTAAATGGGTTAAAATTCTGAGTATGGGACACCATACTTGGCCACACATCACGTCACTAATTGAAGTAACAAAGAATGATTCAAAAACTGGGAAATTATTAGAGGTGATTTGCAAAAATGTGACCGCGGGCCAGGGTCAGATACTATTTTGTACCAAATTAGAAGACTTTGAGGACATTTAACACTATTTGTGTCTTACATTTTTGATCAGCTCTCAAATGCAACAAAATATAACATGAACATTTAACTGAACTCTCTAAAAATTGCAAATCCCGTACCACAATTGGGACATCCATAACAAGAAATAAAAAATAAAAAAAAGTCACAAGTGAGATCATCATTCCCTGTTGACAATGCTTTGTTTTGTGCAATAAGAAAAGCAATAACATCAATCAAGAACGTCCTCTGAGCTCTCAAAAATGTGCAAATCTAATTTCACCATACTCCAGTTGTTGAAAAGAATACATTTGACTTTTTTTTTTATAAAAGTCAGACAAGTAGTGGTCTCTTTCGAGAGTCTCTTTACATTGCGTGTGGCATGAAAGTGTCAAAATAAAAAGTGTCTTAAAAATGCATATCATATCATTAGTCATTTGATCAATGTATCAGTTCATATTAATGTATCATTACGCCACTAGCGGTTAATTCAATATACTGTACAGTATCTTCAGGACATGGCTAATTAAAGGTGGATTACACTACATAACAAGGAGAAATGCAGTTACAAAGAATGGAGGAAGGATTTGAACATTCCTAACAGACAGAAATGTTAGAAAATCCAAGCCCAAAGCAAAATATCCTGCCCGTTTGACCTTGTTGGGGAAATGCATTTGCACTGTGAGTGGGTTCGAAGAGTCTAATTTCGGTCTGAAGTCTTGCTACTCTATTTTCTCTCCCCAACAGAGTCTGTTCAATTCTTTCAAACCAGCATAAGCTGTGAGGGCAAGATTAAGAATTGTCGTGATGCAGTCTCCTCAGAGAAATGCTCTTTCCTCTTATCAGGCACGGATGCAAGTGTTAAATGTGTCATATTCACCTTGCTGGAAAAAAAGAAAAAAATGAAAGCTGTGCCATCCAGCACAGCAAGGACAAGAAGCCATTCCACCTTCTGCCTCAGATACTCCTCTATGATTTCAAACTGACATCTTGAAAGAAAGGCAAAAAAAGATGCAAAGTGTCTCTCAATCAAAATCCCCTTTGTACCAGCATGAAAGCTGTTGTAAAGGAGTCTGTCTGCAATTGTACCCTTCCTGCACGTAGCTTACTTTTTAAAAGGCGAGGTGAACTGAAGCGTCCTGCTGTGAACAGAGATCATTAATAGAGAATAGTTCAACATTTTCCATTAGACTTACTCCAGAAAACTAATGAGTAGATGCTGTGAAATCTAGATTACGTGTTTCAAAGGTTTGGAATGTTTTTCGAGAGTTTCTTTTGTAGCTTAGATGTAAGCTGTGTTTTTTCTTCTTTACACAGCAAAGAATGCAAATGAAGAACTCAGTGTGGTGGCATGATTTGACAATGATGACTTTTACCATTTCTCTCAAATAACTACAATCTTTTGAATCATAAAACTAAGACACAAGCAAGAAAGATGCAATCGCTTAAGATGATCTTACCATGATGATCATGTGAAGCTGTAATCCGTCAGATCCATGTAGGGTGTTTCTTACAGGCACTTCTAAGTCCAGTTTTATTGAGATTAAACATTTTTTCTTTTTGTGAAAATGCTGTTTACCATGCCTTCATTTATTTGTGCTACTCATGCTTGTTCTGTAAAGATTTGATTGTTTTAGCCTTGTTCCAGATTAAACGATGAAATCTCATCATACAAGTATGAATTATTAAAACCATGATAATATAACCAGATTAATTCATTTCAATATTTATTGGAAGAAAAAGATTTATGCACACTACTGTTTGGGATAAAAATGTAATTATATATATCATTCTAATATGCTGATTATGTGCTCAAGAAACACACACACACATACACACACACACATATATATATATATATGTGTGTGTGTGTGTCTGTGTCTGTTTGTCTGTGTGTGTGTGTGTGTGTGTCTTTCTTGAGCACATAATCAGCATATTAGAATGATTTGTAAAGGATCATGTGGCATGGTAATGGCTGCTCAAAATTCAGCTTTGCCATCAAAGCGATAAATAACATAAAAAAATAATAAATTATACAATATTGCTATATTTTTGATCATATAAATGCAGCCTTGGTGAGTAAAAATCACCAAACCCCGATGAAGTGTAAATTTTTTTCACAAATTAAATGTATAAATCTACACAATTCTATCATCAATTCCACTATAGCTCCAAATGGTAGTGCTAATAAAGATTTTTTTTCTTGGCCTCAGTTTAAACTTTTGTTATTTAAATGTATGACTGGGATAAAGTTAGATGAAAATAAATTACAATTGAGGTTAAAATAACGTGAACAGAGCATCTTATGTTTATCATGTCCAACCAATAATTGTGTATGTGTCCATTTCTGATACATAAAGTTCTAGCCTTAGCAAAACAACACAGCCTGAGACTCCATTCCAAAACTGCCCATATCTGACAAACACCCATTAATGTGTTTTCTTGAAACAGCATGGCTAACTTCATTTCCTAACAGAATGTGTCTGGTATTACTACAGAATCTGCTTTTGGATCAGATGACAGATGTCTACCACAGCTTTCGACCAGATGTTTGATAACACTCATAAAAAAATATAAAAAAATGAAATTACTAATACAAAAATATATAACAACAAATAGCAGCTTCACTTAAACCACAAACTAATAAATGTCATTTGGCTGGAGCTGTCTCAGTTTTTTTAGGTTTAAGAAGTAAATCGATCTGTATTTTAGACCAGGAGAGAGTATTTGAAAGTATTGTTTTTAATATTAGATCTACAAAGTAATGGTACACAGTTTGAAAGGGTCAAGGTCAAGGTTTATTTATATAGCACCTGAAACCAACACATGTTGACCAAAGTGCTTCACAAGCAGAGCAAAAGACACACAAAATGAAACAGAAGAAAACAAATATTTTAACTGATATTTTAACTTGAAGAATAATAAAACAAGTCATAATAGTCAAAAATAGATGTAACTTGCTACATCACAAGCTGCTATGAAATACATGCAGTACGAGAATAAAATCAAGTTATGATTAAGCCTGAAATTTTTTTTTTATATATGTTATACAGAGTGAGCTAGATTATAGATGTATAAATCCTGTGTTTCACCACAAAGTGATATATGTACTAAATTATTATACAACTTATAACAGTTTCCAGCACTGATAATAAATCAGAATATTAGAATGTTTTCTGAAGGATCATGTGACACTGAAGACTGGAGTAATGATGCTGAAATTTCAGCTTGCTTCACAGGAATATATTAGATTTTAATGTATAATCAAACAGTTTTTATTATTATTATTATAGCCGCAAAAAAATAGAAACACCTGCATGCCCTCTTTGTTCCAAGACAGGGACATTAGAACACATCCTGAGCAGCTGCTCCAAGGCGCTGGGTGAGGGTCGGTATCGATGGAGGCACAACCAGGTCCTCAAATCCATCGCTGAGGCAATCAGTAAGGGGATTAAGGACAGCCAATACACCCAAGCTACAGCCAAGGCCATTCACTTCATCAAGGAAGGACAAAAGCCAGAAAGAACATTTAAAAACTGCTCTGTAGGTTTGCTCTCCACAGCCCGAGACTGGGTGATGACAGTTGACCTTAAAAGGCAACTGAGAATTCCAAAACACATCACCCAGTCCAAATTGAGACCTGACATCATCTTGGTCTCTGAGGCCACAAAACATCTAATCTTGTTAGAGCTGACAGTGCCCTGGGAGGAGAGGATGGAGGAAGCTCAAGAGAGAAAGAGGGAGAAATATCAAGAACTGGTGGAGGATTGTCAGAGGAACGGATGGAGGACCAGGTGTATGCCAGTAGAGGTGGGCAGTAGGGGATTTGCCAGTTACTCCCTGAGCAAGGCCTACGGTACGCTAGGCATAACAGGTGCTAGCCGAAGAAGAGCCATAGGTAACAATGTGGAGGCAGCAGAAAAAGCATCCAGATGGCTCTGGTTAAAGAGGGGAGAGCAGTGGGGGCAGTAGAATGCCACTTGGACACAGGCCGGGGTCTGATCAGCCTCGGTCGGGTCGCCTGGACGAGGGTGTCTGTTGTAAGACCCGAAACACCCAGTGACTCCTGGAAACAACACTGATGATGTGTCCAAGGTTGTGCATCAAAAGATGTTTTCTGTAAACTTTTTATTTTATTTTACATCATAATAATATTTCACAATATAAATTGTTTTTCTGTATTTTTTATTAAATAAATGCAGCCTTGATGAGCATAAGAAACGTCTCAGGTTACGAATGTAACCATGGTTCCCTGAGAGGGAACGAGACACTGCGTCCTCTGAGGGGACACTATGGGGAACACCTCGTCGTGACCTGTGTCTGAAGCATACTTTGAAAAACGCCAACGTGTTGGCCGGCGACAGCCTCTGACGTCACTACCAGTGCGACTATAAATACGCGCCTGTAGGACCCATCACTTATCTTCTTCGTGAAGCTTGCGTCCGAAGCATGGCAGGGAGCTAGAGGACGCAGTGTCTCGTTCCCTCTCAGGGAACCATGGTTACATTCATAACCTGAGACGTTCCCTGTCAAGGGAACTTCGAACTGCGTCCTCTGAGGGGACACTATGGGGAACAGTATACCCACGCCGCCATGCTGAGGGGAGTGCAGACCAGAATCATGGCAAACACTAAGTACCAACTCCACCACTTCACTGGGAGTCGCCCCTGGGACGGTTCAACAGCTGTCTATGACATTATCCCTTACGGCCAAAGGCCTAAGCTACATACCCAACTTACCTGTAGGGCCCTGGCCCGGGGTAGAGCTGAAGGCTTGGAATCACAAAAGATTCCTTTAAAGGGATACGGCTAAGAGCCTGGCACTTTCCTCTACCAAGTCTTTGCCTGTCACACAGGGGCTACTGCTAGCTTTCGCAAAAACTTGCTGAAAGAGCTGTCCCAACAGTACTCTAGTAGCGGCGCCCTGTTCTAGATAGGTATCAGCGGATACCTGGGTGGAGTGGTGCCCAAGATGAACGGGGCTTTAACCGACTCAAGAAAGGGCACGAAGCAGCCGCGCGAAGCCCTTACCATATAGGATTTTAGAAAGAACGCAGAGTACTAGCGTGCGAACTTACCACAGTGTGGATTTCAGAAAGTGTGCAAAGACTTCACGTGCACACTTACCATAACATGGATTTACAAATACTGTTCTAAGGAGGGGCTCTCGTAGAACTCTGATAGAGCAGCTCGTAGATGGAATGGCCTGGGAGCAGAGCAATTGGAGGACAGAACGTACAGATGAAGCCTCTGCCACGCCTGTATCATGGCGTCCAGCCCCCAAAGGAGCTGGATGAGTCAGAGGAAGCCAGAGGGGATAGTGCGATGCTCTCTCGAGCCGCAAAACCGATCCACCCAAGTCTGGCCAACCTCTCTAACTCTGCCTCAACACCTTGGTGCGAAGGCGCCATTCCCCGAGCCTCAGCCCCTGCCTCAGCAGGATGTCTGCTCTCACAGTGCGTCTCAAAACAGTATGTAGTACTGGAGCGCTCTGAAAGAACCGAGAATCAGTCTCCCAAGAGAGGAGGACTCCGAGCTCCGAGCAGTATGCTCATAGGTGACCCTTTCAGAAAAGGGGAACGCTGCTAAACTACCGCGAGAATTGTCCACACAGCCCCCCATGTTGAGGGGGCTTGAGGTGTACAATAAGTACACACCGGTTGGATGAAGCCCAAGGAAGACCGGGGCTAATCATCTCAAGAAAGGAAACGAAGCGGAGCGCGTAACCCTTACCGTACAGGATTTTAGAAAGTGCGCAGAATCTTGCGTGCACACTTAACACTTTACGTGGATTTCAGAAAGTGCGCAGAGTCTTGTGTGCACACTTACCACTTACGTGGATTTCAGACAGTGCGCAAAGCGTTAACGTGCACACTGACCACCATGTGGTTTTGAGAAAGTACACAGGCTTAGCGTGTGTACTGAAAGGTTACCTGACTACCACAGTATGTGGGAGCTCACATTCAGAGAGACCTGTGAAGCCTGCTACCTGATAACCACAATAAGTGGGAGTTCACCTACAGAGAGGCCTAGAGAGGCCTACTACCTGTTACCAGATAACCACCTCAAGTGGAAACTGAAAGTAATATGGAACTCGACTCCAGGGAGGCCTAGTGAGGCCTACTACCTGACAACCACAAACCGTGGGAGCTCGCTTTTTAGTGGAAACGCACAGTATGTGGGAGCTAAATCTCCAGGAAGGCCTGGTGAGGCCTACTACCTGGCAACCACAATATGTGGGAGCTCGCCTTCAGAGAGACCTGGTGAAGCCTACTATCTGAAAACCACAATATGCTATTTAGTGGAAACGCACAGTATGTGGGAGCTAAATCTCCAGGGAGGCCTGGTGAGGCCTACTACCTGGCAACCACAGTATGTGGGAGCTCGCCTTCAGAGGGACCTGGTGAAGCCTACTATCTGAAAACCACAATATGCTATTTAGTGTAAAAGCACAGTATGTGAGAGCTAAATCTCCAGGGAGGCCTGGTGAGGCCTACTACCTGGCAACCACAATATGTGGGAGCTCGCCCTCAGAGAGACCTGGTGAAGCCTACTATCTGAAAACCACAATATGCTATTTAGTGGAAACGCACAGTATGTGGGAGCTAAATCTCCAGGGAGGCCTGGTGAGGCCTACTACCTGGCAACCACAGTATGTGGGAGCTCGCCTTCAGAGAGACCTGGTGAAGCCTACTATCTGAAAACCACAATATGCTATTTAGTGGAAACGCACAGTATGTGGGAGTTAAATCTCCAGGGAGGCCTGGTGAGGCCTACTACCTGTCAACCACAGTATGTGGGAGCTCACCATCAGAGAGGCCTGATGAAGCCTACTACCTGATAACCACAATATGTGGGAGTCCACCCAGCCCCTCATGTTGAGGGAAGCGATGCTTGAGGTGTATAACAAATACACACCGGTTGAATGAAGCCCATGGAACCCAGGGCTAATCATCTTAAGAAAGGGAATGAAGCGGAGCGCGTAACCCCTACCGTACAGGATTTTAGAAAGTGCGCAAAGTCTTGCGTGCACACTTAACACTTACGTGGATTTCAGACAGTGTGCAAAGTGTTCACGTGCACACTGACCACCATGTGGTTTTGAGAAAGTACACAGGCTTAGCGTGTGTACAGAAAGGTTCCCAAGCATCGCAGAGGCGCTGGATCGCACGGGAGAGGTGAGCTCCAACCCTCAAGCGAGGGGAGCATCACCTGAGGCAGTACATACAGAGGACTCCGTAACTACCACCTCCCCGGATGCGCCATGGACATCCATGGAATTCCCTGCAGTGCTGTGCCAGTTCTGATGATCAGCCAGGCTCCTCGGGAGGGGTTGTGGGATGGACAACCGCAGAGCGCTTGCTTCCCACACACGGGTCTCACTCCGCAGTGGGTGTCGCGCCCCGGGGGGGCGGAACCCACGCGGCGCGGCCGCCTACCGAAAGCTTGTGATCTTGGCCACCTACTCAGAGCACTGTAAAGAAACCTCACAGAGTTTGTTAGTATACATATAACCACCAGCAACATAACATCCATAAGCAGGTAAAGCTAAAGGGTTACATACTCACCCACCCTCCTGTTCTGGAGTCCCGCTTGCGGGGTGCCCCCTTCTGGTCCGGACCGTCAGTAAGGCGGTTACTATGAACATAGAACCAACCAAAACATCATAGGTCCAGGAAAGGAGACTGTTATGTGAGAGACTTTCCACCTAACCTCGATCAGGTGGAGAGCTGGTGGCTACAGGGGAATTAGGCAGGGGAGGATAAAAACAGAAGTTAAAACAGAGGTTAAAAACATCCGGAGCTACTATGTTTTTCTATCGCTCTGATCCGGGCGAGGACGCTGCCTCATCTGAATCACGTCCCTCAGACCCTGCTTACCTTTCCGTGACCCGCGGTTCCTCTTGCCCCTGCCCTTAGGCGGGGGAGGAGCGCGAGCCGCGACACTAGCCTTCTGCGCCCGTCTACGATCCTCAGATCGAGATGGGCCAGGACCCCTTTGTTGTTCGGGCTCGGACCTGGACCTTCGTGGAATGAAGGATTTAAAAGCAGCTGAGCGTGCCCTTGCCTCCCTGAACTTTTCGACCACCATCTCGACGGAGGTACAGAAAAGCTCAGAAGGCGAGACCGGAGCATCGAGAAGAAACCCCCTTTCTTCCCTCCTGATGTCTGCCAGGTTCACCCACAGATGTCTCTCCGTTACCACCATGGCCGCCATAGACCTGCCCATGGCGGAGGCGGCCTGCTTGGTAGCCCGGAGAGAGAGGTCTGTGGTGCGGCGCAGCTCGGCTACCTGGTCAGGTGAAAGGCCCTCGCCTGTATCCAGGTCCTTCAGCAGGTCAGCCTGGTAGGCCTGAAGCACCGCCATCGTGTGCAACGAAACCACAGCCTGACCTGCTGCCGCGTATGACCTGCCATTTAAGCGGGATGTATCCTGGAGGGGCTTGGATGGCAAAGAGGGAGATTTAAGAGAGGACGTTTCCCCCACAGAGAGATAGCTAGCCAGCGTCTCTTCTACAGGGGGCATCCTCTCATAGCAGTTTTCGTGCATGCCCTCGATATTAGCATAGCTCGTATGCTGAAACCGGTGGATGCGAGAGGAAAACGGCCTCTTCCATTCCTTTTCGACTTCTGCATGCAAGTCAGGCAAGAATGGAAGGCTCACCTGGGCTGGAGGGCAATGGTCAGACAAATAACGCTCATCGAGGCAACCTCGTGACGTTACCTTTCTGGCACGCTTCCATGGCAAGTCTAATTTTGCCGTGGCGCGATCCATAACCTCTAACAGCTCCTCATACGATGCTCCTCATACGAGGTTTCCACTTGAGGTGGTTATCTGGTAACAGGTAGTAGGCCTCTCTAGGCCTCTCTGTAGGTGAACTCCCACTTATTGTGGTTATCAGGTAGCAGGCTTCACAGGTCTCTCTGAATGTGAGCTATAGACATTGGTTAATCAACTCTAGGTCGCTGACCTATGATTTCCCTCCTTCATCCAAAATTATCCCATGTCCCACACCGAACAGATAAGCCTCAAGCATCTGAGTCACTCTGTTCCTAAAACCCAAATCCGGAGTGCCTGCTCTGCATTAGAATAGCACTGGGAAAACACTCAAGTGTTGTGTTGATTCCTCATTGCATTGTATTTGTTGTTATTTTCCTTCTCAAAGAATGGATTACAGCTGGCCGCGTTAAATTCGTACTGGATTTTATCAAAGCTGTGCAAACACGTACTATTCCATACATTATTTACACCTATCAGAGAAATACCCAGCATCCATCTCAAAGCATACCAATCAGCTCCTTCAAGGGGAGAGACCAATAAAAAGACCAATAAAAATCAGGACTTTCTTCAAAGTCACTTGATTGAAGTGATGTAAACATACTTTAACCTTTGAAATGTTACGTCCCTCCCCTGAAACAGCAAAAATGGATTTAAATAAATAAATAAAAAACAGGTACCATTTACACATGCAAAGAGGAACGCTAATTATAATAATCCCAGTCTTGTAATAATAGTCCTTAATGGAACAAAAAACTTGTTTCCACCACTGGATAAAATAAATAAAAATAAGATAATTGTGACCTTTTTATTGAAAAATCTGACTGTTTCTGTTATTCTGTAAATATATATATATATATATATTATATATATATATATATATATATATATAAAGTCACAATTACAGTTAATCACAAAATTATTTTAGTCTTTTGTTCCATGGTGGGAACAGAATTGTGAGATGTAAACTTTCTGAGATGTAAAAAAAAAAAATTTCTGAGAAGAAGAAAGTCAGAACTGCAAGATATAAAGTCAGAACTATGATATGTAAACTGAAATCAGAAATTCTATATGTATATATCTCACAATTCATCGAAAGCGTCAAAAATATGGCAATTTAACATGCAAATGACAATTTAAAAATCAGTAATATTGCACAGTGGTTTCATCACTGTCATAATATTATCATAATGTTATAATTTCATATATGCACAATCATTCACTTGGTTTATAAGGGAAATATATTCCCTTTTAAACACAGCCTATTTAACTAGTAGCTCCTCATATGTGAAAATCCATCTGGAGTGCGACCCCAGGGAATACATAAAGCTATTGTGTTTCTCTTAGGCACACTTTCAGTCGGAGAGCACAATGGGAAATAATCTGCTGTATGTGTGGCTCAAATATTCTCTCCCATTTCCTCCGCCTTGGTCCATCCAGCCTGACGTCAATATGTGGATTAGAATGTTTTCATCTATTTCACTCCCTCCTCCCTTAATAATCTAAAAGCTGCTTTCCCAGGAAGCAAAACAGCGACATGTGTAACAAAGATCAAAAATCCCTGAGCCTTAAAGAGAATGATTTTTTTTATTTTCATCTGCATTATTAATATTACTATTTTTTTTTTTTTTCAAAATGTATTTAATTTATTTTAGTGAACAGTTTTTAAAACTTTTTTTTTTTTGTCTTAGAGTGAAAACATTAATAATCTGAAGAACCTTTTGTCCAATTGAACGATCCAAGGATGTTCTTTATGGAACCACTGATGACAATGAAGAACCTTTATTTTTAGAAGTGCATTTATTGCAAC
This sequence comes from Carassius carassius, assembly GCF_963082965.1. Classification (NCBI taxonomy): domain Eukaryota; kingdom Metazoa; phylum Chordata; class Actinopteri; order Cypriniformes; family Cyprinidae; genus Carassius; species Carassius carassius. Next base: position 21,449,041 of record NC_081792.1, read on the forward strand.
TATAATAACAGATTTACCATTATCATCATCATCATCATCATCATAATCATCAACATCAAAGAGATGCACCAACTGATAGATATTCAATATTAATATTCCACTCCCCTTTAAAAAAGATGTATTATTATTTTGACAGTAATTTTATATAAAACAATAACAAACAAATTAGTTTTAAATCAATTTATAATTGTAAATTACTGTACTTTATGAAAAAAAGAATATATATATTTTTTTTACGTAATACATTTAAACTGCTTCTTTTTTTTTATTTAAATTTTAACTGAATATTTTGATAATATAAATGTAAAAACAGAACAAATTAGCTTAAATTAAATATATTAAATGCTTGATGCTTATGAGGACCAAAAGAGCCCAAATTCCTGAATTGTGGTGGAGTGAATCATGAGGAGTTCATCTCTAAATTTCGTAAGCAAGGCTACTAACAGTCTGTCCAACAGTAAAACACATTGACTGCAACAGAATGCATTTTATATGTCTAGTACCATGTTTAACAATGATGAACAAGTCATACAAACCATATTTACAGCTAAAATCAAGGAAATGCTGCAAAGAAATTGCTTATGATGCCTGTCCAAGTGAAAACTGGTCGTCTCCTGCTGATCCTTCTAAAAAAGTAAAGCTAGGGACTGAAGTCTCATCAATACTCATCTGTCACCGCCAGGGACAGCAGTCCTCAGGGCGCTGCACATGATACTTATCATTACTCATTCTTGAACAAGAAAAATAATAGGCTATCTTTCTTGCATTTCTAATTTCAGAAATTACAAATGGAAGAAATTGCATTATATACTACAAATAATGTGAACCCTATTAAGTTTAATTTGATCCTAGATATGCAGTTATTCCTAAAATGACCTGACCTAAATTGCACTCTTAATACAGTAAAGCAGGTTACTATTTCATTGATGTTTAACCAGCTGGATTCTCTTGCTGAATTCAGAAGAGCATAGGCAACTACTATTTTAGGAGGTATAAACATGTGTGCTACATGTAGTAAACAAATCCATGAATTTCATTTTTTATATGACAAAAAGTGCATGACATATCTCTCTCACACAGTGTTCATCTGATCATAAACACTTCATTAAGTACATATCATCTATTATTTTTATATAGTGGAGAACCAGAATAATAATAATAATAAAAATAACAAATACAAACATAGCTGTTTGTCTCAGTATCTAAACTGCTGGGAAAACCCTGCCAATTCATTCCTGCTGAAAACCTTAAGAGTGTTCAGGGTCTAAAAAAAGCCTTCTTCGTGGACAAGTCCCAACTCTTACTTTCTTTACCCATGGCATTTGTCTTGTCTTGAAAAAAATTCCCACTCCAGAGATATGACTATGCAGCATATGATAACACACACTGCCAAAATTGTAAAAGTCAAGGTAAGTTCAGCTGCTATAATGCACACCCTCTGGATTTCCTCTCATCTGCATCACTCTCAAGAGGACACATAAAGAACAGGGCATTTGGGATAATAGGCTGAGACCCTCTCTATTATCATTACTGAGGGAGTCTTAAGTCCTCAGAGTTTCTCTCTCAGGAATCCAAACCATCCAAGCAGGAAGTCAGCTTAACCACAAAAGCCATTTTCTTGTGTTAATAAAATATGGTAAAAGCCTTTTACCATTTTCCCTTTACTTTACTTAGCACCACAAAAACTATCCAAAGACAATAAACAAATTGTTTAATTGTAGGTTTATCTGTTTAGCTACAAGCTAAATGTGACATATTTCGGGACAATATCGGGACAACAACAACTAGTAAAATCATATCACAGTTTTGCTTGGGGAATAGTTTTCTGAAAGGACAATACAAAAAAAAAAGATATATAGGATAATGAGTTTGAAATGGAAAAGCCCAGACTTGTGTATTATTTGCATTAAGCATATAATAGGGTAAAATATATAACATTTTCAATGCAAACCTCTCATATATATACTGAAAATAAAAATGTCATACAAAAGCCATATATATATATATATATATATATATATATATATATATATATATATATGTGTGTGTGTGTGTGTGTGTGTGTGTGTGTGTGTGTATGTATGTATATATATATATATATATATATATATATATATATATATATATATATATATATATATATATCATTATAGTTTGGTTTATTACAATAAACGTCTCGGGTTACTTGACTGTAACCCTGTTCCCTGAAAAAGCGGGAACGAGATGCTGCGCTCAGTAGCGCTAATGGGAGAACATTCTTTGTTCGACCGGTTGTACAGCATGTGTGTCAAACACGCCAAGAATTGGCTTAAATAACCTCGGCAGGTGACGTCACTGATAACGTGCACCTGCAGGTTATAAATAGACGTGAAACAGAAACATCCTCAGGTTACCCCTTTGTCTGAAGAGACGTCCGGACACGTCGACAGTGCGGCATTGAGGCACAGCATCTCGTTCCCGCCTTTTCAGGGAACAGGGTAACAGTCAAGTAACCCGAGACGTTCCCTATCAAAAGCTACTCTCGATGCTGCGCTCAATAGCGCTCAATAGCGCCATAAGAAAAACCATCTTTAGAGTCAGAAGCCTGGCAGGCGCTGAGCCCAATGAAGCGGGCGACCAGAGGGTGCTTCCCCACAGAAACTCAGTCAATCAAAACATGGCAAGCCAAACTAGCGGCAATGTAAGTTCTGAGAGTGCTAGGGCATGTGCCTGAGGACAATTTCTCTTGCAGGAACTCCAGTACTGAAACAATTTGGCAGTGAGCTGGGTCTGCATATTGTGTCATGCACCAGCCCTCAAAAACACTCCATATGAGGGCATGAGTTCTTCTAGTGGAGGGAGTCCTAGCACTTAGAATAGTCTCTATTACTGTGGCTGGATGGCCAGCATCTCTAGTTGGTCCCCCTCAGGGGCCAGACGTGAAGGTTCCAGAGCTCAGGCCGGGGATGAAGTACTGTCCCCTGTGCCTGAGAGAAGATCTCTCTTGACTGGAATCGCCCATGGCGAGCCATCGAGGAGGCATATTAGATCTGAGAATCAAACTCCGGTCAGCCAACGGGGCGCTATCAGTAAGAGGCGAGACCCCTGTCGACGGACCTTGGCCAGGACTCCCGGGAGCAGAGCAATCGGAGGAAAGGCATAAAGACGCAGTCTGGGCCACGCATGGGCCATAGCGTCCAGACCCAGGGGAGCTGGATGAGTCAGAGAGATGTAGAGGGGACATTGTGCCATCTCCTGTGAAGCACAGAGGTCCACTTCTGTTCCTTGAAATCTTTCCCAGATTTGACTACTTAGGGGTGGAGTTTCCATTTCCCGTGTTTCACAGCTTGTCTGGACAGCAAGTCTGCTCCCACATTCATATGCCCAGGAATGTAAATCGCCCTGAGGGACTGGAACTTGTCCTGTTCCCAAAGCAGAACCTGGTGCGTTAACTCGTTCGAGCGGCGCGACTGCAGTCCGCCCTGGCGATTTATGTAAGAGACTACAGATGTGTTGTCCACCTGCACTAGGACATGGTAGCCTCTCAACTGCTGGAGGAAGTATTTCAGGGCCAGAAGTACAGTCTTCATTTCGAGGCAATTGATGTGCCAATTCGAGAAGATGACCTCTCCAGATCCCTTGGGCTGGACGGCCAACTAAGGCCACTCCCCAGCCCATGAGGGAAGCATCTGTCATTAGCATCTTGCGATGACAACACAGACCTAGAGTGGGACCCAAAGTCAGAAACCGGGGTCTGAACCACATAGATAGGGTACGAAGCCCCTGGCGCGTAACTCGTATTTGCCACTGGGGATTGGCCCTTGGATGAAATCCCCTGGCTCTGAGCCACAACTGAAACGATCTCACGTGCAGGAGGCCCAAAGGTATCATTGTGGATGCAGCTGCCATGAGACCTGAACAGTAACTTTCTGGCCTAGCTTGATGTTCTTTAGGATGTTTAGAATGGATTCAACGCATGCAGGAGACAGCTGTGCTTGCATTGTGATCGAATCCCATACCACACCCAAATACGTTGTACTCTGAGCCGGAGAGAGAACGCCTTTCTTGGCATTGAGTCTCAACCCCAGAGATTCGAGATGAGCTAGGACGACATGCTGATGTCGAAGCGCAAGCTTTTGAGACTGGGTAAGATTCAGCCAGTCGTTTATATACATTTTAAATGTGGATGCCCTGGAGTCGTAGAGGAGCCAGAGCTGCATCCATGAATTTTGTGTAAATGCGGGATAACAAAGCTAGGCCGAATGGAAGAACCTGATACTGGTAAGCTTCGCCCCCGAAAGCAACCTCAGGAACCTCCTGAGTTGTGGCAATATTTCAAAATAAAAATACACGTCCATTAGATCTACAGTCGTGGCCAAAAGTTTTGAGAATTACATAAATATTAGTTTTCAAAAAGTTTGCTGCTAAACTGCTTTTAGATCTTTGTTTCAGTTGTTTCTGTGATGTACTGAAATATAATTACAAGCACTTCATACGTTTCAAAGGCTTTTGTCGACAATTACATGACATTTATGCAAAGAGTCAGTATTTGCAGTGGTGTTGGCCCTTCTTTTTCAGGACCTCTGCAATTCGACTGGGCATGCACTCAATCAACTTCTGGGCCAAATCCTGACTGATAGCAACCCATTCTTTCATAATCACTTCTTGGAGTTTGTCAGAATTAGTGGGTTTTTGTTTGTCCACCCGTCTCTTGAGGATTGACCACAAGTTCTCAATGGGATTAAGATCTGGGGAGTTTCAAGGCCATGGACCCAAAATTTCAACATTCTGGTCCCCGAGCCACTTAGTTATCACTTTTGCCTTATGGCACGGTGCTCCATCGTGCTGGAAAATGCATTGTTCTTCAGCAAACTGTTGTTGGATTGTTGGAAGAAGTTGCTGTTGGAGGGTGTTTTGGTACCATTCTTTATTCATGGCTGTGTTTTTGGGCAGAATTGTGAGTGAGCCCATTCCCTTGGATGAGAAGCAACCCCACACATGAATGGTGTCAGGATGCTTTACTGTCGGCATGACACAGGACTGATGGTAGCGCTCACCTTTTCTTCTACGGACAAGCCTTTTTCCAGATGCCCCAAACAATCGGAAAGGGGCTTCATCGGAGAATATGACTTTGCCCCAGTCCTCAGCAGTCCATTCACTATACTTTCTGCAGAAGATCAATCTGTCCCTGATGTTTTTTTTTGGAGAGAAGTGGCTTCTTTGCTGCCCTTCTTGACACCAGGCCATCTTCCAAAAGTCTTGGCCTCACTGTGCGTGCAGATGCCCTCACACCTGCCTGCTGCCATTCCTGAGCAAGCTCTGCACTGGTGGCAGTCCGATCCCGCAGCTGAATCCTCTTTAGGAGACGATCCTGGCGCTTGCTGGACTTTCTTGGATGCCCTGAAGCCTTCTTTACAAGAATTGAACCTCTTTCCTTGAAGTTCTTGATGATCCTATAAATTGTTGATTTAGGTGCAATCTTAGTAGCCACAATATCCTTGCCTGTGAAGCCATTTTTATGCAACGCAATGATGGCTGCACGCGTTTCTTTGCAGGTCACCATGGTTAACAATGGAAGAACAATGATTTCAAGCATCACCCTCCTTTTAACATGTCAAGTCTGCCATTCTAACCCAATCAGCCTGACATAATGATCTCCAGCCTTGTGCTCGTCAACATTCTCACCTGAGTTAACAAGACGATTACTGAAATGATCTCAGCAGGTCCTTTAATGACAGCAATGAAATGCAGTGGAAAGGTTTTTTTGGGATTAAGTTAATTTTCATGGCAAAGAAGGACTATGCAATTCATCTGATCACTCTTCATAACATTCTGGAGTATATGCAAATTGCTATTATAAAAACTTAAGCAGCAACTTTTCCAAATTCCAATATTTATGTAATTCTCAAAACTTTTGGCCACGACTGTATGATTGGACGCAGCCCCGTCTTTCTTGGGAATCAAGAAATACTGACTGTAATAGCCTGACTCTCTGTCTGGCAGGGGAAGACATTCTATGGCCCCTTTGATCAGCAGAGTCTGTGATTCCTGTGTTAACATATGCACGTGCCGGTTTCACAGAAGTGGAGACCACGCTGTTGAAATGCAGAAGACGATGTGAAAACTGAATCCTGTAGCCCTTCTCTACAGTTCTTTCGACTCATGGGGAGATATTTGGCAGTAGCTTCCACACTGCCAGCTTCTCCAAAAAGGGCACTATTTGTGAGACTTTGTTTGTTGTGTGGAGGGGGGGGGGGAAGGGGGTAAGATGTCTGGTTTCCTGAAACGTGGCAGGAAGCAACAGAGCATGTATCATTTCACTGGAGGCCACTGCCCCCCGAAACACTGGTGGTGGCAGAGGCTGTTCAGTGATCCCCTGTCACAGTTGGTAAACCGTGATCTCTGGGTTTTGCATTTTGTGGTGAAGTCTGTGTGTTTCGCGTCTGCACTGTTTGTGGGCGTCTCCGTTAATTGTCATCAGCAGCAGCTGTCACTCATTACACACTCCCTATATATTGGCTTGTCTCACGTCTTGTGGTTGTGAGAACGTTGTTTCATGTCAGATCTCCATCTCTTGCTTCTGTGTTGTTTATGTTGGATGTCCGTGTCTTCCCCCGGAACCTCATCCACTCTCCGCACTTCCACAAAGCATCACGACTTACCTTCAGCTCGATTCCCCGCAGTTCCTGTGCCAATCCTCTCCTGCTGCCTTCTCACCGTCACCATCGGATTCCTCACCGCCTCACCACCGTCTTTGATTGTCGTCTTCCCAGCATCGTGTTGTACCCTTGTTTGTCTGTTTCATATTCATTAAACTGTTTAACTCGCACTTGTTTCCAGCTCCTCCTTCACCCAGTCGGCACATCCCCTAAGGGTGCCAAGAAGGAGCCTTACACTTCTGATGGAATTTTCCAGGGCCCTCCCTGAGGCAACACACCCTTTGTCCAGGGCACAGCTTAAGGCCCTTGCTTTGGTCGTGATGACCGTACTTCAGTCCAGCTCCATCTGCGGCTGCCAAGTGTTACAAGCTGCTCCCCAGTCTTATGAGGGGGCACACAACTTGCCACACTCTCTCTTTGAACCTCCTACCCCAGAGGAGCTGGATCGGGTCGGGACTGTTTATTTATTTATTTTTTGACAGACCCGACACTTGAGCACAGTGAGTGAGAAACATATTAAAAGTCTCCTCCTGGCACTCAGATTTTTTTTTTTTTTTTAGATCAGCCTGATACGCCTGCAGAACCTATCTACAGTACGTGGCTTGGCAGGGAACAATTGCTGTCTTTTCATATAAATATTTTATATATTTTTTTTTTATTCATCATCATAATCATCATCATTTTCATCATCATTTATTTATATTTTTATTTAAATGATGTTGCTCCAATAGGGGAGAGATAGCAGCTAGCGTCTCTCTCACCTATGAAATAATAATGTCCAAAATCTAATTTTATGGCTTTAATCTGGTCATGTGCTTATAATCGCGAGAGGAGCGCTAGGAGAGAGAACTCTCAATGACCATTTCAACAGAAGCTAGAGCTACAGCAGCCTCTGCCAAATCCGAAGAAGTGCCTGGGCACGCTTCCGAGGTGGGCGCGAGAACCGTCCTATTTTCCAGATCGGAGCGTGATCTTAATGAGCGGGAAGCGGCTCGTTCCTCGTGAGGGCAAAGAGCCTAGCGCGGATAGGAAGTGAACCGCGGTGCTTACAACTGCCACTCTAGAACGCGAAAGCAGCCTCTTTTTTTTTTAAACAATAAACATGCAATATCTCTTCAGAGATCGGCCATGGAGAGCGAGGCCCACATCTCTTATAGAATCAGCAAGAATAGTTAGAACTTTCTTTTTCCTTTTTTCTTTTTTTTTAAACTCTCAACATACTTCCTTTTAAGCTAATACTTTCATCAGCGTGACACACACACAATGCGGTCTCTGAAGACAAAGAAACCTGAGGATGTTTCCGTTTCACGTCTATTTATAACCTGCAGCTGCACGTTATCAGTGACGTCACCTGCCGAGGTTATTTAAGCCAATTTTTGGCGTGTTTTACACGCATGCTTCACAATGGTCGAACAAAGAATGTTCTCCCATTAGCGCTATTGAGTGCAGCATCGAGAGTAGCTTTTGATAGGGAACTGGCTTCTGATTATTACACAGGCTTGGAGAAGGGAATGATCCAGTCAAATCACTCTTCAAGCCAAAATGGAAGAGCAATAACTGCACTGTCAACAGAACAAAAGCAAATGTAATGATAAAGGCAAGCATACTGTGAACACAACATGCACAAAGCCAAAGCCAGAAAGATTTTATTCTTCTAAAATTGGCCAATCACTTGCAGTCCATTGCTTTTGCTGTAAAGGTAGGGAACGTCTGAAATCTTCAATAGAAACTGCAATTTGTAAGATCATTTTGTGATGTTGTCACTCTTGTATTCATACAAGGGCTTCGAAACATTCAAAGTCACTGTGAAAGTGTCTCCAATAACCTTGGAGAGCAGAATCCACATGGAATCTATCATGAACTAAGAAACTGTCAATTTAAAAATATAAACCATAAATTGTCTAATCATTCTATGCAAGCAGCAACTGAGGCACCATACCAATGGCCAGTGATTGGTGGACAGAAAGGTGGCACATTCTTCTTTCCTGCCAATATCTATTCTCACTTCCTCTGAGTTGAGCCCAGCTGTCACGGGCAGATGGAAACAGGACAGAGGAAAGCTTCAGATCAGCTCACGGATCACAATCTTTAAATTCTCCTACAGCTGCCAAAATTACCTTCAGCACCATCTTACCTAGACGAAATAGTCTGTCAAATAAAAATCTCTGTTACTTACGTTTTCTAATATGACAACATGGAGCTTAAATCTAATGGGGATTATTCTTTAAACAGGCATGTCGCAAAAATCCATACACTGGATGACCATGTATAGGCTGTCATAAGCAGCACCTCAAGAGGTTTGCATGACCACCTGATCTACGACACTGGATGCTCAGAACAGGTGGTGGAGCTGTAATCACAGGCTGCATTTCAGGAGCAGCAGTATGTTTCCTCATACAGTAGATCTCAGATGCTGGGCAACATGAGACATACTTATCTACAGTATGTATATATATATATATATATATATATATATATATATATATATATATATATATATATACATTTTTTCTCTCTCTCTCCTGTAACAGAGACACTTCCAAACAAGAAAAGAATCAAGATTATTAGAGATTCATTACTGGGAAACTCAAGTCTGAACTTTAACCTCACAGAAATTAAAATGAATGAGGTAAGAGATTAAAATCAATATACAGTACAGCACATAAAACCATAATAAGAGCAAAGAGGAGACTATGAGATGCAAGTCATTTAGCCAATTTTTTTTTTTTCAAATTTCCTATCGTGATTATAGTGACCAAAATTAGCACGGTATTGTGAAAATGTGCTGGGAATGTGTAAAAAGTACTGAGACATAAGTAATTCCACCAAGTTTTATATTTAAAATCAACAAACAACAAATAAAATTATGTATTAAAACTAAAACAATAAGATTACCAGTGACGCCCAGATTATAGATAACAAGATTTTTACCAGCTCCACAAAAATATTCTAGATACCTTGTCTGAAATTTTTAAATGTGTAGAATCCACATGAACTTGTTTTTCATCAACTAGTCAAAATGTACAACAGGGCATGCATATTCAGTCCATTTTTTTGGCGACCGGGGTTGGGGATTGGGTCAGACAAAAACTGCACACAGGCTGAATGTAAATGTAACTCTCTGTAAATCCACTCTCTGACACTGGGTGGCATTTATGGAACAGCAGAATTAGAGCTGCTTTTATCCATGTTTTCGAACAAAACTAAACTACTATGCGTGATGTGAACACGTGAAATTGTTACTTAAAACTTTAATTTATGCTGGACAGTATTTATTTATCCTGAGTTGTTCAAATCAAGGTAATCGAGAACGGTTTTAATGGTCATGAAACTGTAATACTGTGGGAAATTTTATCAAAATGTATTGCCAAATTGGTAATCCTTTCATGCCTAGTTGGAAATGATCTCTGTGGGTAGGTAGATCTCCAGGATTGGACACTTCTGCTCTATATCTTCTGTCCCAACCAGAACTCAAATCAGCAACCTTCATGCTGTGAAGGAATAACATTACCCACTGAGCCACTATGCTGCACTTGACAGTATTGTATCATCAAAAGTCTAATTTAGTCACAACACACATTGATTGATCCCACTGTGGCTTCTTTTAAATGCTAATTTGGGATCCAGTAGCTGCAGACAGTAAAGTTTGTCTTGTATTAATGCCAAGGTCATGGCTTAAATTCCCGGGGAAATGCATGAAGTGATAAAAATGAAATGTATTTGGAAACCAAGTATGCACATGAATTTTCCTTACCAGAAAAAAAAAAAAACCCTACTAGCTATTTTGTGACTGAAATGTACATTACTCAAAATTAACTACCTTCTTATTGAATTGTTGCATAAAGTTGGACATATAAAGATGACATCCAACACAACAGTACTCGTATGCCGATGTGCTGTTGCCTTATTAAATCCCTGAAATGATGTGTCATTTTGGTGTAATTGTGTACACGACTTTGGAAATACGAAATCATTCGGCTCATCTGATGTCACAGCCACATCCTGTATACCCATAAAACACATCTTGATTCTTAACATGGTTTTTGTGTGACTGTCATGATGAGAGTCCTTCATAGATGAATTAGCTAAAGAGATGCATATCCTATGCATTAGTGACGAGCCCAGAGAAGATAAGTGAAGAACTTTAGATTGCTTCTACTCTGCACAATTGTCAAAGTGATTCTAAGTCTTCATTTCCACAACCACGTATCCAAACAATGTGAGGAGACAGGAAACACTGCAGAAAATTGTAAAATAAAAATTTCCTTCCATAGATAGTTTTGAATTAGAATTTCATTTGATATAAAATTGGATTGAATCATAAGCATCTCAGTGGTCATCTGTTCTGCCATTAAACTTGTCCTTTAGAGCAACGGAAATTAATTCTGAATTCAGTTGACTGTAGTTTCAAAACATCTTTCACAGAGTTGACAAAGCTTTGTCTGCAAACAAAAAAATGTCAAAGATCAATTTTTTATCACAGGGATGCCAAATCCACAGCATGAAATTATTTAAATTTATGCTTTCAAAAACAAAAGCTGCCCAACTTGAGCAATTTTCCATGTTAAAGGACAGGCATGCCAGTAAAGATCACCTCAGCCTTCTTATTAACCAGAATAATATTTTGCAGGTGCACAGATATGAGCATCCAAACTTCCAATGGTACTTTCAATTCTAATAAATGGTGCTGAAGAAAATATTGCTGAAATAAATCAACTTAGTCCTTTGATCATTAAATGATACTTCAACTAGTTTATAGTGCCAACATGCCAAACCAACTTTTCCACTTTGTTGTCAGAAAGGAAATTTAGTAACCTTAGCCTTCCATCCTTCCTCCATTATAACCCCCCCCCCCCCCCCCCCACACACACACACACACACACACACACACCACTACAAATACAGTACTGTAAGAACTGTATTGATGCACTATGCCCCGACTATAAACAAGCCCTTTTAAAAGCACAGCCACATTGAATTTTATTCAATATGTGCTCTTCTATTCTTTCCCTTCTGACTGCAGGCCTTAACGCTTTTTACACAATACAGCGACCTTCTTAAACCACTAAGATAGAGTTTGCAAAAAGCATTATGCTGTTTGTATGACAAGGAGTACAGGAAAACTGCTGATTTCATCAATATTCAGATGGATTATGGTTTGTTTTCATTTGCTGGTAAGAAAAAGCAGTATTGGTTTGGGAAGGCCTGAAGTCTGCCACCTTTCCAATGTTTGCTCTCTTCAGCAATGCAAACAGCAGAAGCAAGAATAATAGAACATTTCCCATGAATTGCATCAAAAATAATATGCAAAATAGTTAACACGACAAATTGTCAATTTTGGTTATGTTTCTCCTGATTTTCAATGGCTTCATGCTCTTAGCAGCAATGATGCATTGCACAAACCTTATCCCGGCTGCAAAAGAAACCTTTGTTTAGTGTATTCCGGGTTGTATTCCCGTCCTTCGGATGAGAAGATACCCCCGACAATGTAAAGCACTTTGAGTGCCTAGAAAAGCGCTGTATAAATGTAATGAATTAAATTATAAATTATTTGTATTTATTGCCTTACAATATAGTTTGTTCATAGTTTGATGTCAAGATACCTGCTCAAATACATAATTTTCTATCTATTTAAAATAGATTTTACTAAGTCACAGATTAATTTGGGCCAAATTACCCTGAACATTTGAGTTTAATTAGACATATGGCCTTTGACATAAGCAACAATCAATCAATGAGGGAAAAGTTTTCTTCTCTTTTTTTCCTTTTCTTCAAAATTTACATTGAATTTGCCATCCTAACTATTTAATAATAAAGAGTTAGTTGTATTTTATAGAATTAGACATTATTTTCCTGTTGTCTGCACTCAAAAATGTGTTCCTGGAGCTCAAACAGTACAGTACAACACTAGCAACATTAAGGTCATGGGTTTGGTTCCCTGGGAATGTGTGAACTGTAAAATGTACACCATAAGTGCATTGAAAAAAAAAAGAAGAAGAAGAAGCATCCAAATGCATAAGTGCAATGGAAACAGACCTGTGACCAATTTTCACCAGTTGAAACTGCTGCTCTATGGACCTCTAAAATGTGGCTGATGAAACTGTTGTAACTGACTACACTCAGTTCTGGCTAAGAGAGATCAGCATTGGCATTTACTTTCTTTGATGTTTCATCATCAAAAGAGACATTATCAGATCAAAATTACATTTTTGTTTCATATTTTTGTACTGTTTCGGCATGCTCCTTTGTAACATCTAAAAATTCAAAGCAGATGATTCAGATTCATCTCCCAAATGTAACTTAACTGAGCCAAGACAGAAATAACTGCATTTGGACTGTTAGGATAAGAAGAAGTAATTTGTCTTCGTTCGAATGCTTTGAAAGATTCAAGTCTGTAATGGGTGACAAAAAAGCTCCTGAAGGTCACATTTATGTCTTCTAAAAGAGGCAGGAAATCAAAGAGTGATTATTGGAGACTAAAGCTGGAATTGCCAACACCTGTCTCACATTGCAGCTAGTACACTTGATCATGATGGATCTGTTATAGAAGAACTCTCTTAAAAAGAGGAAATGGAGGAATCCACAGGGGGGTTGAATGGCTCAGTTGTGGAAAGCCGGTGCTGCCTTGAGCTCTGAGGGGTCTAGAGAGCGATACTGTGGGTCATTCCTGGAGTGGTGCTGGAGTTAAAGGTCATTAGGAGTAACAGCACCTTTAGACGAGCTATATTTCTAGAAGATTTTTCCAAAGTCTGAGGTAGCCGTAATGTCAGGAGAGCAGAACAGCTTCTCTGATGAAAGATGTGTTCATTTTCAAAAGTATGAAATGCTGTCTTGAACTATTTAGGAGAAAGAGATGGGAAGTTGTTTACTTCAACATGATTTTGAATCTTCTAAGTATTTTAAGTCGTCCTCATCTACTGAAAGACATTATGGTTGAGGATTTGCACAAAAGAAAATGGCAGTGATTCAGCATATTTCAAGATCTTAATGGAATAGTATGTGCAAAAAAACATTTTTATCTTATATTTAATTTGAGTTATTTTAGTACCTCAAGATAAACTAAAGGAAAATAAGATATTTATTTATTTTAAGTGAAACCTTTTTCTAATGGTTTTAGTTTTAGTTTTAAAAAATCAATACAGCATGACAGTGAGTAAATGATGGAAATCATTATTATCCGATAACTGGATGACAGCATACATTAAGATTGCAGAGCAATGGGATTGTCAGTCTTAATTTTATTACTGTCATCCCAAATGCTGATCGCAAAATTATTTATGTGCAAAACTGTACACCAGCCATGCAAGAGGACTGGGAAATGGTAATGGAAAGAAAATCAAATGATGACAATGGCACTCTACCCATAAAAAAAAAAAAAAAACATCTCCTGGCCAATAATTTCAGATTCCATAACACAATTTGTGACCACAACCTCAACTGAACTTTGAGACCTGATGGTTTATGCAACAATAAATGATTGTCTCTTGTCTCCCTCGTTCGCTCGCCAGCCTGCATAATGATCAGGTGGCCTGTATTAAAATATGGGACATACCAACCACCAATGCAGTCAGAAATTATGAATGATTGGCTCACTCTGTAAGGCATTATTTTTGGGACACTGCTGGAGATATATCACTGGCTCAGTCTTGATTTAAATTTCTTCGTGGGATTTTTGCATGAGAACTTGTAATCTTCCAATACAGGGAGAACGAAAACAGCTGGGCGGGAGTGAAGATGACTACCATAATCACGCCAGATGTTGTCCTGAGATTAGAACCTGAACACATCAATCATCATCAGGTTAAAAAAATATTTTATATATTTTGTATATATATATATATATATATATATATATATATATATATATATATATATATATATATATATATATATATATATATATATATATATATATATATATATATATATATATATATATATATATACAGTGGCGGACTGGGACAGTAAATCAGGCCAGGAATTTGACTCCACCCCAGGCCACCTCTGTTGCTGCACATGAATTGACTGCTCTGACTCAAAAGCTGAACTGTCCACCTCCTCTTTTTCAACAGCATAAGCACTTGCAGCACTAGTGCTACTGTTGCTTCCTTCGTCACATTCAAAATAAATAAATAAGCATTGTACACTATAGGCTACATATAGTAAGTTAGAAATGGAAAATCAAAATTTCTGGTCAAATTTGCCACTAGAAAAATAATTTATCCCCATATGTAAAACAGTGTGTTAGTTTGTCATTAAGATGCTCTTTTAAAACTTCTATCTTTATATATATTTGTAATATATATATATTTGTAATATATATATATTTGTAATATATATATATATATATATATATATATTATAATAGATTTTATCTATTGTAAGTCGCTTTGAATGAAAGCGTCCGTCTGCCAAATTATTACGTCAAAATTACGGTGGAACACTTCAACTTTTTCACAGTTCGGTTTGTTTTACGGTTTTAGAATCACGGTTTCGGTACCGTTGTATGTGCTATGTTTATGGAAAAACTAAACTTTCAAAAAATTATTTCTAAAATTTAATTTATTATATTATTAATAATATTCTAACAACAAGCAACAACACAAATAAATACAATAGAGTAAAGATACAAATAAAATAAACTGACTTTCAGGTTTTTTTTTAGGGAGGTCTAGCATTAGTTTTTAGGTACAGAAAATGAATAAAGTAATCAAATGTAAAACAGCATTGCATTTTGGACTATAAATTAAAGATTATTCTTTATTCAAGTTACAAAAAATTTTCAATCAAGAGCAGTGGGTGATTTCTTTGTTGTTGCTGTTCGATTAATATAGACTGTCACTTTAAGAGAATGCACTGATGCAGTGTTCGTTTTAGTATTGAACAAGAGTTAATGGTTTATCCAGGTTAATTTTTTATTTTATTTAATTTTTTTCAACGCTATTGTTGTCATGTCTGGGAACCCAGAATGCTCATCCATCAACAGCAACATATATTATCTGAACCCTGTTTGTTTTACGTGCTATTTATAGCTATGTACAGATGCTTTGTCAGATTTAAGTTGAACAGCGGTACCAGCGCGTGCCGAACCGTGAGTGAAGAACCGAACGGTTTGTTTTTTTTCAGTGAACCTTCCCATTCCTAGTAAATATAAATGTAATTCTGACCGACCTGCTCCCTTACTGGCAAATATGGCTGGTATTTTGCAGCAATTTGCTGCGTCTGTGGCCAGGACGTTTCTCCTTTTTATACGTTCCCTCTCTGCTCCTCCTTTGCACTTACGCTCCATTTTTTGTGCGATTTTCTAAGATAAAGCCTGCCTCTGGATAGAGCCAATTAGGCAACGTAACGACACGTGACATCAGGGCGTGACGTGTAATGTACGAGTCGAAAATGTTAGGCACGTTATACTTTCACTGAAGCAAGCGAACGATCTCGGCGTCAGCGCGGAAAGTGAGGAACAAACTGATCTATGCTTCATTATGTTTGCACATATTTTTTCGTCGCGAACGTTGATCTTCCTTCAAAACAGCCGGTAAAAGAGTCGCACGTCATCACTTCGACCCGACATTAGATCTTTTGTTCACACAGCGCTCATCCCGGGTTGAACTCGGCAATGTTACTAGGTCCCCGACCCGGGTTCAATGCCGGAATCAATCACGGGACGTGGTTGCTTTCACACAGGAGGCGACCCGGCAATGTTCCGGTCGGACGTGCAGTGTGAAAGGGGCTCTAGACACATAATTATAATTCACAGCATATCACAGTAATGCAAATAACCACCTAATGATGACTATTAAAAAAAAATAATAATATATATATATATATATATATATATATATATATATATATATATATATATATATATATATATATATATATATATTAGTGCTGTCAACGTTAACGCGTTAACGCGTGCGATTAATTTTTGTCTGGTTTAACGTGTCAAAATATTTAACGCAATTAACGCAGCATCTGTATTTTCTGCCATCCGTTGGCTAGCTTTACATTATATGATCACGCTCTTATTCATTTAAATGCTTTTAAACATTTCAAGCGTGGCAAGACACAAGAGAATGCGCTGTCTGTGAATGCCCTTATGTGACACATACACACGTAGGCTACACACACACACACAATGCATAGACAGGGCGCCAGAATCCAGTTCTCTTAAGCGCTTGAACTAACAATAAACATTCCAAAGTGCCAGTTTTGTCGATTATCCTCATAAGAGCAATCTTAAATGATTTATATAAAGTCTAAAATGAACAAAAAGAGTTGTGAGAGAATGAGGCGAGATCCATAGACAGTATATAAACGGTGAGATCCGCGTGTCTGTCTGCTCTTAAAGGGACAGCAGCCAATAAAGCTTCCTGTCAGTAAAGTTAAAGAACAAAGGGAACAGAGAAAATGACTCACTGTCTTGACTAAATAACTTTTGTAGCTTTAATAAGGATTAACTATTTAATTTATAGTTTATGCAGTGCAGACTGCATATAACTTTGATAACTTTATTAAATTTCTGTATATTTCCTAACTGTTAAGACAGGAAGGGCAGGAGTAAACATGACATTTATTATGTTAGCATTGTTTTAAGTTTACTTAAATTAAAAACTGTTATATTGATATATATATTGAAGCCTAATAATAAATGTAAAAAATAAAAAAAATCAGTAGCTGTATTAATATCAGTAATACTGGCCTTCATTCATAAAAAGATGCCATTTAAACAAGTATTTATAATATACTGTCTTTATGTTGTTTCTACATTAATTTGATTAACTGTGAAATTATTACATTAAAAAATATATTAAAAATGTACAAAAACATTTGTTTTTTATTGCGATTAATTGCGATTAATCACAGAAAATGTGTGATTAATCTAGTTAAAGTTTTTAATCGATTGACAGCACTAATATATATATATATATATATATATATATATATATATTATTTTTTTTTTTTTATTTTTTTTTGCACCCCCATTTGCCAGAGTAAAGAAAATAGTCAGCAATGAAAAGTAACACTAATTCAGTAACTCCTTTCTCAGTAATTTACATCCAGGTATCAGGCTGTTAGAACATACTGAACTTTGAGAGATTATTCAATGAAATAATAGAAGAAGGGTGGAAGAACACGGTAAGTGTCAAATGAGGGGGAAAGCTATTCAGTGTGAATTTGCAATGTATTCCTGGCTACTGGTCATACTTCCAAAGGAATAATTTTATATAAATAATATTTATTTATTTAACAGTGAAAAGACAGTTGTCATGTTCAGAGCTTTACAGTACAGAAAGAAAGAATACAATGCAACCAACTGTGTTAGGTAACACTATTGCATTGGTTCAGTGTGGTAATTATTCAATGACTTTCAGGGAAGTCTACTTTAAAAAGAAATCGTTCAGTAATCATCAGGACACAATCTGCTTGCACAACTGAACTGTATTACTATACTGAACATACACTCAGCCACATTTCATTATACTTTTAAAATCTACCACCGTCTTTTTCTGAAGTACA